>NC_073695.1:197041356-197641356 GCF_029784165.1 Wyeomyia smithii | reverse complement strand
GGCCTTTCTTACGTCTAGTTTCCTTTCTTACGTCTTCAGTGTTTCGCAATACGTGCTGAATAAAATTATCTCGAATTATTTAGCATATTGGAAAAATGGTATTGAGAAACGGAAGTTTCCAATTTCATTACAACAGTGACTTGACGGAAGACGACAGCGATGAAAAGAGGTACAAGCTGTTTTATGCTAAGCAACTGAAAACGATTTCTTCTGAGTTTTGACAATTTCAACTTGAATGATCATTTGAAGTGGGCAGATCATCCACAGGAAATAAACTCCTTACAGAAAGCAGCATTGCTCAAGGCTATCATTCTTCTGATTGAAGAAACCAATAACCTTTCGGGAACAAAGTTTCAGAAAAAGTTGCAGTTTCAGTGTCTATTTAAAATTACCTTTTGTGTGAAATTCATTTGAAACAACCTTGCATTAAGTAATTATTTGATGATTTTTTAAAAGCAAGAAGCTTGAATAACAGAACAAAAAATTTGTTATATGGATTGAAGAAAAAAATATGGCTATACTCAGGCAAAACATTTGGTGGAACTGATATGCGATTATTTTTAAGATGGGACAATTTGACCTTATATTTTTTACTGACTTTTTCCAAATAAAACGTACTTTTTTGTTTCCTTAATCGATAGTAAAGCAAGAAATAGATGGATTCTGATACTTAACTCAAAAACGATAAAAATCTATATGGGACTGGTATGCGATTATGGGCAGTGTAGTCAACATCGAAATTACGGTCTTCAAAGCGACGAAATCAATCAAGCCTCGATGCACTTCAACCAAACAACAACTTTTTCGTTTATCTTCTGGTGACTCGGATTTATTTACAGTTTATCAGGCAGTGGAAATATAGTTTTGAAATGGCTGATTTATATTAAGCGTGTTGCTATAGTTGGTAACTCACACACAGGCTGTAAAAGCTATAAAATTGTGAACTTTGAGCAAAAATTCTGGTTTTAACTTTAGTACGCGGATTTCGAAATCGTATTTTAACGAAGATAACAAAATGTAAACAACTTTTTTGTAACCTTTTTCTAACAAACTTCGTTCGAAAATATAAATTGTTTCTTTTTTTATTCCCGGGTCCGGAAATTTCTAATAAATGAAATTTCTTATTTCCGTTTTCCGGTGAATCATTTTACGGGAATGTGCTTTTAGTTAACACATTTTTCAAAAACGTTGAATGCTTCAGTTAACGCATGTTTCGAAATCATAACTGAAAGTATTTTAAAAATATATGCTCACTAGTGCCTAAGTCCGCATTTGAACGGGCTTTGGTAAAATCAGTATAAATCTTTTAAAACATTTTTATAGTATTTATTTAAGATTTATAGTGAATTTACTGAAGCCTATTTAAAGGCGGGCTCGGGCACTAGAGAGTTAAAAGTTAGTTTGGTTTGCTCACTTGAAACCTGACGTTTTGTGGTACTAACCTCACTCACCGCGCGTTTATATTTTTGACTGCCTTACGATTTCAGAAATGTCATTACTGAAAATCAATCAAATTCATCCCACGATTAATTAAAGTTTCGTCACTAGCACAAGTGGTAATCTGCGTTGTAATGTCGTTTTCGGTTTTCGTAAACGACACTTTTGACACCGTAAATGCTTTATTTGACTTTGCGGACTACCCTTTTCTGTCTCTGACTACACTTTTTCTGTCCCTGACGACACCCGAAAAAAGCAGAGTGTACTGTTGAAAGTTACCAACACATTCACACGTATGTGTCAAAACTGGTTTGTTTTGGTTCTCGTTCCACGTTGTAAAGTGTCAGGTAAATTTTTTTTCGGCACATTTGCGAGATGGACATATGAAATGGAAACGAGGCAAAATGATGAATGCGATAATGACCAAAACAAAACGAATTGACAGCTATCTCATTATTACGCATACCAATGTAACGACACTGAAATGTTTTATTTGAAGCTGCAAAGTATAGTCTGGAAAAAGTGTAGCTACACCGCGAAAACGAAAACGACATAAGAGTGTCAACTTTATGAATAACCAGTAATTTTGGTCACTTTTCAGTGCATAGGTATGAACTCCTTATACAAAAAAGTCAGAGCAAAATATTTCAAGAGGTTGTTTATAGAAATACGGCGGCTTGAAGTAAACGTGACGTAACAGATCAGAACATTATGACAAACAAGTCCGGACATGTTCAGCAATGCTGTGCAGTGCTGATTTTAAGTATCTTTGACTATGCGCTTCATTACTGCCATAAACACCGTTTTATTTGGTGAATAATTATTATTTTGGTTATTGAAAACCAGAACTAACATGTTCGATTTATCATTAATTCATCGTTAACTTGTAGACGGATGTCTAATTAAAATAATTTACGCGCTTATATTATCAAAACTTGAGAACTATCTTTATTACCCTACCTATGCTGCCGTTCCAAGCATAGTTGTCCCATGTTCTACACAAACCTTATGTATGCTGGGACACTTATGCTTGGAGCGGCAGTATGGCACTTATTCTGCCGTTTATTACTACTGAATTGTACTATAAAATTATCAGAAATATTTACTAATATTTACAGCGTGTTTAGCGCTAATTTTGACTCGAAGTTTTTAGATTTGTTACCGTACTACCGATTTTGACGTATAATAACGTCTTACGGTAACATTTTGACATTTGGAGTGCAAATTGAAATACCGAAAATTAGTATCGAAAGTGTTACGAAACTTATCCTGTTTCGAATAATAATAACTAAGTCGGTTTTCAATGACTTTCCTTCATTCCCGTAGCAATTGTAAACAAAAATTAGCTATACGTCTACCAAAATGCTTAAAATTGAGCTTCATTATGCTAATGTGAAGACCTGTGCGCCGACCATATCATCGGCGGCGGCGGCGTAGAAAAAATGTTACCTCGGCGGCGATTGGCGCGCCGGCGTGACGCCGTTGGTATTTAGCAGCGACGGCGGCGTGTTCCGGCGTGACACTAATTACCACTTCTAAAATATTGCGTATAATGTGTACACTCTCATTTTTTTTTTTTTCAACATAAATAAATGAAAAATATGTTTATCCGGGTTGACCAGATGTCAAAAAAAAAAAATAAGAATGGTTAAGAATCAAGTAGACAAACAATTTAACAACCAGCAAAAAATGACTATCGGCGTGATAAAATTTCCTCGGCGGTGCGCCGACTCAAAATCATCGGCGGCGGCGGCGTCCGTAAAAGTGTCGGCGGCGGCGCGGCGTGGCGGCGCACAGGACTAATGCTAACTATTGTACTATTTAAAAATGCAGAGTAGGCTGTCCCAAAAAAAATCGATGTTGAAAAAGTCAAGGTGCTCAGCCCCAAATTGAAAAATAATGTTATTTATAGCATTTTTGTAGAACATTTCGACTTTCTAAAAGGTCGTTTTCAGGTTGCCCAAACGTGATTTATGAAAAAATGACTTTTTTAAGCTACAAAACCACTCTTTTGCACTTTTTTCAAATCTGTTCGATTCCTACATTTTTCCATATATTTTTTTATTTTTGTGGGGTTGTTTTTGGATATTTTGCATGGTTTGGTTCAGCATCGCGTTTAATTATTTGACTCACAGAGCCAACTGAACATCACAAAAAAGTGAATTTTACTTATAATTTTCAGATAAAACCCTTCAAAACACATATAAAAAATTTTTTTGATAAAGAACTGAAAATTTTACTGCAAAGCGGAATTCAAGACGAAAATTTACATGAGAAAAGATCCTTGATATCTTATCGGGGGGCTGAGATATCAGCGTTTTTACATGTGATGGAAAACTATGCATTTTGTCAGAAATTGCCACTAAAGCTCAATATCTTCATTTCACAGTGTTTTATTTTGCCGTTTGTGCGTATAATTTCCAAAATAGTGATTCAAATGTTGATTATAGCCATAAGATATGTTCGGAGAAGTTTCAGGATATTCAAAAATGCATCTTTTAATGTAGAAAGAAGGGTGATCAATCCACCAATAAGTGAGATAAAAAATTTACTTTTTAATCAGAATGAGATAGACGCAAGGTGACTTCGACAAAGTTTTAGGTTAACTAAAAACAAGAAACTTTATCGAAGACATCATGTTTCTATCTCTTACATATTACGAGCAACATTGAGTTTTCTATTAGAAGGCACGAAAAATCATAATTTTCGTTCTAAGTTTTTTCGTAGATTTTTCCAAATTTTGAAACCTTCTACTAAGTTATCAGCCATCCAAAAATGCATTTGTTTTCTGAACATTGTTATTTTTTATCTTCCAAAATAAAACAGTTATTTAACATATTTGTTAAAATGCATAGTTTTTCCATCACATAGAAAAATGCCAATATCTCAGCTCCTCGATAAGATTTCAAATATCTTTTTTCATGTAAATTTTCGTCGTAAATCCCGCTTTGCAATGAAAATTTTATTTCTTGTAAAAAGTTTTTTTATTTGTGTTTTGAAGGGTTTTATCTAAAAATTATCAGAAAAATTATTTTTTTTTTGTGATGTTTAATGGGCTCTGGGTGTCAAAAAACTGAATACGATGATGAACCAAACCAGGCAAAATATCAAAAACAATCCCAAAAAAATAAAAAAATATACGAAAAAATTTAGGAATCGAACAGAATTGAAAAAAGTGCAAAAAAGTGGGTTTGTAGCTTAAAAAAGTCATTTTTTCATTAATCACGTTTGGGCAACCTGAAAACGACCTTTTAGAAAGTCGAAATGTTTTACAAAAATGCTATAAATAATATTATATTTCAATTTAGGGCGTTGAACTGTTTGAAGCTCGATTTTGAAAAGTGACCAGAATGACAAGATAACCTCAATGCTCACATAATATTTTGAATGTATCTTAAAGCATTTTTTCTCAGCTTTCCAATGGTGATTTCAAATTCAAAATCGGTGGTTGCAAACTTGCTCAAAAACACGTTTTTCTGATGAAATCCAAGATGGCGGCGAGATCCAAGATGGCGGCCAATTTTTTTCTACTTCAAATGGAAGCTCTATCTTTCCTCTTGAAAACGATGTGTTGGTTGCAGGGGGTTCAATGACAAATTCAATAGAAATAAATCAATAAAAAGGTCAAGAATTGCTCAAAAATCAATTTTTGTAAAAACCGTTAAACCGATTTGTGCCCGAGGGGTCCATCAATATGAACTAACCAAAGTGGTTTTCTCATTTTTTCGCTACTTTCAATCATTTAGACATAAAAATATCCTTTTTAAAAGACTTCATGTCACTAGTGGGACGGTTTCAGCGAGAATTACTCACATGCTATGTTTTATCTAAGACTATTTCACACTTTCGCGAAATTTCGAAGTTTTTGAAATTAAACGAAGTTTTTCTCGAAATTCCTCAAAAAATAACTAAAATTTATGAATTTCAGGTCGATTTTTTCGTTGATTCGTAGTTAAAAAGAAGGTTTTAAGATATTTAGAGTCTACTTAAGAGAAATTTTATTAAGAAAATTCCGGAATTTAGGAAAAATATATTAGGCTCTAAATTTTTTTAAAAATTTCTAGGGCCTGATACTTTGAAGCAACTCCAGACCTAAATTAGAGCTTATAACAGCAGAAAAATTGGTTGAGAAATCATAAGTTGATGATATTTGATAAAAAAAATGTGATGATTGATGTCTGTAGAGTGCCGCCGGAAGGATCAGCGTCTTTCGGAGCCTGAACAAATTAATAACGTATCCTTTAAGCAAATAACTGTTCTAGAAATCCTCGCAACACTAAAAGAACTGGACGCTTCAAAAGGTCCAGGTCCAGATGGAATTCCACCCTCACTTATGAAAAATCTTGCTCCTGCCTTCGTAAAACCCTTGTTTTGGCTTTTCAACTTATCCCTTAAGGTCCAAACACAATGGATACGTCGCGGCTGCGTTTGCGGCAATCTGACAGTTAGTCCATACATTTTCTGTCAAATCAACATCAACGCAACGCAAACGTATCCATTGTGCTTGGGCCTTTACGTCCGGACAATTTCCATCGGTCTGGAAAACATCTTTTCTTATACTGATTTTCAAGTCAGGTAAGAGATCTGATATCAAAAACTACCGTGGCATTGCAATGATATCATGTATTCCCAAACTTTTTGAAGCAATCGTAAACCAAAAAAAAAATAATCAGGTAAAGAACCGCATTACGTGTAACCAACATGGTTTTTACAAAGGAAGGTCTACGGCTACCAACTTGCTTGAATTTGTTGATTTCTCTCTTGCGTAGATGGACAGAGGCAACTTTTTGGAAACTCTATACACGGATTTTAGTGAAGCTTTTGACAGAGTAGATATTTCCATACTGATGTTCAAATTAAAAAAAAACTGAGATTTGAGTCAGGCCTACTTAGATTGATTGAATCTTATTTGACGAATAGGACACAAACGGTTAGGCTTAAGGGACACCTTTCTGTACCAGAAAAAGTGCCATCTGGAGTTCCACAAGGCTCCCATTTATGCCCTTTGCTCTTTTTTTTATTTGTTAATGACGTTACTTTTGTGTTGAATCGTCTCAAAGTATTGATATATGCCGATGACATGAAACTGTACATGGAAATAAAACACAAATCAGACATCCAACAACTCCAAAAAGAGGTTGACATTTTCTACATTTGGTGTAAAAAAAGTCTTCTTGATCTCAACGTAAAAAAATGTAATATTATATCCTACACAAGGAAAAGAAATCCTGAACATGCCAGTTGCATTCTTGGACATCAAGTTGTAGAAAGTTATCAAATTAGAGATTTAGGAGTAATTATGGATTCTAAGTTAACATTCATTGATCACTACAATACGATCATCAATAGAGCCAACAGTTTGCTAAGTTTTATAAAAAGGTTCAGTTATCATTTCGTAGACCCGTACACTATAAAAACTCTCTTTGTTACATATGTTAGATCTATTTTAGAATACTGTAGTGTTGTTTGGTCGCCTTATCAAGACGTCCATTCCAATAGAATCGAATCCGTACAAAAACAGTTTTTGTTATATGCACTAAGAAAACTAGGTTGGAATTCATTTCCTCTCCCTTGTTATGAATCACGTTGCATGCTAATTAATATAGAAACGCTTGAAAAAAGAAGAAAAATTGTTTCGGTAACTCTTGTCAACGATTTAGTTTCACAACGCATAAGTTCGGAAAATTTGCTTGGAAAACTCAACTTGTATGCTCCTACATGCTCATTAAGAACGCGAAAAATTTTTGTATTAAAAGCTTATAGAACAGAATATGCTATGTCCGGGCCAATTAATAGTATGATAAGACTTTTCAATAAATATTGTGAAGTTATTGATTTAACGATAACACGAAATGCTCTTAGAAAAAAATTAAACACTAGAATTACATAACTATATTTGTGATGTTAGCAATCTTAAGAGCTAAGATGTAGTCTGCTATGATTGACGAAATAAACTATTAATTTCGTGCGGATCTGTAGGTTGCAGGACCTAAGCAGGCTAAAAGAAAAGCCTTGATTCGGTTCCGATTCGGAACTTGATCTTCTTTTTTTATACACAGGCTTCGCAGCCGACTGTTTAGTGTACAGGACAATTGCGGGGCTAGCGCTACGATCCTACTGACACTAACAGTCTCTCCTGAGCCGAGACTCGAACCTACGACGACTGGATTATGAGGCCAGCATCGTACCTCGAGACCATCTAAAAGATCGAGACCTAAGAGAGAGTCCTAAGCAGACTACACAATCCATAATAAGCCCTGTTCCCTGCCGCAATTCGTCTCTTGACTTCGCGGCTCACTTCGCTATCACACGTTCGAGTGTACCAAAATAGAACCACTTCGCGAATGTTGATTAATTGATAAAGAAACATTCTTGAAAAAACAGTTTTTTTTTATATAAGATTGTACAAAAACCTCGAAATAATATAGGCTTTAAATTTTTTGCATTATTTTTAGCAGATTTTTGCTATATACAAAAAAAGCAATTATAATTGAAAATGTTGAAAATTTTATTTTGTCAAAAATAATATTTTTTCGTGTGATATCGATTCCAATTACTAAAATTTATTGGGAAAAAATTTTTGGGCACTCTTCATCTCTATTGTGTTTTTAAATATGTTATTACTTGTAAAACTTCATAAAATTGCCTCATGTCGTATCAAATCAACTCTATTGAGAAATAAAACATTACCAAACTGCACATATCATCAATAAATTGTTAAAGAAAATATTTATACTGTGTACGAAAAATCAGCCCAAAAATCCAAGCAATGCTATTTTCGCAATTTAATTGTTTAATTTTCTTTGCTTGCTTTTAATTTCAATTTAAAAATGGTTAATTTTGCGCTGATATGATTTTTTATGCTGCCGTTTGCTAGATATTCGAAATTCTATTGTATTAAAATGAACACCATAAAAATGCAGCCAAAATGTTACACGTACAGTGATTTTGCTTCTTTGAATACATACTTTATTACTCAATATCAGCTGATTGTTTCAATCTAGTTTAGTTGGCAGACACTATTATTCTACAATAGTTGCATTAGATCCACATGCATGTAAATATTTTTTCAATTTTCCGGACTCAATCTTTAGATAAAACCGATGTGATAAATCAACAAAAGAAAAATTTCAACCAATGTTTTATTTTTTATTGTTATAATTGCATATCATATATCAATTTTATAAAATTCAATATAAGTTTACCTTACATCATCCATAATCTTCAGATAAACCATTCCATAACATTCTCGTGGCGACAGTTCTTGCATTCCAAAATAGTTCCGTACTCCAACACCGAATGTGATTAAAATACACAAACAAATTTTATCATTGTTTTATTGTCATAATTAACTTTATCTCACATCATGAATTAGTGCATACTGCGCCCAAAGATACAGTAATTACTTAATATGTAGCGGCCACCTACCGGTGCCATTACTCGCCGGCTGTCCATGCGGGAATCGGCAGTAAATTTCCAACCCAACAGGCCAGTTGGCATAACTAGCGTAGTAACACCTCCACGCCTATCACCTTTCTGTGCTGCGGAACCCCGTGCCACATTTGTATGCACACAATAAGAGGAACAATTTTTCAACAGCAGCACATCGGAAACAAAAGTGGCCTGCTGACTAGAGACACTGCGGCCGGGCGACCAAACGGGAGGTGATAGAATACGAGGTATGAAAAAGCTTTGTTCTATTCTCCCCTTCGCCGCACAAGAACTTTTGGAATGCATAATTCTAAAATGTTTTTGAGCCCACACACATAAACGATAAACTACATTCTACTGCCATTCAGAATGTCTGCTTCAGAGCGTGTAGGCAAAAACTATGGCTAACTGTGACTTTCCTTGGATGTTCCAAACCGAGCCGAGTTCGTCGCTTATTTTCCTCCGGATTGGGTTGGTGTATCGATAAGAATAAATTAAGCGTATCAGAAACCGGTGCTCGGTACACGATGGCAGACCAGAGAGAACAGCCGATAGGCGAGGCGAATTTCTTCTACAGAAGGTCCTTTGCAGAGCGGATCCACCGTCGTCAGTATGCCTAAGACTTCCTCCCCTGCATTTCGTCGATCACACGTACACAACAGCGCACATACATACCGGGATACAGACGGCAACACGAGTTGTGACCATATGCCCGAAATTAGCCATACCTGAATTCCGATGAATAAAATTTTAATAGCCAAAAATCGAACACCAACCGAAATGGAACCTCCGGAAAATCGGAATTTTTCACGCCAAGGACCAGATGTTTTCATGCGCTTACGTTCGACGTCCGGCAGTTGCAGTGCAGAGGCTGTGCTCGACGACGACGTCTGAACGTTTGTGACGTTGCGATGCAGCAATCCGGAGTGTGATTGCTAGACACAAAAAAGAACGTCTTGACGCACATTTCCATTAGGATAAATGGAAATTTACGGGCGTGAAACAGCTGAAAATTGCTGCTCGTTCCGAGCTGCTAATCACCGGTGTGTTTTTTTGCTTTGAATTATTTTGCGTATAACTTGTTCCTCCGATGGATTGCTTGACTGGACAACTTGTCTATAGTCTACCAATGCAACAAAAAAAATAGAGCATCTCAGTGCAGCGGTTATTGGGTTCAATTAAAAGGTATACGACCAAACCAGTGGGATGTATATTAATAAGTCGGTAATTCTCTTGAGAATCTTGAGACGCTTAATGGCTCGTTTTATTGAGACTAAATAATCCTGGTAAAGTAATTTTTGCCGCGGTTTGGAAAATAGAGATTTGTCTTCTAGGTATTTCTTTTAGGACATTATGGACATGGTAATTGATTTTTATTGCGCAGTTTTATTTTAAAATACTAATTATATTTTCTGTCAATAGCGTTTAATTTACATTGCCCCGCAATCCGCCCAAATCTCTCCTCCATCTAGAAAATTTTTTTGCACTATCATTCCCAGCTTATCCGTGTATCCTTTTCCCTCCCGTTACAGGCCAAGGTCGCGTCAACCAGCTCGGCGGCGTCTTCATCAATGGCCGACCGCTGCCGAATCACATCCGGCTGAAAATCGTCGAAATGGCAGCGGCCGGCGTTCGGCCGTGCGTCATCTCCCGCCAGCTGCGGGTTTCCCACGGTTGTGTGTCCAAGATACTGAATCGCTACCAGGAAACCGGTTCGATTCGTCCCGGCGTAATCGGTGGCTCGAAACCGAAGGTGGCCACACCGGAAGTGGAGTCACGCATCGAGGAGATGAAGAAAATGAATCCCGGCATCTTCAGCTGGGAGATACGGGAGAAGCTAATTAAGGTGAGTTCGTTTTTTTTTGCCTTTCGTTGCGTTTTACACCCGTTTTTTTTCGTGGGGCGCACCACGTGGCCACCCAGAGGCATCGGTCGCTGCTCGGGGGCAGACGAATGTGAAACGGTGACTGTGAGTGAGCAAGCGGAGAGATTGAAACCATTTGCGGGTGATTATGTACCGATTCGGATTTTGCGTTGGGTTTGGTTTGAAAATCGCCGTCGGGAGTCATTATTGTGGATCTCAACTGCCACGATGTGATGATTATAAACCAGAAGCAGGTGCTCTTGCGGATTATATGAATATTGGCCAATTTTTGTAACTGCTCGAGTGATGGTATCGTTTGGTGGTCCTCTCAATTAAGCATCGATTTTATTGATTTCTTAGTCAGCGTTAGTAGCGCTCTAAAGAACATTTCTAGTGATTCAGGAATGCATTTGAGTTGTACTTCAAATATAGTCGTTTGGATATCAATTCAAAAGCTTCGATAATGTAATGTGAATATTGATTTTTATTTGTTGAAAACTTCAATTTGCAAAGGTTTTTCTTAGTTTTGAAACCCTCACTGAGGACTGAATCGGTTGAAATAAAACATTTCATTTATTATCTTGAAATTAGGATAAAAAGTCATTAATGGAAACTCAAACTGCAGACAGCTAGTGCTTAATATCTCATGTTACAAATGAAAAAATGCAGTAACCGACAAAATGTTTGAACTGCATAATAATTTGATTGCTAATATCTTTTCCATTATCGTTTTTTTTTCTCTTGGGAAAATAGTCGTACGTTTGTGATTTGATGATTTTTAAAATGGTATAGTTTTAGGTCGAAATTTGATAGATTCCGGTTGAGCACGTTCCAATTTTCTTCAACATAATATTTTGATTTTTTTCGCACGGCACATAACATATTATCATAAAACAAAGCCCTCAATTCTGTTTATTATGATCAGAGTATTTTGACGTTTGTTTTAAAAGGAAAATAATTTTTTTTTAAATAAAAAATGAAAATAAAAATGAAGTTGTTGGCTAACTTATTGAATATTGAGCAACATTTTAGAATTTTTTAAGTCGAATTCCCTCTTCCAGTAATTCATTCAGAGTAATTTTGAATTTTATTAAAATTAAATTTGAAATGATAAATTTTTTTAAATGCACTGTAGGTATTTGTTAAACAGTGACACAAACAACTTTCTGGTTCGTAGCTTGCTTACGATGTATAAAGCTTTATCAAGGCCCCCCCAAATTTTTGGTCAGATTATAACAAAAGTTCAGAATGTCAAAAACTAGAATCTATCATTAGGATGAGAATGAAATATAAACAGTAAAACGGAAGTTTACAGAGCGTTGCACAGACCAGACCAAAATTTTTGGAATTCATCAGGATGCTGCCCTCTGGAAGTTTCGAAAGAATGAATCACAGAGAAAGTCATTTCTAAGTTAACCAAACTACCTACGCATTAGGCTGTCCCAAAAGAAAAAATCGATGTTGAAAAAGTCAAGGTGCTCAGCCCTTAATCGAAAGATAATGTTATTTATTACATTTTTATAGATCATTTTGACTTTCTAAAAAATTGTTTTCTGATTGCTCAAACGTGATTAATGAAACAATGACTTTTTTATGCTACAAACCCAATCTTTTGCACTTTTTTCAATTTTGTTCGATTCCTACATTTTTCCATATGATTTTTATTCTTGTGGGGTTGTTTTTGAATATTTTGCATGGTTGAGTTTAGCATCGCATTCAGTTATTTGGCTCACAGAGCCCATTGAACGTCACAAAAAGTGAATTTTTCTCATAATTTTTAGATAAACCCTTCAAAATACATATAAAATTTTATTTTGATAAACAACTGAAACTTTTACTGAAAAGCGGGATTCAAGACGAAAATTTGCATGAAAAACCCAAATTAATCCACCTAGTGGTGAGACCCAGCCTTTCTAATTCGAACTTATTATTTGTTCAAATAGAATTACACAACACTCCCGTTTAAAAAAATACAAAAATATATATAATATATAAAGTCCGATAACAGCGTAATTAAATAGGATTTTATTGCGCCACTAGACTTTTTATTTGAGACTAATCTAGTGAAAATCGGTCCAACCATTCTAAAAAAAATGAGTGAGCTTAAGCAGTCTTTGGAATATGTTTCTTTTCAAAACGTGATTTCCTTCTTTCATACATATCTTTCATACATAATTTTGAACCACATGTTTAATCATTAGTTAAGGATTTTCAAGACAAGCCGTTCATTTGCCACCAGTTTTGTTTAGATTGTTTGTTTAGTTTCTGAGATAATGAAATTTCGTGATTTTCACATTTTGATGCCTAAACTAAAAATCAGATTACAATGAAGTTCAATTGGGTGTTATGAGGCCACTAGACCTTTCATTTTCAACTAATTTCGTGAAAACCGGTTTAGCCATTTCTGAGAAAAGTAAGTGAGGTTAAGCAGTCTATGGTATATGCTTTGCTTGTATAACGTGATTTGTCATTTTCATTAATAACGGACAAAGTTACTTACCGATTACAATGGAATTCAATAGCAACCTATGGGACAACTAGGCCTTTCATTCTAGACTGATTTTGTGAAAATCGGTCCAGCCATCTCAGGGAAAAGTGAGTGAGTTTAACCAGCCTCTGGAAAACATTTCTTTACATAACTTTTGAACCATATGTTTAATCTTTATGAAATTTATAATTCAAAAGTTCTGAAAGTAGCCCGTTCATTTGACATCAGTTTTGATAAAATCGGTTGTGTAGTTTCTGAGATATTTATGTTTCGTGATTTTTACATTTTAATACATAAATTCTAAACCAAAACTCCGATCACAATGAAATTCAATAGCAACCTATGATACAGCTAGACCTTTCATTCGCAATTGATTTCGCGGAAATCGGTCCAGCCATATCTGAGAAAAGTGAGTGAGAAAAAAAAGTTGCACATACACACACACGCACACACACACACATACACACATACATACAAAAAATGCTCAGCTCGTCGAACTAAGACGAGTGATATACGACATTCGGCCCTCTGGAGCACTTTCATACCTTTAGTTTTCTCAGTGATTGCTATACCTTTCTAGGAGAAAGGCAAAAAGATCCTTCATATCTTATCGAGGGGCTGAGATATTGGCGTTTTTACATGTGATGGAAAGCTATGCATTTTCACAAAAATGCCAATACATACGAGTAGAATAAACTAGCAACATTGTATGAATATGCAGCATTCAGAGCTGCCAAGTATACAGATTTTTCTGTATTATAAAGTTTTTTTGACCACGATACAGAAATGATACAGAATTCATGCAGAATTTTGATTTTTCTACAGCTTTGTACTGAATTTTAGCAATCGGAACTTTTTTAGTTTCGGTGTGAAACTGTGATGTTTCACAAAATGTTCGTACTAAAGCACTGGTAGCTCTACCTCACAAATATTTCATCCGAACATCAGTTTTAAGTTTTTCAAATGCGTTTCCCGTATAACCGCCAAACTGGCCGATTCGGTTTTCACAAGCATTTCCGAATGGAAATTTGTATAGGTGCGAGTAGGCTTTAAAATCTGTTTCTTCGTCCAACGTGAAATTTTTGCGCCTGATTGTAATTGTGTTGTATTTGCGTTGACGATGACCAACGCTGTTCTTTTGTTCTTTTATTACTTCTGTTCGTTTTCTGCTGGGCGTCGGGCATTCAACTAAGCGAGAACTTGCTTTTTTTTATTTTTTCTGGACATCCGACATTTGGATAAGCGGGATTCGAGACTATTGGGAAAAAACACGGCTATAGACCTGAGTTTTCTTTCAGAAATTTCCCAACCTTTTAAAGGTTTTGAGCGAGATTTAAGGTCGGATTCCAAGCCTAACTTTCGCAACCCCAAGCACTTGTAGGCACCTAAGAGGTAAGCACACCAATAAAATACAGAAAAATACAGATTTTTTTTTTGAGTGCATACAGAGTTTTCAAAATAAAATCTGGCAGCTCTGGCCGCATTATAACATCAGCTGCTCACACAGATTTCGTTTGAGTGGTGCGCAATGAGTTGTGTTTGAGCTATTTTGATGTAACTTTCTATTAATATGTATGTATTACTTACTTTACTTACTTTTAAGGCGACAGACCGATTATCGACCCAATCCAGAATACGTCGCCATGTCCCGCGGTCCGCTACCCTCCAATCGCCCCTAACACCTATTTCGCATGCATCCTCGTCGACAGCACACATCCAACGAGTGCGGGGTCTACCCCGAAGTCGACGACCTCTATCGGGACTCCTGCTAAATATAGCCTTCGCTTGACGCTCATCCGGCATTCTCGCTACATGTCCAGCCCACTGAAGCCTGTCGTGTTTTATTAGCTTGACTATATCCGCCGATTTGTATGCCTGGTTCACTTCATGGTTCATGCGTCTGCGCCAAACACTATTTTCTAGTTTGCCGCCAAGGATTGAACGCAAAATCCTACGGTCAAAAACACCAAGAGCTCGCCGATCAGCCTCTTTCAGCGTCCATGATTCATGGCCGTAGAGAGCCACCGGAAGAATCAGTGTTTTAT
Source organism: Wyeomyia smithii (assembly GCF_029784165.1). Taxonomy (NCBI): domain Eukaryota; kingdom Metazoa; phylum Arthropoda; class Insecta; order Diptera; family Culicidae; genus Wyeomyia; species Wyeomyia smithii. Next base: position 197,626,091 of record NC_073695.1, on the reverse strand, counting down.
AGAGTGCAAGTTTAGTACGGATTTGCAGACTGCGAGACCTTAGCTGGTTACGTAATCCGTAAAAGGCCCTGTTTGAGGCTGCTATCCGGCTCTTTATCTCACGGCTAACCTCGTTGTCACATGTCACTAATGTTCCCAGGTAAATAAATTCGTCGACTACTTCAAATGTTTCCCCATCTAGCAACACCGCAGCACCAACCTCCGACGGACTACCACGCACTCTGCCAGCCACCATGTATTTCGTTTTGGCATAGTTCATGATAAGCCCTAATCTCGCAGCTTCCCTCCTGAGAGGTCCGACGGCCTCTTCCACAGCTCTACGGTTGATACCAATGATGTCGATATCGTCCGCAAATCCGAGAAGCATGTGCGACTTCGTAATGATGGTGCCGCTTCTCTGCACACCAGCCCTCCGTATAGCACCGTCCAATGCGATGTTGAACAATAAGTTCGACAGCCCGTCACCCTGCTTCAAACCATCCAACGTCACGAACGAGTCCGATATCTCACCAGCTATCCTGACGCTTGATGTAGAACCTTCAAGGGTGGCACGTATCAGCCTAATCAGCTTTGTTGGGAAGCCATGTTCGATCAAAACCTGCCGTATCTCATTTCTCTTAACTGAATCGTACGCTGCCCTGAAGTCTATGAATAGATGGTGCGTCTGCAAATTGAAGTCTCGAAATATATCGAGGATTTGTCGCAAGGTAAACATTTGGTCCGTCGTGGAGCGTCCCCCTCGAAAACCGCATTGGTACTCGCCAACAAAGGTCTCCTGCAGCGGCCTCAGTTTGTGGAACAGGATGCGGGAGAGAATTATGTACACGGTATTGAGAAGAGTTATGCCCCGATAATTGCTACAGTCCAGGCGATGGCCTTTTTTGTAGATCGGGCATATGAGACCCTCCAACCAGTCCGAGGGCAATTCTTCATCAGACCCTACTCTCAGCATGATCCGATGGATGGCACGATACAGCTGTTCGCTCCCGACTTTGAAGAGTTCGGCGGGAATGCCTTCCCGGCTGCCTTGCAGTTTCTCAGCTCTTTCACTGCTTTCTTCACCTCGTCCATGGATGGTGGATCCACAGCTTGACCATCATTCTCAATAGTCATCCTGCTCCTTTCGACTCCACTGTTTCCCTCACCGTTCAACAGCACACTGAAGTGTTCCTTCCAACGTCTGGCCACCTCTGTTTTATCGGTTATCAGGTTCCCCTCCCTATCGTTGCACATGACAGGGGCTGACACGTTTCGATTCCTGATTCCGTTGACCTTCTTATGGAAGCTCCTCGCATCGTGCCTGGAGAAGCAACCTTCCGCCTCCGCAAGAATACGCTCCCAATGCTATCGTTTCTTCTTATGTATGTATTATAATAATTATATAGGAGAGCGAGTGAAAGCCCGCCGTGTGTAGACGAGTTATTTATTGCGTCCGTAGTAATCGCGTTAAATTGTGGTGCATAGTGCAAGAAATTGTGAAATTCTTGTGACAGTTGTAGTCGAGGGAATTCCTGGTTTATGCCAGTAAATTTGGAGTTAATTACTAGTGAGGAGATTCAGGAATTTTGATTTGATTACTGATTTTCATGTGCAGTTTATCGCTCTGCAAATGGCTGCTTAGAAAGTGCAGTGCTGAGTTGGTGACCTTTCTTAACGTTCGCGAGAGTGTATTGTGTTTGAAGTTCATCGCAGTGATACCTCTTCTTCTGTGTTGCGATGCTCGTCGTCGAAGGCACCATCTGCTGCGAGACAGAAATCAAGAGTGCGACAACTGTATGCATGGAAACGATTTGTTTATGTTCGTTCGTTTGCGAGCGGCGGCAAGCTTGACTCACTGAAAGCAGCTTCGGTGTCTAAGATAAGTGCATACATTTACAGACATTTTCACAGTCATACCTCGATATAAGGCATTTTTTGACGTAGAACTACGTTTTTCTTTAGCCTACCGTATAGGGATGTTAATAAGAAAACTATCAACGAAAAGGGGACGAAAAATGTCCCTTTTTAAATGCTTATAAATCGGTTTGTTTTCAACCGATTTCCTTGATTCTTGCAGCAATTGATTGGAAAATTGTACACGCATCCACCCAAATGTAGAAATGTGCTGATTGATTATGCAAACCATTGTACTATTGAAAATTGTCAAGCCTTGTTGAGACAAAAATAACGTCCTCTGATTGGTCGCTTGCTGCCTTTCTCTAAAAAGGTCGACAGAATAGTATAACTAGTTAGTCGCATCCTAGCGAATTGCGGAAGTAGCAGCAGCGGGTTGCGCCAGTAAACAAATCACGTCACGTATCTAAGCGGCAGCGAAGTAGCACCAAACGTCTCACCAGTTAAGGGATTCGGTCTTCTTGCTTTATCTCGGCAACAACACATTCTGTGCTGAATCCAAGAAAACACAACCTCTCGCGGCCGTATTATTTACTTAAATGCGAAAACAGTTTTTACAGATTTTGAATAATTTTTTGGCAATAACACAAGCATTCTGTGCTGAATCCTAGCAATCAAATTCTGTCGTGATCAAAAAATTTACTTTATTTATTTACCTTATGCCCCCCACTATTGGGGCAGCACATAAGCTGCGATCAACATAACCGATTTTGAACAACAAACTGTCCTGTTCTGTTAGAAAGCCATAACAAAGGTGATACGGGTTAAAATCGTTGCAACACGACACGGGTTAAAATCGTTGCGTGTGTGAGAGCACCATCGGTGTTTATTCGTTGTATACAAAAATCAAATGCGAATTGTGGAATAATTCGTCTAAAGACCATAAGAGAATGGTTAAACTGAACAAAAAGGCGTGGCCTATTTCGTAGCAACCTTCGGCTATATAAGAGTGTTTCTGGTAAAACCAGCTATATTCATTAGTCGGAAGGTGAGCTGGCCAAGGATAGAAAAATCACTCACTTGGAGAATCACTTGCGATTTTTTATCGCCTAGAATACTTTTGTTTGTTTTTATTTATCAACATTGATACGGCTGCTTAGTTACAGTTATGAAAAAAAATCGTCAATGACAATTACAGGAGAATCACTTCCGAAAATTTTCGTTTTCTGGAAACGAATATTCTTTCACCGATTTTTTTCAGTTCAATAATTTTATGCTGCAAATTTCGTAATATTAAATGATGGACATTATAAAGATCTGTCCGACAATACTGTAAAATAGCACTCATAGTGATGATAAAGATTTACAATATTCTTAAAATATACACTCGTTTTGTAAATCATGCTTTTTTCCGAACATCGAAAAGTGTCAAACTTGTTTCTCGTTTACTCTCTAATTCCTTGGTCGAAGGCTCCAAATCTCAATCTCGCATGTACAGGATATTACAGGAAAGATTTTCCGAAAAACATGCTCTCTGGAACCTGTGTAATGCGCCCCGACTACAGTGCCTGTACCTAGATTTGGATACCTAGAAGACAATACTCCGTAGAATATCATAGCATAGCTTTCCTTTTGGCTTCATTATTTCAAAAGAAGCAAATTAGCCTCTCCGTTTGCGTTTGTTGTGCAGATACACGTGTGAAAAAAAATCGAAGACGCGAAACGAAACAAACAAATCTAAGTAATCGTAAGTGAAAATTTTTCCCCACCGATTCTTTTGAAATTATTGAAAGCGATAGAGAATCAGTCTGAACTGCTGATTAATTATCACTTGAACGATTTTTTCCATTCTTGGAGCTGCCTAGACGCCCACAACGTTGACAGCAGTAGCAGCAGATATCAGCACTCAACAGTAACAGCGGATTGCAGTGATTTGCAGCGAACTGCGCCTGTGGCTGCCTTTAAATCAATCAAATCACTTGCCCTGTGGTTGGTCACCATTTCTCAGGAGCAGCGCGGTTCTTCTCACTTCTCAGCGTGCGTCGTCAGACTGCCGGTTTTGCCCCACTACTGAGGCAGTATAAAGGTTGGCACCATCAGGCAAGGCAGCATCAGCAAATCCAATTTTGAGCAGCAAAATGCCTTTCTCAAGGCAAATAAACAAATATTTGAAAGTTGTGAAACAACTTTTACAGCTCGTGTTTCCAGTGTCTTTATTCCCCCACTGTTGAAGCAGCACAAAGCAAGCGTTTGGAGACTTTACGACTCGTTAATGAATCACTTACAACAATGCATTTGTTAATAGTGTGCGTAGTTCTACGTCAGTTATGCGGTCGTGTCTTGGATAAAACCTCCTACTTTTTTCGTTACGTTATATCGGAGCACGAAAAGAATTATTTTTTCAATGATGTAAAACTCTTGGTGGTTGCTCAAGGATGCGTAAGGGCTTATTTCCCTTCACCTGGCAGTATGTGTAGACCTGTCTTATGCCCCTTTAAGACAGTTTTCGTAGACAGACGTAACCAGTCACAAAACATTGAAATAAAGAATGTCAATTTTACCCCATTTACCGATACATATTGGTTTCAAAACTAAATAGAAACATTTATTCGTAGCATTATACACCCCAGAAAAAATTGTTGTACTTTAATTTTGAGATATTTAGGGGGATTACGTTGTATCGAGGTGGAAGTTGCGTTGTATCGAGTTCAGTGCTGATAAAAGTCATTTTCCCCAGTAAAATTCTTCGAAAATTACAGCCAATCATTTTCAATTTTCACTTCCAATGATAGCAGCACTCTTTCAGATACACTAGATTTTTGTCCTAGTAACGTGCTGTTATACTCAGATGAAATAGATCGCGCGCATCGTTCACGGTTACGGAATAAAATTTGACGACAAATCCAACCAAATGATTTTCACTTCAAAGCGAAAAAGAAAAACAAACAGTCCACTCAACCAAAATAAACCTCACCGAAACACTTTTTCACTGACACTGACCGATGCCTTGACAATCTTCGTTAACTGATAAACTGATTTTGTTGTCTTGCTTCCATCGCATGAAATATAATGAGGTGTTTTGACAGTTTACTTCCATGCAAAAAGCGGGAAAGGAGAACTCTGAAAGGATTGTAAAAAAATAACGTTTATGGATGCTTTTTTTCACTTTCACTCAAGAGTGTCAACAAATATCATCCCTGATCGAGTTACGTTATATCGAGGTTGCCCTATATCGAGGTATGACTGTATTTATGAAAACTATTGGTAGTTTTCACCGACATGAATCAAATACTTTTTTTTCGTACATATTTGCGTGTGTGTTGTACCTACCGATTTCTTGGGCTGATGTTGTGCTGAGATGAGATGGCGCGAAGCGCAGCGTTTTCGTATATTTTCTCATTGTAGGTTATATTATTTCTCACCTTTGAAAAGACGCGTATCGCGCCGCTTTGTGTTCAGCCAAGCATTAGCCTTAGCGATAATTTCAACGTCAAACTCGACACTAAACTGTAATTTTGCTATAGAGTAGTAATTTGGTACGGGAGTTGTTTGTTTTTTTTTTCATCGCATGAAAGGGGGTGTAGCACAGGGTTGCTGTTTGTCTATTACGCGACATTTTTCAACAGTTGAAATATTTTGACATTCTTAATCTGAATTTTTCCGATTACATAGTTTCCATATGCATTGTTTTTGTTTCGGTATTCATGACTTCTCTAGTTTTGAATGATTATTTTTGCTTCAAGCTGAATTTTTGATAATTATGCTTATGAAGCAACACACCTAATTTAGGACCTTTATGGCTAATGTGTGTGTTTGGATTTTTTTCTTAAATTTAGTTTAGTTTAGTCTAGCTTTGATTCAGCTTTGAGTGTGTAAAACTTATCCATTTTTCACTTTTGGTAAGTATTTTTGCGTTGACGATTGATACTGACTGCAAATATTCATATAGTTTAACACAAGAGAAGGCTCGATGCGACCGTACCCGCGTTCAGAAATAATTTACATTCTTACAACTCGCGTTCGAATTAAGTCACATGTCACATGTGATGAAGATAACAACCGGATACCGTACCGTGTTCACAGTATTGTTTTTAGTATCAAATATATCAACTTTATTAATTCTAAAATCAGGAAAAGGAAATACAGGTTTTGTTTTTAGTACAGTGATCAATCGTTTGAGTTCGGTTTGCGGCAGCTGGTGATCTGGAGAGTCGTATCGCGTAGTTAACTCTCGAAGGAAACGAAATCGGTAGCTGCGAATCAGCCGAAATCAGCTCGTTGAGTGTTGCGCGTAGCTTTTGTTTCTGTAGATTTAATAAATGTTTTGAAATTCATTCGTCGCGCGGGATTTTGATATATTTGATCGTATTCGATCGAATCCTGCCTTACCTACCCCAACATACTATCACAAATTCCCTTCAGGTGACATCCGTAGAGATGCAGAGGTGAACTCGGTCTCATAACAACGTTTGTCGAACTAACAATCCTCTTCCTATTTTTTCCTAACGACCGTAAGGATGTGGCCGGCGCCGTTATTGATCTTTCTAAAGTGAGAGTTACTGAATTGTTGTACATTGAAGATGGTATAACATCCCAAAAGCTATCTATGTGGTTCTCTGTGCAACTTCACTACCTCAGGTCAATCACGGAGGTCAACTACAATATGTGCGGTCGTCAATGCTCATGCTCATACTCATATGTATGTATTATAATAACTATATTATACATAAATAATAAATTAATAAATATTAAATATAAAAATATTAAAAATATCGGAGATAAAAATTAACGTTCTTCGGTGAAATTGTGTGTTATAGAAAACTTTATTGTAGAACATAGAAAAATTGTAAGAACTCACTATAAAAGGATATATTAAATCAAATAGATGTCATGACACATTCTATAGACATTCCGACAAAAGTTTATTAAAAAAGTATGGTGTTCTATTCAAAACTGTTACTTATAAAAAATCCAAACCTTAGCCAGACAAAGAGGATTTTCTTATGCAAAAATGAGAAAATTCAAATTTGTTTCTCAATGCTATGTACATTAATTACAAACAAGTAACTCATACAAAACGAAAAATAATTAAACACATTTTTTTGGCCAAAATAATTTCGATCATATTTTTGCAGCCGCGGGGTGAAAGTTCGCACTAAGTTTCTGCGCTTGTAGGAAAAAAATTCTTTTAAACATTTTAATTAACGATGCTTTTGTTCAGGAGTTACCTAAGAAGAGCTAGAAATACAAAGAAAGATTAGAAAATGTTTCTTTAAAAATAAATCGACCATTAGAGGTTTATCGTGTTGTCAAGAACCTTTCAGTATATGCAACAATAAATGCTGAATGTTCAATTCAAATACGCAACTTGTTTTCTTTCCATGAATCTGATCTAAAACGTATTAGGATAAGAAAGCATTGAGAGTAGGCTTTAAATTGTGATGTTAAACAGGCTAACGAGAATTGGTACAGAAATTGACAAAAAACGATTGCCGTCTTAAGGGTTGGGAACAATAGTAGTTATACCAGATCTATATAATATTTTTTTTAGTAATTTTGTAATTTTCTAAAACTACTGTTTATAAGTGACAGCCCTACAAAATAAACGATAGGTAATGAACTTACATATTTTGAGTTGTTCGGTATGAAAAAAAAATGTAAATTCAAGACTAAAAAACTAACAAAACAGTTTATACATTTTGTGTACAAAAAGAACGGTTAACCATTCACTTTGATTCTACAAAAAGTTTTCGCTCAGCAAAAAAAGGACTGATTCCAGCAAACCAGTTCCATGACATGTTCTTCCAATAAGCTGGCAGCCAGCAATACGTAGTACAAAATGATTACATTCATCACATTTCCCAATATGTAGCTACAGGATCAAGCAGTATCGGTCTTTAGGGTGGGTTATTGAAACGTTACGAGTGCTAAGCATACATTGCACGCTTAGTTTTCAGCTCGATCTTCTATCAATTATTCGAACTAATCCCTCTACAGTTGATACTAACCTACCAAAAAACATCCTCCTAGTAACGCCACCGATGTCTATTACCGTCAGCTGTGGGAGTCGGTTTGTGCTTTGCCGATGCGGTTGTATCAATCATCGGAATCGTTTCCACTCACTTACTCGATTCTACAGACCGGTTTTGATTCAAAAAAAAAAGTTTACTGAATATCTAGCTCTAAGCCCATAGGTTTGGCCGTTTCACTGGTTGCTCGGGAGGTTGGATTTCATCGGGAGGGGTTGGGAAACGGGAGATTGGAATTAGATCGAAAGTGAGAATAATGATGAAAATTTCGCCTGCCGAAAGCATGGTAACCGCTTGTACACATACAGTTTTTTATCCATATGAGGGGAAATCGTACAGCGAACATATAAAGGCAGCACAATCAAGGCAGACACGAAGAAGAAGAAACCTGGCAGCCATTGAATAGGTTCAGGCGTGCTAAGGTAAGAATAAATTTCATGTAATTACGTCAGAATGACTTTCAACATTCGCTCAATGTTACCCGGTTCAGCGCGGTATTGTGTATAGATAAAATGTTTTCCATCGCTGATGGCGGGCAGCATTTTTACTGGGTAGGGGCAAAATTAGTTTCTTTTTTGCTACCGTTACTGCTACTGGTTGCTTGCCGGTTGCGATACGTAACTTGTACATTTGAGAGACGATAGGCGATTGGCAGAGCAGTGAAGGGCACACGAAGCGAAACAAGCGAAGAATTGCGAGCCAGCTGGGGCGATACTCCAGGCTATAGGATAGGTATGTCTCGGATCCAACGACGGTGTCAAGCTAGGTTTTTGATCGGTTCTGCTTAGTTTCATGTTGATGTCAAAACTTACATGAATTGAGTTTCAATGATTTGAAAAACCAAGAAGCTTATTTCTGCCTTTTATTGTGTCATGATTTGTTAATATGTAGGCGGATCTACATTAAAAACAGCTGGTGAACATCCTTGATTCGATATTGTTTGAACAATTCTGCTGATTAACTTACTGAGTATCAAACTGCAGTTCTGTTCTTGATGGCTTCTTGATGCGTTTCCTTCTTCTCGTAACTACTGACGTCCTTTTATTTCCTGAATGACAATTTACAATTAATGCACTTTTCTGGGTTTCCGCTGTAATTTTAGTCATAATCAAACTAAAACTTGTGCATATATTGAATGCGTGTCTCGTTTAAATATTTTTTTTTTTTTTGAGAAAAAGTTCTATTTATTTCGTCAAGTAGGCAATGGGAAACTACATTTTAAGTTGCGTTCCATAATTTCATTTCTTTTAATTTTTTCTTCCACGCTTATAGGGTAATCGCTCCATTATTCATCTCAACAGGTTTGTGCACCTATATTCATCTCATTTCTCTCATTTGTCCAATTTACCGTCAAATTTCTACAAATTAAATCTATTTGCTTCTCGATTTTCTCAAGTGGCTAAAAGTTTTACGTTGAAAATATGGTAAAATTTGACGATAAATTGACCAAAAAGGCGTGATGAGATGAATAAAGGTACTCAGATGAATATAGGAGCGGTTCCCCTATCATGTCGCAATGTCTAGTTGTGGATATCAGAACGTTTCTGAGCTATGTAGGTGTTCCCATATTTAGCGTCGAAAAAAAAAAGTTTTTATTTACGATACACATCTTTCGCTTGCCACTGGAACTTAAAATTTAACTCGATTGTGAATGAATGTTATGCTATCTACTCACGCATATGCCATAGCACTTTAGAGTTCCACATGACAAAAGCTTTATTTCAGTAGAATACGAAGATATTTACTTTTCGTTATCATTCACTCGATCTAAGCTTCAAAGAACAGCGGAACCATCATGGCTTTCTACGGCTATATTAATTCAGCTTCTTGCTAATCTTCACACAGAGAAATGCAAAAAGAAACATGATTTCTTGGAACAGATTATTGTCTTAAAGAATTAGTGAACACGAGTTTATAAGAGGACACGTCGAAAATAGAAATGCTGGCGAAGTGCTCATCCATGCTACAAATGGAAAAATATTATAAAGTCATAAGTTTATTGAAAAAAAAATTGTCGTCGTATAACAATTATCTGAGAACCATGAACTGTTATTCTGACATCATCTATGTACAATCACATTTACTCAAACTCTAGAAAAATCTTAAAATAATAGACCAAAATCTTAACAATCTGGCCTAGCAGTTGAATCAAACCCACGCGCTTAGGTTTCAGTAATGTTAGAAATACCAAAGAATAAAACACAAAATCAGTTAAATTGAGGCATTTCAATTAATTACATTATGCGGGGCTTAGAGGCCGCAAGGTTACAATATCCGCTTCGACAACCGGGCACTCGTGGTTCCGAAACTTAGTAGAATCCAGACCGTTTGGTGTTGCTAGACTTCTCAGGCTTTTCACTAATACTTCACGTTGAAGGCAGTAAAACTGCGATGACTTCCTCTTGACAAAAATAATCCCTCTTACAATGAAATTTGGCCAGAGGGAGATTAGTAGAATCCAATAAAGGCAATTTAAGTTATAATGATAATATTGGCGGGAGGAACAAGGCTCGAAGCAGTAAGTGTAAAAAGGAAGGGTGAAAAGCATAAACACTAGCACGGATATTAACAAAAACATGTCACTTACTCTCAATTTCGATGTTGATAATAACAGAAATACGGAATACAGCAGATATCCGAGTGTTATCCCAAAAGATCAAGGTACCTGGTTGCGGTGAGGAGTCCACACAGAAATTTGAGCTGCTTTACTTGTCCCTGAGAACACTTTGAGAAGAAAATGAATGTTTGCATTTACATTTTTACTGACGAATCACTGCATCGATCTTAACATTACAAAACGTTAAGAAACAAGAATGAGGTGTGATGATATAAGTCAAGATATGTTTCATATGATAATTCAATGAAAACATGAAGAGACATTATGTATTGCAGTGGTTGTATCCTACTTCTTCAGTTCTCACTAATGTCTTTTTCGCGTGTATTCCTCAGTGTAGGTTACATCTTGGCTTTGTTCGATTATTATTCATGATAGTCATTGCTCAAGTCACCAACCAACAGAAAATAAGACACGCACTTTGACGACAAAAATGGAATTAAAGATTCAATGTAAAAGTCTTCTGAAAACTATTCCTCTCCGAACGGGTACTAATTCAGGTAGTATAAACTGTAAGCATCTGTAATGGCGACTAGGTAACAATAGAATAAAAGTTCCTTCAGGGGATAATACTTCTTCCTTTTAACAATATAAAGGTCCTTTTTATAATAACAATGACCAGAGTAACGTTCATTGAGATCTCTCCAGGGAATTGTTATTGGTGATGTCGGCAGGAGAGAAAAGAGGTCGTATAATGGGGTAGCACGCTTGAAAATGGAAGGCTAACAACTTACACACAAACACGGATATGATAAGCATACTAACTGATGTCAGTTAGGCCCCAATTATGGCAACTGGTTGCGCAGAAAACGGAAATGAGTCGGATTTTGTAAAGGTCCCACGTCCTTGGACTGGCAATTGCATCGAGCTCCCTTAGTAAATTCGTGTGAAAATGGCTTGAAACGGCGAGTTAGTACCCGGTGCCCTAGTCTCCGTCCCATAAAAACTTGCAGGCCTTTCAGCAGGGATCGGATGCCACTCGTTTTTTCGCGAGTAAAACACATGCACATTAATCCCCAAAGAAATGAGTAATAGCAGTTCGGATCGCACAACACACTTCATTCGGCTCGTGCAGGAGACCTCACAGAATTTACCCCGGGATAGAGCAAAAAGACGTAGTCTCCTATGTCAGAAAGTCTCTCTCTCAGTCTCCACGCGTCTCTTTGTTGAGATAAGCCTGATTACGATTTACGAAACTAATTTTTGATATCATTGTGATGGATATCACTGTAGATAATATAGTCATATGAGAAAAGTGTTGTAGTGACAAGGGGCTGTCTAAAAACCACGTAACCTGAGGCAATATCATGTTTTTTCGACGAGAAAAAAATAACTCGTCAGTGCATACATACTTGCCCATGAGGCGTTATGGTGGCGTACCCTAGCCATGACCTTACTGCTTCGGCATAGGCCACCATGAGACCACGACCACGGGGAGGGGGGCGAACACGTTTATGTCCACACCGAACATACCGGTAGACGTTCTCTTACTAGTCAAGGCCGTCGAAAAGTGCATGGGCACACTTGACGCCATAATCGAGTTCTTGGCGAACAGGCGGAATATCGCTGGCGACCTGAACCGGAGCCTCCTCTTGCTTCGGAATACCATCGATGAGGCAAGAAAAGAACACGAGGAGTTCGTAGCGCGAATAAAGGCGGCCGAAAAACAGATTAGGGCCAGGATTGCGACTGCATCTATAGAGGTGCAGACAGACGCTCCCTCGTTCGCAGTGGTTTGCTCTACGAGCAGGTCGCTAAGCGAATGGGGTAGTCTCTGAAAAAAGCGGCCCTTGGGAATACAAAGAAACGGCTGGTTGTGCTACAACCGATTCAAGATCCGCCGAAGCCATTACTAACACGCAGAGAATCCAGAGTAAGAATCCCCAGGATACCTTCAACTCGTTGACGGCATCGTGAAAGGAATCGCAAACACGATCCGGAGGATTCCCACTCACGATTCTTATTCAAGAATCCTAGAGCCATATACAGGTCATTCATGTGGATTCTTTTTTCAGGAATTCTTTTCAAGTACGCTCACAAATCCAATGTGAGAAATTCTAGAGAATCTATGCGAATCGTATGTGTTCGTCCGGGAGAGCAGGTCCACGCTGATTCGTTACCAAGACGGCGGAGGTAGCACTCCAGCGCAAGAGAAGGGGAATACGCTATTGCGCATGCGTCACACTCAACGTGAAGAATGCGTTCAAAAGCGCCAGTTGGGACTCCAAAGCGCTCGCGCTCAGGAGCACCCATGTACCGGCGTCGCTGTACTAGATTCTGGAAAATTACATCCAGATTTGAGTACTGGTTTACAACACGGAGGAGGGTCAGAAGTGCGTTCCAATCACCGCAGGAGTTCCACAAGGTTCTATCCTGGGTCCGGTGTTGTGGAATGTCATGGTTACGGCGAGTCGATCGAGGAGGTCAAGTTGACGGCCGGGCACTGTATACGCAAGGTCGAGGACTGGATATGCTCCAGGAAACTAGAGCTCGCGTATCCTAAGACGGAGGTTATGGTTGTGAACAACCGTAAATTGGAGCGGTGGTCAGATTCGGAGACTGCACCATCATTTCATAGTAATCTCTGAAGCTCTTGGGGGTTATGGTGGACGACAAAACCGACCGGAGTGGAGGCTGTGAGAAACCCTCGAGTTACCGTAGTAGGTAGGAAACGTCAGGAAGGCGCGACATGCCAAGATGACGAAGCGGCCAAAAGATAGTAGGTATTCAGAAGTCTTAAAAAAGATGAGAGACGAAACCCTGCTCTAGGATCCAGGAGCGGATGTGCGGAGCACCCGCCAATCTCGCACTAGCGAGATGATACTTGAGCTCTTGAAGGACGCCAAGAAAAAGCTGTCTACAAGACGGTAGCCGCGAAGGTAGCCACTGGTTAAAGATGTGCAAGTTCATAGCTTAAAAACCTAGACGAAAACATTTATGATTGGTCTACCGAGAGGTTCACCCAGATGGTCGACCTGTTATCTATGGAGTTAATGGATTTAACGCCGTTGGTGGTGACGGGCGACTTCAACGCTTGAAGTCTGTTGAGTGGGGAAGTCTCTCTATGAGCTCAAAGGGGTCAGATCATTTTGGAAGCTGTAGCAGAGCTCAATTCAGATCTAACCAACGATGGGACCAAATGTACACAGAGCTGAAATGGTGCGGAGTCGATCATCGACGTAACGCTCCCAGCCTAGGGCTGATGACGAACTGGAGGGTAGACGATGGCTAGACGAATTGCGACCAATAGTCGGTTTGCTATGATAGTGTAGACAACAATGTAAGGTGGCAAGTGGCGAAAAAAACCAACACTCCGGCAATCCGCGGGTGAAAGATATCGGATTTTTATACGAGGTATCTGAAGATGCATTGAAAAAAATGCACGAAGGGGGCAGTTGGCTCCACCCGACTGCTGACCAATTAGTTGCCACACTATCGCGGGTGTGCGATGCCACCATGCCTAGGACTTGCCAACCTAGGAATGGAAAGTCACCGGTTTATTGCCGCCTCTGTGCAAGACGAAGGGTGCAGCGTGTGCGAACAGACGAACAGAGGATAGTGTGCCGCATTCGGATCTGAAAGATCGGCACTGAAGAGTGTCATAAAGGCAAGCCAGAGGGCCTGCATCGATGGACTATGCATGAGTACCTATACGAATCTGTGGGGTGACGCCTACACGATCTTAATGGCTAAGACCCTGCAAGGCAATCACCAGTGATGCTGGATCGTACCATCGAGGGACTATTTACATGCAACGAGCTAAGTACTTGGCCTCCGGCGGCCGAGTCTCACGTCTGACGTTCCAATATCTCAGACATAGACCAGAGATGGTCGGCCAACCTGCCGTACATTTAATCCGTGAGCGCGACAGCCGTGTCCAGGTTGAGGAAAAAGTAAGCGTTACGAATGAGGAACTCATCATGGCCGCCAAGTCCTTAAAAGTGTGCAGAGCACCTAGATCGAATGATATTCCGAACTTGGACATCGGAAAGGCCATTAAAGATGGCCATTGAACTGTTTCGGGCAATCATGCTGAAGTGCCTGGATGACTGCCTCTTCCCGAAGAGGGGGAAGCACAGAGATGGATCCTGTTCCCGAAGGCAGGAAAATTGCCAGATGACCCATTGACGTATAGACTCATTTTTATGCTAGGTTCTGCGGGCAAAGTGCTTGAGAGGATTGTACTCAATAGACTGATGAAGTACACATAGGATGAAAACAGTCTGGGAAGTAACTGGTTCGGCCGCAGGTGTACCGGAAGGTTTCATTCTAGTGCCGGTGGTAATATATGTCATGTATGACGAGGTGTTGAAGCTGAGGTTCCCTATAGGGGTTGTTTTAGTTGACTTTATAGACAAGATCGAGGATTGTATGCTCTTCAGCAAACTGGAGTTTGTGCATCATATCGCGGAAGCCATAGTTGTGAGTGACAATATCATCATCGCTATTGAGAACGCTTCAACTTATTGACACAAGGGGCATCGAGGTACCAGAAGATCATTTTCAATGATCCGATAGTTCCGCTACCATGGTTCAATACCACTAAGCGTAGATGGCAACACCGACATATTCCTGTGGTATCCGAATAGGTCTCGAGGTATCATGGAAAAGTAAACTTCCACGCGACAGAATTCGTATTAGATTGTGTTATAGGGAGTGGTTTTGAAAAGGTTACACTCACTCGAAAAATCTCATCAGCCTTCAGTTCCATTTTTGTTTAAAGAGGTTAGGTTAGGCGAACTCTAGACGTCCGGGTCTTCACACATCTTCCGAACTAGGTTGTCCGGAGTAGTGTCTGGCCCGCTTATCACTATCAAGTCGCTCCTTGCACGCACAAGACGAGGCCATACGAAGAATACATGCTTAGCAGTTTCTTTCCCATTTACGCTTTTGGGACACATGAGGAACCCCGCGAGCCGGATCTATGTATTTACTGCCTGAATATCACTAAGATCAACTATGTTACGGAATTTCATTTCTATATATTGGAAGACAGATACATATGTGGGCCAAAATAAATTTTGTTGGCGGAGAAATATAAAAATCTCTTCGAAGTACTAAAAACGTACTTTGGTTCGCAAACAAAATCTTTTTTTGGCGCACGTAAGTGTCTTTTCTTTTTTCTGATATATACAAAACTGATTTTCGTAACGCAGCAGAACTTACTGATATTATTCTCTCCGTTTCTGGTGTACAGTCATCACCATCATTTGTAATCATTTTAAATAAAAAAAAAGCCGGCGACATATGGGTTTTTTCATGAAAAGTTTCGTAGACGTCGAAGGAATATATTTGTGAAAAATCTACACACTTAAATTCAATTGCCGAAAACTCAACAGCTGATTAATTTAACGAAATATTCCATAAGTTATCGGCAGGATTTCCATGAATTTAGGCAGACGAAATGTCAATACTTGCTGGATTCAATAGATCGATTTGATTGCTGAATTTTCATCGAAATATTTTGCTGACATTCGCAAAAAAATCACCGAGCTCGATCAGCTGTTGGCAAATTAAGTGTATAAGGTTTAATAATACTAAAAAATTTAATATCATTCACAAAACAACGTGAAACATAAAGAAACATGAGTTGTCATGTTAAATTGATTCATAACTCATAATTCAAAGCGATGACATGTGAGCGTTTGCATGTCAAATGACCTATTTTTTTATTTGAATGAAACTTCGTTTCAAAATTTTACATAATTGTTATAATAGCACTTTCTCTAGACATAAAATCGACACAGATGTGATAGTTAACATGTGTGAAGTAATTTTGAAATTAATGCTAAGTCAGTATTTTGTTGGAAACTAAAACGCATCATATTTCTTAAACATATCATTTCAAAGATGCATAACTGCAAAATTCCACAACACAGTTGGTCTTTTTGATATTGTTTCCTTGATGTCTGAGGTGAATTTGACTGTAGAATGGTCATATATCACTCGATGCGGGTGTTTCCGTAATCGAGATGATGGCCAGTGGCTAGAAATCAACTTCATATGCCATTTTGAAATCCAAGATGGCGATCTCCAGTTTTCGGAAAACAACCCAAAATGGTCAAGTACCAATATGAGTATTTCCAACACCTAGAAACCGGAAATCAACCCACAAATGACAAATCCAAGATGGCAATTCCCGTTTTTATGTTCAAAACAGCATAGAATATTTAGAAACAGTAGGATGTGATTTTTTCCGGGACCATGATAGTTCTCAAAGAACGGTTCTTGACCCTTAATGCCATTTTGAATTGGAATATGGATAAACGAGCACTGAAATATTTTTGGGAAATGATTCTAAACTTTTAAACCTTTTATTCGGGGGAAATACCGGAGACATTCACTTAGTTTTCTAATAATTCTTGAGTTTATTAGTTAAAATGTGTATTTTTTTCCAGATGGACCAAAATACCATCGTTACGCTATCCCTCATGTAGAAAGCGAATTGAGTGTTGTCAATCCGATATTTACATAACAGAATTCCAATTCACCACTTTCAAGAGAACGAGACGTACGCATTTTCATTTCACGACATTGTGTTCTATGAACTTGCATCTCTTCAGTAACATCGTTCCAATGCCTGATAAACTTTTGGTTTTATGCACTGCCCAATTAAAAGCAGTTTTATATTAGTTTTAATTTGGCATGTTGAGAGCGTTACGCCAAAAGTATATTAAACAAATAAAATGCTTGTATCAGACAGCAAACATTCGAAGTACTAATGTACAGCAAACAACATTTAAAATGCATTTCCTCTCCCTTAACCTCATTATAAAGTCTTTTGATCTATTTCTGTAATTCCTGATTAATTCCATATAAAATTTATTTTATTTTGTCAAAATAAAAATAACAGAAAACGATGGTTTAGTAGAATTATGATTTGCAACGGAAATCTAATACACTGATGATGTCTTCCTATGATGTTTCCAATTATTTTTGATGCATAAAAGACATACGAGGGTTAATCAATATTATTATTCAAACCATTGGAAGTACGACTCGCATTTTAGCAGTTTCGGAAAAACCAAGTTACGAAACATCACAAGCCTCAACGCGTCGCAACGCAAACTCTAATGAGTTGAGGATGATAAATGACTTCGGCTACCTGCAAATTTGAATAACTTTTCGAACCGCGGTCAGCAGCGTATTGTCGCTGTTAGCTGCCGGTCCTCGAATGAAGAAGATGTCGATCGCTTCGATTAAACGTTCATGTTTTTCACCCTATTGTTGCTGAATCATTTATTTCCAAATACGTTCATAGATGGTTGGTATGTATTTCGAAAGAAAAAGCAACGACCATCTCAGAAGTAATCGAAATCCTCAAGGTTGGGATCCCCCCGCGCGTACATTTGGCCGGCCATGAGTTCGCATGATGCCACAATTGAACGAGCTTTGTTAGACTGTGTGGCGTTGATTTTCGTTTTCGATCAATCCCTCGAAATCGAGACGCACGGTAGCTATCCGACATCTTTCCTGGCGGTGCGTGGAGAATCGAACATCCAAAATGTGGGCTCACTGGGGCGGATCTTACGTACGCACAACGTCAGGAGTGATATGGGGAAAGACCCCACTTTATTCCGTGGGTGAATGCAAACGAAATTCCAGTAGCGTAGCTGGATTTTAGTCACGGATTGTTCAAAATGTACACATTCAATTGTTTGGTTAATGATCTCTGCGTTGCTTGATTTTTTTCCCTTGCTCCATTCGCTTCTCGGATGGCTTTTGTAGTTCCCTCGAATTGGGGCTCACGATCGAAGGTATCGAAAATATTTGATTCATAAAAAAAAACCGGCAGCGGTTGCAGCTAATCAAGTAGCATGATCCGGCATGATTTGCCTGAAATTTAGATCGATTTCAAACCCCCTCCAATGGGCTTTGTGTCCAAAGGCCGGCCACATTCCGGCCCCGGGACTTGATGGATCTATCAATGAATGATGCCCGGAGAAGCCGCTAAAAACATCGTCGAACTACGTCAGTTTGATATTAGGCTGCCGATGCCGCTAACACCCAGCTGCAAATTAATCCGATTAGATGTTTGTTTGCTATTAAGTGCTAGTTTGGGGCTGGTATCAACATCAAAAACGTCCGAACAGCGGGCTAATAAGTATGTAAAATAAATCGTACAAGCCAGAAGACGTCTGTCCATCACCGTCCGAGCTGGTGTCCACTGGTGCCGCGCTCCTTGATGAATTGAGAACGAATCGGAAAACAAATTAAAACAACTCGGAATAGATTATTTCTCGCCCTTTCTACCAGTCTCTCTCTCTCTCTTTCTTCCATCTGTTTTAGACCGATCCGAGCGCGGGCTATTGCAGCGCAGACGGCGGCCTCCACAGACAACCAGGCGCAGAGTACCGATGTCGCGAGGTAATTTAATCAAACACAAAAAAAAAAAACTTTTCCTGTTATTTCCTGGCTAAGCGAGCAATAAATGTGCACTTGTACTCATTTTCTTTTTTTGGAAATGCCCAATGTCAGGTGATAACAATGTTTATACATAATGTTTTGAGTTGTAATTTCCGCTGACGGAAGTTCATGTTGACGGCAAAGCTGAAATTAAAATGGAGAGCGTAAGATTTTTGAAGGTGAATTGTATAATGTCACGCCATTATCTATAAATATGTTGAGCATATGGACGGTTGACATACGTACGATAAATCTATACATTTCCTGCGACAGCACTCTTAGTGCACACTAGTGCAGAGTTTTTGTTCCATGACCTATTGTGTTCTTCGAAAATTAACTTAGTTCTAGTCATTTGTTGTAACGGGTCACAACTTATAGTTAGATTTGTTTCTACTTCTATCAAAACAGGTAGATCAACATTAAAAAAAGCTTATCTATTTCTTATGCAGATACAGTCATTATTGTCGATGAATCTTTTTCATGATACCACAACAAGAGCGAGGTACGGGCTCTACAACAACTTTTCGAATGCATATCTTGGTTTTAATATTCAACTGTTTACTACAGTTAATTGGACGACACTAAGACAGATTCGATTCTGGTATACATCTTGATTGATGGCCAAACAAGTATTCTCGAACCATAGTTTAGACACGAAGAACGAAATTATTTTTGTCCATTACTTTGGCCTGTCTTCCTCTACTATCCTGACGAATTATTGTTGAGGTTTGCAGGAAGTTATACATTGCCGAAGCCGGAAGATTTCCGCTTTCAAAATGGTTTACCGTGAACTTTTTGCTGAGATGTTTGGTGCAGTTCAGTAAGAACTGTACAATGCGCTTGCACAATGCTTCTTGTTGCGATGCCATTTTGAACAGAGCCAAGTATGCATTAGAGATGGTTGGGTATGGGAAATTTGTTACCCGTACCCGACCCGTACCCGACTAATCGAAAATTTTCAAACCCGTACCCGACCCGAACCCGTAGTCTGGTTTGTTTAAAATACCCGTACCCGACCCGAACCCGAAAAATATATATTCCAACTACCCGTACCCGACCCGTACCCGAAAGAAAACAACGCCGAAATTGCTTGAACCCGACCCGTACCCGACCCGTCCTGGATTTTTTTTTTTCAAAATACCTGGGTACCTCGCACGTTATATGCACTAATTGTCATATGTGGTTTCTCGAGATGATGGCCGGAGTTGGACAAAAACCGAGTGTGAATGTGAACGCATGTTAATGAACCCAGAGTTCCAGGCGGATGGTCCACTATAAGGAAGAGATCCACTATGAAAAGTGCATGTCTGGTAAAGTTAAAAAAGCGACGAGTTTTATGTGAACATCGCAGCAACCTGAAATCTTAATATTTTAATAAAGTCAAAGTTTAATTGTTTATAACTTGAGAAAAAGTTAATAATTCATTTGCATTTGCCAAAAACCTGTAATTTTTTAGTACAGATTCGGTGTCACCGATTCAATCTAAAAATCGGTATAACACAGATATTTCTGTACATCCCTGGTCACAGTGCAAACAAAGACTATGCTATCGCTGTCAAATCTCATATACATATTTGCTTCGTACCAAACACAGTAGAGAATCGATGGCCATCCGCCTGATTTTATTTTACGTCAGCTGTTTCATAATATTTTTCCTTTTTTGCTATAATATTGAAGTGCCTTAATCCAAAATGTGGGTGCAATATCATGAGATCTGTTTTATAACTTTTCGAAGTTTGGCATACTGACGTTTTTTGACATGTGTTTAAAAAAAATTCATTACTTTGAAACAGCTTCAATGATAGCTTGGATTTTTTTGGTGTGAAAGAAAAAGTTGATCCGTAGTTAGTTTGTATGTATTACCTATTTTGTTTTAATTTAAAAAAAAATTATTTTTTTTCGCAAAATTTGGTTGATTTGAGGTGTTGTGCAAAAGCTACGTAATTTGTTTCTGTAAGGAGAACGCCCTGTGGCTAAGGGGAAAAGTGCCAAAATCATTAATAATTAGGTCACCTGCTTTATGGACGGCCCCAAATAAAAAATGGAATGGAGATTGGTGTTCAGCACACCAAAATTAAGTAATTACCATATTTTTGTCGCATTTATCCACACTTTTTTTACTTAATCAGCCCTTGTATTTAGTTGCCTTACTGTGCAATGCTCCGCGGTTTTCCTCACAAATATGAAAAAAAGCCTGGCAAAAATTCCATTTAACTCAAAATGGTTGCAGGAAGAACTATTGACTTTCACATTAGAAAGAGATAGCATGATGCCATTCCCTTGGTGCAAACACTGCCGACAACTGTCAGAATAGGTATTGGCCGATCTCTCGTTGAGTGAGAATGGGCAATTTCTTGTTCGATCTTTCCGATTATCGACACTCAGAAAACACCTAGGTTTGAAATGTTAAAAATTAATTTCTCATAATGCACGAAAAGCAAATTACCCGTACCCGACCCGTACCCGACCAATTGAGAATTTTTCAAACCCGTACCCGACCCGAACCCGAAGCCTTGGTTTTTAAATTACCCGTACCCGACCCGAACCCGTGAAATATTTTTTTACGCTACCCGAAATCCGACCCGAACCCGTCCGGTACGGGTCGGGTACGGGTTTCGGGTAAAAATACCCGTACCCGACCATCTCTAGTATGCATAACAAAACCAAAAATACTGACATAAAAAAGAGAAAGAGATCTTACACTCACCACATCTCCAACTATGTTTCAAAATTAGGTTTATCTTTGATATACTGTGGAGAAACGTGCTGGTTATGCTGATTGAGGAAAATGACAGACACTTTGATAGATTCTCGCTACCAACATTGTACGCTAAAAAATAAGGCAACAATCTCGGAATAAAAATAATATTTGTTAGTACAGGATGCATGCAATGTTCCTGGACAAAATAATCGTGCTACTAAAATATTTTTTTGAAAGCAACTATCTTGTTAAATCGTTTTCTCTTCAAACAATCTTGTATTTTTCAATGATTTTTTTCGAAAAAGTTACTACTGTAGTTATTTACTTCCGAAAACTGCTAAAAGCTCGTTTTAGCATATCGCAGTCTAATGAAGTTTTAAAATGTTTTTTTTTCTTTGAAATTGTTTTTTTTTTTTGTTTCTTTTTGTGATAATCAAAAAAGCCAGAGCCTCACTACACAAAATTGTAATTAGAAAAATAAGAAAATAATGAAGTCATAACCTCCCCGTTTTGAATATGGTAAAGCGATTGTGTCGGGAGCTCTACTGATAACCCGTTCAACGACGCTCCACAGCGAATTCCGTCCAGTGGATTAAAGTTAGAACTGGTAGGCGGTAAAATTCCTTTTCCTCAAGCCATTTCTGTGTGTGCTTAACGTTGTGAGCTTGGGCTCCGTCTTGTTTGAAGATGAAATGCCTTATTAGTTGAAAATACTGTTGACATGTTTACGGGCTGAATCATTTCATTGACACTTATTCCGACACGAAGTACTGAGAAACCAGGCCTTAGACGCACCTATACTTTTCACTGGATTGTATGTGACTTTTTTGTGGCTCCATTTCCATTGCGAACCCACCGTGGTTCCAATATTTTGTTTGTAGTTTTTCAGTCATACAAAAATGGCGTCTTTTCATTGGCCTGCGAGAAACGAATGCTCTCATGAGTTGTCATCTGTTCGTTTTTGACTGTTCTTTCATAGTCACAAATACCAATCAACAATTCCTGCACAGGGTTGCCAAATACGCAGAGATATCAGTTTAAAATTTAAAATATATATTCCAACTACCCGTACCCGACCCGTACCCGAAAGAAAACAACGCCGAAATTGCTTGAACCCGACCTATCAACTATCCCGACCCGGCAACTATCTTGTTAAATCGTTTTCTCTTCAAACAATCTTGTATTTTTCAATGATTTTTTTCGAAAAAGTTACTACTGTAGTTATTTACTTCCGAAAACTGCTAAAAGCTCGTTTTAGCATATCGCAGTCTAATGAAGTTTTAAAATGTTTTTTTTTCTTTGAAATTGTTTTTTTTTTGTTTCTTTTTGTGATAATCAAAAAAGCCAGAGCCTCACTACACAAAATTGTAATTAGAAAAATAAGAAAATAATGAAGTCATAACCTCCCCGTTTTGAATATGGTAAAGCGATTGTGTCGGGAGCTCTACTGATAACCCGTTCAACGACGCTCCACAGCGAATTCCGTCCAGTGGATTAAAGTTAGAACTGGTAGGCGGTAAAATTCCTTTTCCTCAAGCCATTTCTGTGTGTGCTTAACGTTGTGAGCTTGGGCTCCGTCTTGTTTGAAGATGAAATGCCTTATTAGTTGAAAATACTGTTGACATGTTTACGGGCTGAATCATTTCATTGACACTTATTCCGACACGAAGTACTGAGAAACCAGGCCTTAGACGCACCTATACTTTTCACTGGATTGTATGTGACTTTTTTGTGGCTCCATTTCCATTGCGAACCCACCGTGGTTCCAATATTTTGTTTGTAGTTTTTCAGTCATACAAAAATGGCGTCTTTTCATTGGCCTGCGAAAAACGAATGCTCTCATGAGTTGTCATCTGTTCGTTTTTGACTGTTCTTTCATAGTCACAAATACCAATCAACAATTCCTGCACAGGGTTGCCAAATACGCAGAGATATCAGTTTAAAATTTAGTGCACGCATCCTGTAGAGGAGAACTATCAAAAATGCACCAACACTTCCACTGCATACAGCCAGCGTGTTTGTGGCCTTCCGCGAAGCCGCCGACCTCTACTTGGTTCCCTAGTAGGGATGTTACGGATATCCGCATCCGCATCTGCAAATGCGAAACATACGCATTAAAATATACATCCGCATTCGCATCCGCATCCGCATCCGCATCATACCATGCGGATATTAAAAAAAATTCCTTGGTGTATTTACTGCTAGTTTAAATAACTTTTGCACTGGGGTGGGACATGGTCATGTGAAATAGGCAAAATAAAACACAAGGGATGCTACGGATATCCGCATCCGCATCCGCGAATACGGAACATCCGCATGAAAATTGACATCCGCATCTACATCTGCATCCGTAATCACATATCCGCATCCGCATTCGCATCTGCAGAGGTCTGAAAAATCACATCCATAACATCCCTGCCCTAGTAAAAACTATTTTCACTATTCTTTCTTTCGACATTCGCTTTAAGTAGCCAGCCCACTAAAGTCTGCCGTATTTAATACGGTCTACAACTTCACTTCTCTACACACTTGGTACAACTCGTGATTCATGCGTCTGCGCCACACACCATTTTCCAGTTTCCACCCAAGAATTGTACGAAGCACTTTTCGCTCGAAAACTCCGAAAGTTTTCCGGTCCACCTCCTTCAAAGTCCAGGCGTGGTGTCCATAGAGGGCCAACGGAAGGATCAGCGTTTTATACAAACTGAATTTCTTGAACAGTCCAGGCCCTATTCACTGCTGGAATCTGTCTTTTCACTTTACGGAAAACAGCGTTGTCACATGCCACAAGTGTTCTAAGATAAACAAATTCTTCATCAACTTCAAACACTTCCCCATCAATCACTACCTCAGTACCAATACCACTAGACCTGCCTAAAGTAGAGTTAATGGTCAAGCCTATCTACGCCTTGTCTCTCCTCAGAGGCACAAAAGCCTTCTCCACTGCCCTGCGATCGATTTTTATGATATCTAAATCGTCCGCAAAACCAAGGAGTATATGTGACCGTGTGATGATAGTGCCGTTCCTCTTTACGCCAGATCTCGTATTAGCACCTTCGCACCCGCTTCAATCCATCTAAGATCACAAACGAAGTTGCCACTTCGTCTGCAATCCTAACACTTGATTTCGAGCCATACCTGATCAGTCTCGCCGGAAAACCATATTCGAGCATTATCTGCCACAACTTATTTCATTCTATTGAATCGTACGCTGCCTTGAAATCAATGAACAGATGGTAAGCCTGCAAGTTATACTCCTGGAATTTATACAGGATCGTCCGCAAGGTAAACATCTTTCTTGAAGACTGGGAATATGAGGCCATTCAACCAACTGGTAGGCAATTCTTCCTCCTGCCATATCCTTAAAAGAACATGGTGGATCAATTGATGTAGCTGCTCACTTCCTTGTTTGAAAAGTTCGACCGCGATCACGTTTATCCCAGTAGCTTTACTATTGTTCAGTTCGCTCAGAGCCTTCTCAACCTCATCAAGTGTTGGTGGTTCCACACCTTTACCGTCGTCATCTGCGTTTATCCAGCTTCTCTATGAGCCTTCATTTTCACCGTTCAACAAATCTTCGAAGTGCTCCTTCAACCAGGCTGCCACCGTTGTTTTGTCTATCAGCAAATTCCCCGTTCGGTCATTGCACATGGCGGGCACTGGTGCAATCTTGTGCCGCGCGCCGTTGACAGTTGCATAAAACATCCGCAAATCATTCTTCTTTGTTGTGCTTCAGCTAGCACACTTTCTTCGTGCTACCTTTTCTTTACAATTACCGTTGCAACCTCGTTCGTGACCTAGAAGCACCACACTTACTTACTTCTACTTGGTTGGCCAACCTTTACCATATCAGCATGTTTGTACACATGGGTCAACTCGTGATTTCTACACCTGCACCATCAAGTATCGTAGGACTTTACGCTCAAAAACTCCTTGCACTCGTCGATCAGCTCCCTTCAGCGTCTAAGTTTCATTTCCGTAAAGGACCACCGGAAGTATCAGCGTCCTAAGAACAGGATACGGGAGAGCACTTTGTCAGCAGGTCAGCTCGTGCTGGTTCAATGAGAGATCGGACGTTCCGGGAATCCAATTTTCAATTGTTTACCGTTTTCTGTTTTCGTGTTCATAGCCTTGGTCATGGATTAATCGTGTTACGATCCATCGGAAGGGGGTAAGTCACCCCTTCCGTGATGAATTCTGGTAGCTACAAGTATTCCGCTAATCATACGTGGGCTGCTGACAGTTTTTACACCAGAAATTGTGCACAAATTCTAGTCCTGGTGCGGCCCAATTCCTGGTATACCGCGTAGCCGCCCGGATATCTTGGGTTGTTACTACTGCAGCAATTCCATCACATTTTCCTTCCTATTCTACCATCCACATCCCACTATCAATGTGTTGCGCGGGATTCTCCCACTAATTTGCCCAGAGCTGTGCAGCTTCGTCAATCTCCCGAAACCCCTCGCTGTAATCGGGCTTGTCATTCCTTATGTGGTTGTAGAACTCTCTCTCGTTCGTGTTTTACGTTCGGTTTTCTTTCTTCCGCCTCGAACATTCACCTAACCGTCGTTCGAGAATCTCCGTGATTTTGAGTTCACTGGGGTCTGGGAGCTCTATGGGCTTGCGATTTCTGTTGTTTGACGACCCAGCCTCCTCGATCTTTATCCCCTAGTGTACTGTGTTAACCGATCGATTTTTACCCGCAAAGCTGCAATGGATTCCAATCGTCGCATTCATGTTTCTGTTCGTTGGGATGAGCACGAGCTTCACCGTTATCTTTTTTCAGGTCCGCAGTCCTAGGTTTCTCACGACGACTACTGTGCACTGTAACTCCTCAAGGATTTATCCGGCTTCCGAATACTGTTGCAAAATATTCTCATTGAAGATTGTTACTGCATTCACCAGCCGGTAGGAATACTGCAGTTTCGGTATTCTGTGTCATGAAGTGAAGTCTGTATTCTGAAACTGTGTAACTACCGGGTCCATCTGGTAGGCTAGTTCGTTTCGTAGTTGTTATCGTTGTTGGTCCATTGTTTGTTCTGGAGCGCGTAGCTCGACCACTACCATTTTTATAGATGCGCTTTGTTTCGGCTCCTCACTTGTAAACGATATATCCTGCCCTACAGATAAATTTCTTACTGAGCATCTAAGTAGAATAAAATTGAATATTAGGAAGTGGTTTTGTTTCCATTTGATTCTACTAGCAAGTACTACCAAGTGGTAGTAGAATTAAATGGAAACATAATCTATTTTCAATATTCTGCCCTACAGAGCTCCTGTCCAGCGTATCGCTCGACCCATTCTCTTCCCTCAACTCCCTCTGCAGTGCAAACAAACAAAGCGGAAATGTATGTTTTGTATCAATTTGATTGGATTCCAATCATGCGAACCAGAAGCACAGCGACAACATGTTTTTCATGCACATTTTGTTCGACGTGCAACAACGAAAGCTGCTCTGACTTCCAGCCAGGTGTCCAGTCCAGCTCAGAGACAGTGGACATATTGTTGGACAGTATCGCTCGCTGTCGGCTATACAACTCGTTTCGGTCAAGCTGGTTGACAAACCGAGGGAACTGCCTAATGAACATGTCCAGTATTCATCCGTCTCCAGCTTGATGCGAACGTATTAGCAACGAATCACGTACATGTTCATCTCCCTAGTCTTCATGATCCATTGCCATGGTGGTGTCTATTGCTGCTTTAACTGTTTCGCGTGTGATTTACGGCCTGAGCCCGTTGACTGGAGAACCGCTCTTGCACTTCGTTCTCCCCTCGCTGGTCGCTCGTTCTGTCCCATATTCAAGGACCAGCTCGAGTAAGGGCTCCCTCTTCGGGTGATTGCAATGGTCTGTTCCTCGTAAGTCGTGTCTCCATTTTAGGTTAACTTTTAAATCAGAAGCCTAACCGGGCTGTAGGGTTTTGGGCTGAGGTACCAGCTCGCCTGTCAAGATTGGTTCTCGGATGTTGTAGTGTTTCTAGCAAGCTCAACAGAGCCCACTGTTGGGACCCGCCACATCCATAAGCCATCCCCGCTGCTTGTCCGGGATTGCTCATTCAAGTATTCGCAACTAACCGTTATATCTAATGGACGTATCGTCATCCACAACCTACGTCCCTCTCGGCAGCTAGCACTAAGCCCCGACGAGTCTCCACCTATTGTTACAGTAAGTTAGTTACAGTTAGTAATGACATCCGGGAGTTTGGTGTCGACAAATGCCGACTTGTCCACCTTCATCGAGGCAAATTAGTGGACGCCGACAATTTCTACATCCACGAACGAGAAGAGATTCGAAGTATGGTTGAAGGTGAATCGTACAAATACTTGGGTTTCCCGCAACTCAAGGGACTTCACCACACCACAATCAAGAAAGACCTGTAGAAAGAGTTCTGGTGCCATGTCAGCCGTATTTTGAAGACTATCCTCTCAGGCGGCAACCAAATTGAAATTCGCAGGCGATAGAACGCTCATTACGAGTTTCGCTCACCAAATTCAGTATGCACCACCTAAAACCTGCAACCGAGAGAGTTACCTTGCCACGTATTATTATCATTATTATTATTATTTATTGAATTTCGTCATCCGACTACACGTCTTAATGATATTTGATATTTGGACTGGGAAAAGCCACCTTGAGCAAACTTGTGTCTTCACTCAAAGCGGCATAAAAACCCAGTATCTTTTAGTACAACACAATCACAAGATAAAACTATTAGATTATAACAATACAGAATACTTGACAAGTGAACAAATACAGTTAAAAGACTAAACTAATATCACGTCGGTTATATTCTAAAGCCATCTGCCGAATTGGCTCATGCAGTCCGTAGTTGGTGCGATGTGACCTAACCCGTAGTAGCTGATTGTTCCGTTGCGGTCGGAGTGGGCAATGTAACTGAAGAAGCGACAGAACGGTAGGGCAGTCATAAACGCCCAATAGTATTCTATGGGCGGTGTTTGCTAAAATATCCTTGCGACGTTGTTCGAGCGGCGCTAAGCAAAATCAGTAGACACAGTTGTTCATAGGGCGGTCGAGCGTCAGGGTTTCTCCATGGTAGCATACAGCAAATTTTCCGAATAAAACATTTTTGTATTCGCTCCAAACGGTTAGTCCAGAACTCATAGTGTGGATTCCAAACTACACAGCTACCTTCGAGGATAGAGCGTACTAAAGAGCAATAGAGAGCACGCAGAGTTCCGGGATCAATGAATTCTCGTCCAATTCTGAAAATAAGTCCCAGCTGTCGATTCGCCTTGTTTATAATCGTCATATAGTGTTGTCTAAACGTCAAATGAGAATCCAACACCACGCCAAGGTCAGTTACAATATCGCTGCGTCTTAAATACGTATCTCCAATGCAGTAATCATAAACCAAAGGCTGTTTTTTGCGACTGAAGCTGATAACAGAGCATTTTGAGATGCTGATTGTCATACGGTTAGATTCACACCATTGTGCAAACAAATCTACGTAGCTTTGAAGTCTTGCGCAGTCGTCGATAGATTCTATCAGCAAATAGATTTTAACATCATCAGCATAACATAATCTGGTTCCACGTGGCAGCAACCGAGTGACATCATTAATGTACAGAGAGAAAAGTAGCGGGCCTAAAATGCTACCTTGTGGTACTCCTGAGCGGGTAAGAAACCAACAAGATTGAGATGATCCCAACTTGACGTTAAATTTGCGAGGGCGTAGATAGGAGCTAAGCCACGAAAGCAAGCAAGGTGATACGCCTAGTTTGTTAAGCTTAGCGAGTAATATTTCATGGTCTACCCGATCGAATGACGCTTTGAGATCAGTGTAGATGGCATCAATTTGATGGCCTTGCTCCATGGTGCGCAAACACAACGATGTAAATTCCAATAAGTTGGTTGTAACTGAACGGCCTGGATAAAAACCATGTTGAGAAGTGGATATGTAAGTTTTCACACGAAACATCAGATGATTATAAACGATGTTCTCAAATATTTTAGAACATGCGCACAGTAAAGTGATTCCACGATAATGCTCCAGATTCTGCTTATCACCTTTTTTAAATATGGGAAACATATGCGATGACTTCCAACTCACAGGAAACTTAAGGCTTCGTAAAGAGAGATTCAGCAAAACAGTGATAGGAAATTTAAACGCCTCGCAACATGCCTTCAAAAGAGCGGCAGGAATACCGTCAGGTCCAGGGCAATACGATTGTTTTAGCTTGTGAATGGCTAATTCCACGTCATCGGCAGCAACAGTAAATGATCCGGCTGTGAATACATCGCTGGGGACAGACGATAGGGCGTCTGCTACGAAACCGGGCGAGACAGAATCAGTGCCGAACACACTCAAAAAATGCTTAGCGAATAAACCACATTTACTATTATTGTTCAATGCGACTTCGTCCTTTAAGAACATCGTAGAAGGCAGACCGTCCTCTTTGCGCTTAGAGTTAACGAATTTCCAAAAGCTTTTTGGATTGGATTGTAAGTTTCGTTCAGTGTTGCGAGCATAGTTCAAGTAGAGTCTCTTATTCAGAATCTTATATTTGCAACTAGCTAGTTTAAAATGATACCGATTAGATGCATTTCTCATCCTGTGATAGGCACGAAGGCAGGCATTTTTCTGCCGTTTAAGTCGGCTTAATTCCCTGTTACCCCACGCTGGTCTTCGGCGCGGGCGCACACGGGGAACATAAAGTGAAATTAATTCTAGTATTTTAGTGGTAAAACAGGCAACAGCTTCATCGACGTCATTACAGGTAGTTAGAAACGTCCAGTCAATACCAATAAGTGCTGTATTAATAGCGTCAAAATTACATCGCCGAAAATCATAAGCATTCGAGTCAAATTCCTCAACAAACATAGCATTAACTGGCCTATCAAATCTTACCATCACGGGAGGGTGATGAGGGTCAATATTACTGAGTACATCGAGTGCAGTGGTAACAGAGCAAGCTGGCAAAGCATGTTGATTAGCGAAAATTAAATCCAAGAGCCTTCCATTCGGATTGAGCACCGAATTAATCTGGTAAAGACCATTCAAAGCTACACCATCTAAAAGACGGGCACTGCCAATATTAACAGCTGAATGTTGCGCATCAACAACCATATATCTACCGTTCGGGTGCAATGACCAAGCTAAACCAGCGCGATTGTAATCTCCAAATAACAATAAATCATCATTGGGGCCGAGCGATTCATTAACAATTTCAATTGACGAAAGATGGTGATCGATAACTTCTATTTCATCGCGTAGATTTGGCGGTATATAGATAGCACCAATCACTAGCTTTGCATTCATGGTAGCAATGGTAACCCAAAGCTGCTCAAGTGAATCATCCATTGCATTGCTTAGTAGCGAAGACGGTATTGAACTACGAACTGCAATAATCACTCCGCCACCACAGGCTTTATTACTATTTTAAGAGCAGCGATCAGAACGAAAAACGGTATAATCTGTACCAAACAACTGGCACGAGTTGATTTGCGAATCAAGCCAAGTTTCCGTTAGCACGATGCAATCGTACGGGGAAACTGACACTGCGAGACTAAAATCCGTGATTTTGCTGCGTAGGCCGCGAACATTTTGATAGCAGATTAACAGCGGTGCAGAAACTGGTAGACTGGTTTTTATCAGCTGTTCATTGTTGTCCGTGTCACCAAACGACGAGCTATGGCAGAAGAAAGAAGGGTGATTTTTTTGAAAATTCATAAAAGGCATTAACTTAACTGGACTGGGGGCCCGGTGGCCCCCATGTTCCAACGGCGGTTGATCAATTAAATTTACCCAGTCAGGCGGGACGCAGGTGTTGACAAATCGATTCGCGGGATTTTGCTCGTGTTGGGCATCCAAAAATCCTGAGACCTATTCCTTTGATCCTCGAAGGCACGATAATATATTCCTTTTGGCCAAGTAGATGGATCAAGCGCATTATCTTTCATATGTAAATCGACGCCGACTTTAAATGAAACAAAAGCGAACGATTTCAAATCAGCATCTTTCTTTATTAATTTCTTTACGAACGGTTTAGCGCCAGGCATACATTTCTGCACAAGTGCAGCAACGTCCTCTTCAGAGACGTGCGGGGCAATGCGTGAGAGGTACAACCAAAATTTTTCTGGTGGCTTGGGCACAGTCTCAACGATTTCGTTTATATTCTCAGCCGATCGCGTTCCACTGAGTAATTTTTTTGCGCTTTTGGGCAGTTTTGGAGTTTCATCTGGAGAAATTATTCTCGGGCGCTTAGTTGAGCGACTGCTGCATTGAACGGACGTAGTCGACACAGAATGTATCTTTTCCGAGACAGACTTAATTAAAGCATTGGTTTGACCAAGCTCATCTTTAATGCCATTCATACAACAGTTGATCAAATCAGAAACAGATGAGATCACAGTATTGTTAATATCAGGTGCCGCTTGCTCTTTCAGCTGATCAACAGCTTTCAGACAATCAGCACAGAACCACAACAAGTTTGTTTGCCCGTTGACAAAGTCGAGATTCGAGCGAATCCACCCGAAGCATTTTATATGGGCAACACGATCACATAAATGGCATTTAATCAGATTTAGGTTTTTGATTGGCTCGGAGCATTCATAGCAGCATTTATCCATATCGAGCAAAACAGTCGACACAACCAAAAAAAAAAAAAATGCTCAAAGGCGATAGCGCAATGCACAAGTTGTCGAGGTGGAAAGCTCTTAGATGCTGATTGGAGTGAGTGCTCACAGATGGCGCGTTACAAGAAGAGAAGTCACTTTAACTTGCAGCTAAATCACAATAATAACGTCTCAAATCACTGAGTTAATGCAGGTTCCACACTGGTTGATGATACTTTGAATTAGAATAACAAACTTCAAATAGATCAAATCAGTAAAACAGCTTAAAAACGAATTTAAATACAGAGCTCAAAAACAGTCACTGGAGCGTCACAGACGTGTTGCCAGAAGACGTGTTATTGAAGGAGGAAGGGGTGTCACCGATATTCAAACTGCGATGTGAAAACAACTGACGAGGAGATCGTAACGTGAAGACTGATAGAGCCGCATGGGACGCACACCCATCAGTTAGCTGAAACACATATCGATCAGGTGGCATCAAATAAGTGGCTGGTGCGAGGAGATCTCTTTATGAAAACAGAAGGTTTCATGGTAGCCATCCAGGACCGGGTGATTGCGACGTAGAAGTACCGCAGGTACATATTGCATGTAAAGGGCGAAGATCGATGCCGAAAGTGCAATGCAGTAGGGGAAACGATAGAACATGTCGTCGCAGGTTGTCAGGCATTAGCAAAGGTAGCCAGTCAGAACAATGCGGTTGCAAAAATTGTGCACCAACTTGCACTGGAGCACAATTTAATGTACCCTGCTACGAGTACCTACCGAGCCCTGTTCTGGAAAATTGCTGCATATAATTGTACTAGGATCGCGAGATCATAAAGAATGTCCTCATACGTGCCAAACGCCCCGACTTTCTAGTTTACGACAAAAGGATGGAGCGGGTACCCTCATCGCCATCATCGTACCGCTAGATGTTAATGTCCAATCAACATTCTGGACCAAGATAACAAAGTACCACGATATGGCCGAAGAGTTAAGGCATATGTGGCACCTTGCGGGTGTACGTATAGTTCTGGTAGTAATCTCTGCTAATGGATTGATATCTGTGCCCTTAAAATTTCCGAAAACATAAATCGAGTTGTGGAATGGACTACACAATATACAGGATGCGGTGATTCTTGGGTCCTGCAAATTAGTACGAATGATCCTGAATCACCACAACTCATCCAACTAGAGCAGATCGTTTCAGGATTAGGATTCAATTTTACAAATCCACCTAGTCTAATCCCTTTGGCATTGAAGATAGCCCGGGTTACTCCTACTCCTTTTTTTACTCTCGGTGTTATTTATTTCTCCATGTCTCCCAAATGGTCTAGAGGTACGATGCTGGCCTAACAAGCCAGTCGTCGTAGATTCAAGGCTGGGCTCGGGAGAGACTGTTAGTGTCAATAGGATCCTAGCGCTAACCCCGAAATTGTCTTGTACACTACACAATCGGCTGCGAAGTCTGTGTATATATAAACAGAAAGTCAAGTTCCGTATTTAAATGAAGCACCAAGGCTTTTTTTTTGCTTTGTAATTTATTTCTACAAGCCTACAGCTTTTACCGAATTTAACGTGAAACTGGACGAAATCCAAGCATGGGAGGACTCTAGGCTCCCTTTTGCATATGATTTCTGGAATGCCTCGTAGAGTATCATTAATTTGTCAACTAACCTGAAATTATTTATTGTGCTAAACCAGCATCAGAGCACCTAATATAATCAGTTTGCACTTTTGGTTTCACCGTTTAAACGGAAAACGTTTCAATCTTGCTATTTTTTACATCACCTTTTTTGTCTGTCTCGGTGTTGTTAATATGTTCGAGCCGGTATCGACTAGAACATTCTCCACAAATACCGGAACGTTATAGTCGCGTAACCACTCAAATTAAGTATACTTTTTTCTCTACACTAATAAACAGCGCGATCGTAACTAATTTTCCCGAAAAATCGGCCGAAATGGACTAAAAATTGTCTCTAAAGTGAAGCACCTCGCAAAATTCCGGGTTTTTCTAGTTTCAAGTCAACTGCGTGTGTCGAACTTTGCGCTCGTGTTGTCACCACTGCACAGTGATCTAAACTCGAAAACCGTGATCGTTTTAGATTTGACTGTGAAATATTGATTTTATGTACCCAGTGACTTCAACAAGTTTATTCCATATAACAAGGCCTTTCTTTTGGCGTTTCCGGTTTTTTGATCAATCCCCCTAAAAACTATATTTTCTAATTTTCAAAATATCAGATTGCTTTCTTCAGCAAAGTTGTAGGAAAATGAAATAGAATTTCTGAACACTGTAATCTTCTATCCATACGTCTGATGGAATATCTTCACAACAAATGAAAATATCAAACCAATATATTCTACAAAAATACGAGGTTTAACAAAATGAACAAACTTTTAGAACATCTTGAATAGTTTCGACGATTACAGAAAATGTTATGGACAAAAAACTCATTTTGAGGGGTGTTTTCCTTTCATTCAGTACTCGGTTGGATACAACTGGAAACAGTTGAACTCTTATGAGTAATGCAGTTCTTTTGACAAACTTTCAAATGCATGTAGTCTGGTTTGCTACTATCTGCAACCTTTGGAGAAATATGGACTCAAAATATGGTTATTTTCAGCAAAAAACTAGAAATATCTTAACAACAAATGAAAATATCAAACCAATATATTTTACAAAAATGCGAGGTTTGGCAGAATGAACCAAATCTTAGAACATCTTGAATTGTTCCGACGATTACAAGAAAAGTTATGGACGAAAAACGAATTTGTGTTCCTCGTAAAACTCTATTTCGTCATATCAGCCGTACAGATAGAAGATTACAATGTTCAGTAATTCTTTTTCTTATAGATTTTTCTACAACTTTACTAAAGAAAGCAATCTGGTATTTTGAAAATTAGAAAAAATAGTTTTTATATCTAATTACTAGAGGGATTGATCAAAAAACCGAAAACGCCAAAAGAAAGGCCTTGTTATATGGAATAAACTTGCTGAAAACACTGGGTACGTAGAATCAATATTTCACAGTCAAATCTAAAACGATCACGATTTTTCGAGTTTAGACCACTGTGCACTGCCAGCAGTACTCTGCGCTAGCATACAAAAATGTTCAAATTGTTATGATTCTGTTGAATTTTGTGGCACCAAAATAATAAAAATTTGGTAACCATGTACTGTTAACAATGATAAAATAATACCTGGATACCGACCCGTTTTATCTTAAACTCAATCAGTCACCAGTGAAAACTGTACTGATATCGCGGTATAAATTGGTGAGCCTTGGCAGCACTGCACCTACCTAAGCGTGTCATTTTTGTTTTTGTTTTTGCAAAAAAGTTCATTTCTGAATCGTACCGCAAGCGTCTTTTTTAAGTCTTTTCCTCTTCATGATGTGATTCGATGAATCAAAGTAAACTATTGGGCTAAAATTCCACGATGTTAGTTGCTCGGTGGTCCTCGGATATATTATGATTTCGATAAGAGACCTGAAAGATCTGAACAATCGATTTTTTTGAATGCTGCAATTCGATCAAAGTTTGAATGGGAAATACGGAGGCAAAAATTCGCTGAGCAACAAGTTCCCGATTATGCCTAAGTATGCAGCGTTATACAAGTGTTAGTAATCGTTACACTGTTTTACAGACATTCAGCTATCTTTGCCAAGCAGGCAGTTAAATTTGTACCGAGATTTTTGGTTTAAAAAGAAATTTGTCAAAGATACTTCTGCTAAAGCTTTTGTAAATTAAAACATAGAAAATTAAGATACTTTAAACTGCAACTTGAAATATGTTTTTTGGTAAAAAATTTGTGAAAAGTTGGAGATTAAGACAACTTTTTTTTTTGACAAAAATAAAATTTTGAAGCGTTTTTTATTCTTTGAGGTTTGGTTACGAGCATCATTTCGGAAACGTCAACAAATCTGTCAGTAAATTTCATTAGCCACATGCCCATTTTGACATAAAACAAGCTTTGACAGCAGTAAACACCGTCACAGGGCTTTCTGACTTCAATACTTACACCCCATTGAATGTTTTGTTCGACAAATTGAATCCATCGTCGGTTTTTATTTCTGTTCTGTTGGTGCAGAAATTGAAATCCCCGCTGCTGCCAGTGCAGGCGGCTGTCAAAACCGATGTTCCTGCATCCAACCTGCAGCAGCCCATCGCGGTGCGATCACGACCAGCTTACAACGCACTTCCCAGCCCACCGAGACCAAAGACGGCGGCAACGAACGGACGCAACCCAACAATACAGAAGAAAGCAAAATCTGCATAACATGCCTGTAGCTTTAATATCAAAAGTCGGATCAAGATCAATTTGGAGATTATTTTTGCCTTGTCTGCCCAACCGACTGCGATGATGGTTCCTGTTCGTAGCCGGTTCTGCATGCGTGCCCTGTGGTGCCTTGCCGAGGTGCGTTGACTGTTGGGTATTCAACCAGAAATTCTTTTCGGGCGTGCGCCTTTCCAGTGTCGATCTTATGAGAAAAGATTATGCATTTTACCCTACCGTATTGTACCCGAATTCTATCCCATGGTTAGATATGACTGAAACTTCAACCAAAAACAAAAACTCACCTTCTTACGGTGAATTTTTTTTTCTCTCATCTCGCTTTGGGCAGTTTTGTTTTTGATTCACTTTCGCAAGGCTTGAAAAAATTTAATAAAATTTTGAAACAAGTCACTTCAGTTGTCCCGCGCAGGCAACTTTTACCGAAGAGATGGCTGTCGATATAGGAAATCGCCTAGTGATGAGTATATTCCCGATGCATACATGTGTTTTACCTGGTTCCCTTGGTAAAGTGTGATAATGGGCGGAACAGTTTCGGTCATCAGCTTTTCACGCAGTTTTGCGGCTTGCTTCGAAATACCACGCGTTTGCCGTCGGCCGGCGGCGGCTTGCGGGTGCCGCGTCCATTTCCAGGAAGAGTCGCTTTTCTGGTTTCGCCCAGTGTTTTTAACTTTGATGGACATTTTCACATACACATTCATAAACGATATTGATCACCTGCTTTGGTGAGATTCTAGCTTCGAAATGAAACGTCAATCACCGCTGCAAAGGTATTATTATCCGTTTTGGAAAGCAATCTTCGTGTGTTGAGCTAATGTGATCAGCTGATTGAGATAGGTCAGCAATATAAATAAGTTATTAACGGTAGAAGGTTAAAAATACCGCTCTAATTTTTCAACAAACTAATTGATCACGGCGAAGATTTAGTCTTCATAATAGACAATAAATACAAACTTTCTTATTAAAACTGCATGAAATACAAAAATATGTTTGACCTTTGATTAATTTCTGTTACCTGCATCTTATTCATATATTTCTGCTATTTTCGGGAACTGTGAATCCGACTTCAACATTCAGATATGTTTCAATAGACTGAAAAATAAGAGGAAATAATCTTATAAAGACTCATATTTGCGTCAATGCCTTGGAATAAAAATTTCTGATAAACTGAGTAAAGCTCAATTGTTAGTCGTATTTTGAATACCCCAGGTGCGCGCGGTTGTGCCTTCAAAAGATGAGCATTTAATTTCCTTTGCTATTCCGAAACGAGATAAAACAGCAAAAACCGATGCCACTGATTACCCTGATAACATTAGCCAGCAGGAGAAACTCAAATTCTCATCATCGAAGCAAATCAATTGAACGCAGAAGAAAAACAGACACAAATCGAACCGACGGAAGAAATAAAACAAAATCGATCGATTCCAATTTGATTGATGAAATCAACAGGTCCCACACCAAACTCAACTTCTAGCGGCAACATCAGCAACAGGCTGCTAGACGCGTCAGACAAAAAGGGCTTTTCCGTTTTCTTTTCGTTTGAGGGTAAACCCGAAACCGCACCGCGGTTTTTATCGCTACCCACATCGGGAAGACATCCATTTTCGTCCCAGTTCTACTAGCTGTGCAATATTAGTAAAACATAAATTCACACTGATGCTTCCACTCCACTATTCAAAACCGTTCGATAATACGTTTGCCCGTTGGGAGTGTAGGTTTAAAATAAATAGCCTTTGACTCACGATGAAAACACGGGAGTTAAAAATATCCTCCATGACCCTATGAAGAGAGGCACCATCTTCCTGCACCTGAGAAGAGCATCTTTGGAACATCTTCGCTCCTTCGACGGGCCTTTGACGGTTGGTTGTTAAGGTGCTGAAGCTATTTGTTTGTAAAAGTTTATTATA
Source organism: Wyeomyia smithii (assembly GCF_029784165.1). Taxonomy (NCBI): domain Eukaryota; kingdom Metazoa; phylum Arthropoda; class Insecta; order Diptera; family Culicidae; genus Wyeomyia; species Wyeomyia smithii. The sequence goes on along the minus strand of NC_073695.1, from coordinate 197,587,730 downwards.
GCCATACCCCGGGATGGCCTCAGGTGCTACGAGGAGAGTGAGTCTAACCAGTTCAGTCCGTCAGCCGACTCATTCAAGTCAGCACTTATTTTTCTTTCCCTACGACTTTTAGCTTGTGCCTTTGGGGGTAATCTCGATCAGCCGTACAGTTCTAATTTCGGCGTTTTTGTCTTATGATAGGCTGGATGAAAGGTGTATGGTACAAATATTTTCGAATGGATTTATCACGCTGCTACCTTGAAGGTGGATTTTAAAAATTGATAACAATGTATTGGACTTTAGTCAATACAATGCTCAACTTCGGAAGTCTATATTTTTCAGTTGAATTTTTCATACGCTCAATAAAAATATGACGCGATTCAAAATTGTCTCAATTGTATATAAGTGAACCGACTATAACATATCACCTCCCTGTTGGTTCCGTGGTACGATCTCGATTTGGTTTTTCATTTATTTAATGCTCGAGTTTTAACTGATGGAGACTGTTAGGGTAAATATTTAGAATCTTAGGGCTTACCCCCCTCAAAATTTGGTTACATTTGGTTTTTGGAAGGAAAGACGTACAATCTAGTTTCAAAGAAAGAGAGATTTAACTTTATGCCAAGAATTGAATCAGAATATAGTAACTATGCTTTACTTTAACAAAATCTAAGAAACTTCACCAGAAAACGAACAAATTAGCATATTTTTACCGATAAAAAAGAACAAAACATCACAAATACTTGTCGGTAAATAACTTCAATAACTCCTATAAGACCACGACAAGTTTCTAGTTTCCAACTGTCGAAATTGTAAACAACCGCTAGACAATGAATACATTGGTCCACAAAAGCGAGAAAAAAAGAGTTGCCCTTGAGCTTAGTTTAGACAAATATGAGAGATTAAAACTTTTGGATCATTTGGCAAACTTTAAGTGTGACAAAAGACCGCAGAGTAAATACTCGCCGAGCTCGTTGCTTCCACGATTGCTTATGGGAAAATTCACTCAAGTCTCTGAATACTTCACGCACTTACGAATTAACTATGAGCGGTTAGAAAGCTACAAACGTTTTTTTTCTAATTTGATCTCAAGAGGTTTTTTTATCGACCATTTGTCAACATAGGTTTGACCAAGTGCTCAAACTGAAAGTAAATGAAAGATTGTAGCTTTAAAACCGTTCCTGTGAAGTCTTCAGAGACTTAAATGAAGTTTTCCTGTAAGTAAACGTAGAAGGGTAATTACTCTGCAGCCTTTTGACGCACTTCCAAGCTAGCGTTGGGCACCAAAATTCATAAAAATGGTTTAAAAGATATAATCCTTAATTTTTTGAGACAGAGCTCAAAGGCAAAACCTGTGTTGAACAGTGTAGGTAATAGACTATTGAGTTCTAAATCGAGGATTTATGGTGCAGGACTTCTTCTAACTATAGTAGAAAAGGGTAACACTGCCTTTAAAAGTGCAGAGTCAATCCTGCATCGGCTCGTAAAAAAACTATTTTAAGTAGTGTAATTGGGACTACGGAATCGCTTGTGATAGTGGAAGTGAACGCTAAAACGATGCTGCTAAAGTAAAAGTATAGTGCACATGCGGGAGGTAGTTTAAAGTGATCTTTTTGTTACTTCCAAAAATCAAAAGAAGCATTATTTGCTTTCCACATGAAGGCTTGCATGAAAGCTTGTGTGCAGGTCCGAGTGGACAGACAGTGCTGCTGTTTCCACCCTTAAATGGAGCAAATGCATTGCAATTAAATGCCTTTTTTTCTTTTTTACTTATAATTTTTATTTTTATTATTATTTTTAGTTTAATTTTCACAGTGTTGCATTTGCGAAGGCGATCGATTGACACATTATTTATTACAAGTTTGGCAATTTGTCATCGAATTTTAGGAAGTATTTTGATACATACATAGGTTATATTTCGGTACGTATTTATGGTGAGATTTATTCATTTTACTATTTGGCACTCCTCTAGGCAATAAATATAACATGCTATTAAATAGGGGTAATTTTTTTATACAAATGTATCAAATGAATCGAAAGTCTGAAAATAACAACAAATCCCTAAGATTCTAATATTGTTTCGGGGCGGGGCTTGTCGAATGGAAAATTACTCCGGAATGTACTGCAAGTACTCAGTCATTCTGTAAAGGGTCTTTGCAAGGTCGGTAGAGCTAACACCTAGATCCTGAAACTAAGATGTGTAGTTGCAGAAATGAAAGATAATTGCAACTGTCTTTTTTTTTTTCTTTATATCACTGCCAGACAGTGGGATCTAGAAAGGTTTCCACACATACACAGTACTTCTTCTAACAATAGGCACACTGTGAACAGTGTAACGAAAATGTGCCCTCTTATAATGCATACTATGTTACCTTCACATAACAGATTTCAACGATTAATGTCCGAATGGTCAAGGTTGCCCAAAAAACAAAAAGTAGGAGGGTGGTATTCAAGACACGACCGCATGACGTTGGACTACGGTATTCTTATATTCCATTAAAACAAATAATAGAGAGAATTGCAACTCTAGTATTTGCTGCAATTTTATCTAACAGTGCATTTCTGAATGCTGAGACGTTAAAACGTTATAAATAATAATATATACTAAAAGAATGGATATCTTTTATTTAATCGCTGTCATTTCATACATATTCGAATCAACCCTTTGTTTGCTGCACTACCAAGACAATCATTTAATTGAGCGAATTGGTAAAATTTTCCTATCTAAGCAAAAAGCAAACTTTACGAAACTATCTGAAATTGGAGCCCAGAACGATTCAAACGAAGATTTTAAATTTGAAAATTGTTTGACATTTAATCGATAAAACTCATGCTAGGTTAGTTCCAGCCCAGCATATAACTTCATGTATTTGAAAAACAAAAACGTTTGGTTCAATAACTCAATATAGCAAGAGCTCAATCACACGTTTTTCGGTAGTTGTTATCAAGGTTTGGGCGAGTGACAGGATAATATCTTAACTTCTTCAGTTGTGATTTAGAGCATTTCTAATTGTTTTGTTATTTTTCACGATAGCGACAAGTTTGTTTCTTTCTCTGTGTGCGAGAAACAAAATCAAAACCGCGCACCGAGAAACAAAAACGAAAATTTAATGAATGCTCATTGAGAAAACTTGCAACTCTTTTTACCAATAATTTATGATACTCAAAAGAACCCGTTTTGATCTAAATCAAATTTCTAGTAAATAAGTGTTGATCATTCATAGGTAGTAATTTTTCCTCGGTGAATAAAGACTGGCTGAAGAAGTTAAAATCGCTGCTGTAAAATCAAATTCACAACTGTGTTCGTTAAGACGTTTTAATATTTTCAATGACAATAATAATCTTCGATAAACTCCCGCTATAGTTATTCACACACATGCTATAACTATCTAAACACGCGTTAAAACTATTCATACACACGCTGTAGCTAAAGCTATCCATACACACGCTATTTCTTTTCATACATTCGATACAACTATCTATACACACGCATAAGCTATCCAACCATGTGCTATTACTATCCATACATACGCTATAACTAATCATTACACACGCAGCAGCTATCCACACACAAGCTATAACTATCCGTACACACGCTGAAGATATACACGCAATAGCCATAATATGCTACACATGCTAGTGTCTTACACACGCTATAGCTAGCCATACACACGCAACAGCGCCATCCCTATCATCGCAAATGTCATAGCAATACAGATGCACATACGCTATATGTGCACACTGCACACACACTAAATGGCGGTAGCTTTCCTAGTGGCGGTGCTGGCTCGTGCAGTTTCTGGCAGTTCTGGCAGTTTCGTGCAGTTTTCACCCAACGATATCTGAATTGGATTACCGCTGGTGGGGTCCAACTCAGATCGAAGGAGAACCGAACTGAATGAAGAAATGCAGCTTCCCACTACCTCCGCCGCTGCTGCCTGATACCACCGCTCTGGTTCTGCTGCAGCTCAGTTTGGCCGCTGGAATCAGCCACCGCTGCTGATTATACAAGACCGGCCTGGTGGCCTTTCACTTGTTAACTGACGACTGCAATGAGACGACACAGGCTATTATATAGCCCAAAGCAAAAATCCATCCGCGAGCAAACAAGAAGCGAGCTTGTGATTGGTTGAATGTGCACGACTTTTAACACAACTTTTAACTAGTTTAGTATCGAAAACATATTTAAATTATTATATGACAATCTTGCGCAATATTTCCCCTATCAATCAAGCCATTGGTGTTTAGAATCTGTTCAGTGGTAATGATAAAAGAAGCATTTTAAAACGGTGTTGAAACACCTGTTGCAGCTACCGAAAGCGAGCTCGTTATTGGTTGAAAGCTGCGAGACTGTTTACAAAGTCAGATCGGTTGTATCCGTTAGTGTCGACTGTGCTTGTGAAGAGAGGTGGTGATTGGTTGCTCGGTATGATTTAGACAATCGATGTGATTTATCAATTTTTCAATAGTGTATCTCGAACAATAGGTTATTTTTGTTACATAAATTCAACCGTAAAAGAATTTCTGATCGGTTGATGCCAAAACCTCGAAATTCTGAAAAGAAATGACTGATATATAAGCGCTCAAAACCTGACCACTTTTCCCTGGTTTTCCCCGGTTGAATTACTAGATTTTTAAATTCAGGTGCCTAACTTCGATATAGACGTTAGTCCAACGTCAAAAGTTGATTCTAAAATCGTTATTTTTCAGTACAGTTCCGCGGTAAAATATTGTCCAAGATTGTATCGTAACAGGGTATCGAACGTCTTCGGCAGTTTTTCTGAGGCAATCTAATGCATAAGGGGGCCGAAGAAAACCACTGACGAAGACGATGAATTATCTTTTCAACACTAAACTTGTAAAAAGTTGAGTTGAAAATCGTGCACCTTCAACCAATCACAAGTTCACTTTAGCCTGCTTGCTGGCTTACTATCTTTCGGCTGCTTGCTGCCTGGAGTTGTAGTTTGGAGGATAACAAAATTCTTGTTGTGTTGACTGGCAGACATGAGAAGGCTTTGACTTTTGATGAACATCAGCATATGCAGTGTTTTTAAATCAATTTCAATTTATTACAAAATCATTCACTGACATTTCCGAAGCTTATCTAAATAGCCTCGTAATAGGCCGTTCAATGCAGTTCGAATCTATTCAATTCGATTTATTTATCACCTGGTAAAGTAAGGTTAAACCTTTTAAATTACTACCTCCGAGTTGCATAACGTTAAATACATATACATTACTATCTAATTTATAATTTATAATCCTATTTACTACTTTAACTTTACAACAATTTTAACTTTACAACAATGCTATTAGCATTCTTTTTTTTATCGCATAAATGCACCACAATCCGCATAACACGGCCTTCGTACTTAAATAATATTACCCCACTCCACAATATTCATGTTATACCCATGATATAAATAGCGCCGCCCCTTTTTCAAATTACATCTTTCTCTCAGTTTCGTAGTGTGACTTTATGATGTTTCATTCCATATATTCCGTTTTGAAAATGTACGAATTATGAATACTCTAGGATTTCTTTTACACGGATTTCTGAAATTACGCGGTTTTTTACGTTTGTTTACGTTGAGAACTAACGCGGGGATTTTTACGCGGATTTCGAAATCTACCCGATTTTTTGGCGCTACGCTACGTATCCCCCGCATGAAAACAGATCTTAGTTTAGGTCATTTCCCGCACCGAAAGCCTATTGATGATAAAACACATTTTCAGAATCTAAACAGTTGGTTTAATTGGCAGGGCAGTTTGAGGTAATTTGAACCCCTGGGTTGAAATGAAAAATATGACTTTTTTGGGTTCCATGTACTACTTCACCCTTTCCGTAAACTATCAACCCCACCTAACATGAAAATCTCATGGTTTGCTGTGGTATGTAAACCGAAGTGCCAATGTGAAAAAAAAAACAATTGATGTTGCTGTACGGTTCACGCTTTTGCATTTAAGATTTTTTGAGGAGTTCTACAACGTGTTTGGCCTATTCAGCTGTGTAGCCGTTTTTGTCTAGTGAGAGGCTACATTTTGATGAAAGGTTACGATAAGTTTGATCGAAATAAGCAGAGAAATTGAGTTTTTATAAAGGTTTTTGGGGTAAAATGGACAATATTTTGGGGGCGATATGGTCAGATAAGTTTGAAATGAATTCTTTTGTCCGACTGATTACAAATGCTGCGGGCTTACAAAGACGGACAGACAGACAACGCTAGATAAACATTTCAAAATGTCCTATCTGCTTTCATCGTTTTTCCGGAGCGTCTTTTCATTTCGGTAATGGTTCAGCTTTAGAATTCTCCCAAGCGTGGTTTTCGTTCAGAAGGCTAGAGTGATCCCTCCGCTATCAACGTGTGCAAATAACGTTTCATGAAAGGTGTGGTGGTTGAATGAAAGTGACCGATCAAAAAATCGATCATCGATCAATAGAACCTTTTGGAATGCTTCTCTAGAACGTTGAACAAAGGATGAACAGCAAAAAGCATTGCAGACAATCCTGTGTGGATTATCTGTACACAAAGCATCAAAATTGTTTTTAAACCACCACCAGTCAACATTGATCCGCTACGTAGAAATCTAGTCATGTGTTTCCAAAGTATCGAAAAGCACACACACACTGACACACATACACACTGACAAAAGGTGTATGGACACGTGGCCAAAAGTGGCGGCGCTGTCTGAACAACTCGATGCCATAATCGAGTTCTTAGCGAACAGGCGAAACATCGCTGGCGACCTGAAGCAGAGCCTCCTCCTGCTTCGGAGCACCATTGATGAAGCCAGAAAGGAGCACGAAGAACTCGTAGCTCGGGTGGAGGCGGCCGAGAAAGCGGCCAGGACCGGGAGGGGGACTGCATCTAAAGAGGTGCAGACAGACGCCCCCTCGTTCGCGTCGGTCTGCTCCACGGGGCAGGTCGCTAAGCGAACGAGGCAGTCCCCGGGGGAAACGGCCCCCGGGAACACCAAGAAACGATTGGTCGTGCTACTCCCACGGGAACACACGCCAACCGGTTCAAGGTCCACCGCGGAAAAGGCACAGGTGGAGGCTACGGGAAACCCTTGGACTACCGTAGAGGGTAGGAAGCGTCGGGAAGGCGCGACGCGACATGACGGCGAAGCGGCCAGAGGACCAAAAAAGGTAAAAAAGGCGCGGAGTAGGGGTGATGCCCTCATACTGGCTAAGGAGTCAATCCGCCTCCGCAAAGGTCCGGCGGGGACCCAGATAGCTACCTTCCGACTACCGTCGGCGGACGCTAACCTGGCCCTGAAAGAGGGCAAGTTGAAGGTCGGCTGGTCTGTATGTCCTCTGGGCATACTACAGCAACCAGACATTTGCTTCCGGTGCTTCGAGGGCGGACATAAGTACTGGACCTGCAAGGGGCCCGATAGGAGCCAGCTGTGCAGGCGATGTGGAGGTGCAGGCCATAAAGCAAAGGACTGTGGGGAGTCTCCCAAGTGCATGGTATGTTCCGGGAAACGGGACGCCAAACACTTTATGGGAGGACCCAGGTGCCCAGCCGGTAAGCCGGTTGCGAAACCACGGGCGTAAGGGTGACGCAACTGAACCTGAACCATTGCTTCGCGGCTCAGCAGCTGCTACACCAAGCAGCCACTGAGTCGTTATCGGACATCGCCATCATATCGGATCCCTACCGCATCCCTCCCGGAAACGGTAACTGGGTTGCGGATAAGTCCAGTTTGGCGGCCATATGTACGACGAGCAAGTTCCCGGTTCAGGAAGCTGTCTCAACCTCAGAAGAAGGGTACGTAGTTGCTAAGGTGAACGGAGTGTTCTACTGCAGTTGCTATGCTCCACCACGTTGGTCTACCGAAAGGTTCACCCAGATGGTCGACATCCTATCCATGGAGCTAACGGGCCTAACGCCGTTGGTGGTGGCAGGCGACTTCAACGCTTGGGCTGTTGAGTGGGGAAGTCGCTTCACGAACCAGAGGGGCCAGATCCTGTTGGGGGCTTTGGCAAAGCTCAACCTAGATCTGGCCAACGTTGGGAACAAAAGTACATTTAGCAGAAATGGTGCGGAGTCGATCATCGACGTGACGTTCTCCAGCCCAGGACTGATCATGAACTGGAGGGTAGACGATGGCTACACTAATAGCGACCACCAGGCGGTCTGTTATAGTGTAGACAACAACGAGAGGCGGCAAGCGACGGGTAGAGCCAACACTCCGACCGTTCGCGGGTGGAAGACATCGCACTTTGATGCCGAGGTATTCGAAGAGGCAATGAGAAGGGAGCGCGAAGGGGGCAGTTGGCTCCGCCTGACTGCTGACCAACTAGTTGCTATGCTATCGCGGGCGTGCGACGCCACCATGCCTAGGACTCGCCAACCTAGGAATGGAAAGCCACCGGTTTACTGGTGAACGGATGCGATAGCCGTCCTTCGCAGTGCGTGCCTCCGTGCAAGACGGAGGATGCAGCGTGCGCGAAAGGAAGAAGAGAGGACAGAGCGCCGCGCAGCATTCAGTTCGGCAAGAGGCCAGCAAGAGGGCCTGCTTCGATAGGCTATGTGCGAGTGCCAATACAAATCCGTGGGATGACGCCTACAGGATCGTAATGGCCAAGACTAAAGGCGCGCTGGCGCCTGCAGAGGATCATCCTCAACAGACTGGTGAGGTACACGGAGGGTATACACGGTCTGGCAAGTAACCAGTTCGGCTTCCGGAAGGGCAGGTCCACGCTGGATGCAATCTCTTCCGTCATCAAGACGGCGGAGGTAGCAATCCAGCGCAAGAGAAGGGGAATACGCTACTGCGCAATCGTCACGCTCGACGTGAAGAATGCGTTCAATAGTGCCAGTTGGGACTCCATAGCGCTCGCGCTCAGGAGCATCCATGTACCGGTGTCGCTGTACAAGATTCTGGAAAATTATTTCCAGAATCGAGTACTTGTTTACGACACGGAGGAGGGTCAGAAGTGCGTCCCAATTACCGCAAGAGTTCCGCAAGGTTCCATCCTGGGCCCGGTGTTGTGGAATGTCATGTATGACGGAGTGTTGAAACTCAAGTTCCCTGTAGGGGTTGTGATCGTCGGCTTTGCAGACGACATAACGCTGGAGGTTTACGGCGAATCTATCGAGGAGGTCGAGTTGACGGCCGCGCACTGTATACGCAAGGTCGAGGACTGGATGCGCTCCAGGAAACTGGAGCTCGCGCATCATAAGACGGAGGTCACGGTTGTGAACAACCGTAAATCGGAGCAACAGGCGGTGGTCAAAGTCGGAGACTGCACCATCACCTCGAAGCGATCCCTGAAGCTCTTGGGGGTTATGGTGGACGACAAGCTCACGTTCGGGAGTCACGTCGACTATGCCTGTAAGAGGGCCTCATCGGCTATTGCAGCACTATCTCGTATGATGTCCAATAGCTCAGCGGTTTATGGCAGCAAGCGAAGACTTCTTGCCAGCGTGGTTTCGTCCATACTTAGGTATGGTGGGCCAGTGTGGTCCAGAGCGCTAGGTACTAACAGTTACCGTGGTAAACTGGAAAGTACCTCATGTGCCTGAGAGTTGCGAGTGCGTATCGTACGGCGTCATACGATGCAATCTGTGTCTTGTCCGGCATGATGCCTATCAGCATCGCCATCAAGGAGGACAGAGATTGTTTCGACCAACGTGATACAAGGGGCATACGAGGTACCAGAAGGTTATTCTCGATGCTCCGCTGGCAGCGGGAATGGTCCAACTCCACAAAGGGCAGATGGACGCACCGACTCATACCGGAGATATCTGGCTGGGTCGGGAGACGACATGGTGAAGTGAACTTCCACCTAACACAAATCCTGTCAGGCCATGGTTGCTTCAGGCAATATCTGCACAGGTTCGGACACGCGGTGTCCCCCATGTGTCCCGAGTGAGTGGAGGAGGAGGAGACTGCGGAGCATGTCTTTTTCGTATGCCCCCGTTTCGTAAGAGCAAGGAGCAGCATGATGGCTGTGAGCGGGCCTGGCACTACTCCGGACAATCTAGTCCGGAGGATGTGCGACGACCCGAACATCTGGAACGCGGTCTGTGCGGCCACCTCTCAGATTGTCCTGGAGCTGGAACGTGTGTGGCGGGTCAACCACCAACACGCCAGTGGTAGCTTATTACCAGTCTCCAGGTAGTTAGCTAGGAGGTTATAAGAGTAAATAGGGTGCATCACGCACAAAAGCCACTCCCCGACGTAATACTTAACCGTCGTTCCGGGAAGACCAGGGCTGGAGACTGGAGGGGTTTTAGTGGGTCGGGACAGGGATCAGTTGGTGCCTGGGCGAGTGTAACTACCCCAGCATCTCTCCCCTAGTCTCATCCCCACACCCTGAGTTCTCTTCTCAGGTGTCTGTTTGCAGATTTCCCCGCCACCTTTAAAAAAAAAAAAACATACACACTGACACACATACACACTGACACATACACGAACACACACACATACACACACATACACAATCACATACACACACGCACACACACACGCACGCACACACGTACACACACTGACACACGAACGCATACTCAGTTTCTTATAAATAATTGGAAAAAGCTTAGTTATTATTTTTTTTGGTCTACGTTGGAATCACTGTGCAATGCGTGAGATTAACAATTATCATGTTTTAATTTGTTTTTTTTTTTTTTTACTAACAAACGTTTTTATTTGTGCGGGAAAATTTGACTGTAGATGGTACCATCAATTAAGCTTCGGCTTAGCAGTCATAATTCTCAGTATTTAAAACGAAGTTATTATCATTCGTTCCTACGTTTCAGCACTTGTTAATGGCTTCATCAAGGGAAACTGGAATGTCCAAGAAAATTGAAATTTATTGACCAGTGATCTATAGATGCAACCACCTGTCGTAGTTCGATAATTATTATTGTAAGTCGAGAAAAAGTTTTATAAAATGTAAAATTGCTAATGAATAGCTCCTTGAAGCAGTTTCCCCTGATGAAGGCATCACCGAGTGCTGAAACGTAGGGACGAATGACAATAACTCCGTCCGTAATACTGAGAATAATGTCGCTAAGCCGAAACGCAATTATTATTTTTTTTACCTCATGTTCAAATTTATTTATTTATTTAATTCTGCGTCAAGTAGAATTATGTCTTTAAGAAAAATCTATAGAACGGCAGCTACCGATAATTGTCCCATGTTTGAAGGAAACTTCATAGAAACTAGGACAGCCAGGGTTCAAAATGAAATTCAACTCGAAAGCGGGAACGAAATCATGTCTTATTTTAAATGCTCAATACTCGGTTTGTTTTCAACGGGATTACCTTCGTCCTTTCAGCTGTCACCCGAATAAACCGCCCAAATGCAAAAAATACTACTCTAAATTGTTAAGCCTTTCTGAAGCACAGATTTTAACTAATCGAAACAGAGCTGCATGCATAACTCTTTTATGATTTCGCTAGCACGAACTACATATTATTATACCTAATTTATCAGGAAAACACAATTTTTGGGCTGTATAAGAGCCTACTTCGGCTCAAATAAGTCATTTGACTAGCATATGGTGCAACGGACGGTCACTTTTTGGCAGCAGTAAACTTCGCGCTTCTGTCAGTGTCGGCGAACACTTGAGAGGCTATATTAGAATCTGCTCTCAGCTTGAAAATGAAAAATTTGCTTCGAAATTATCCCTTGCGATCATTCTAACAAACAGCCTTATGTAGCTTTACGTCACCCTGACGGTCGTGGTTCTACACACAACCCTTCTGATTGTTTAATCAAAGCTAAAGTTAATGTACCTGTGTCGCTTCTTCCTTTTCACCCTGATAGAGTTGAAAAGGTCATAAGACACGATCGTAAGGTTAACATAGAATTTCTACAGCCTCTCGTAGGTCAAACTATTTCTCGCAATAGGCTTGGAAGTACACTCGATTGGAGTTAATCAATTTGATGGTGTTAAGTGGTAAATTTCAGTAGAAAATTCTTTTTGAAGAGATTTGAAGAGAAGCGTTTTTTATTTGAAGCAATACGAAAATAATGTTGAAAGTTGCTAGGACTCAGTTAAAAGTAGAGTACCCATTTTTTCGTCAAATCAAAACAGAGTGGATGGAACTTAATTTCAATTATAAGCAAAAGCTTGTTTTTACTACTTAAATTGAAAATATGTGGTGTCCTTAAAAGGATGGTTGGTGTTAGTTTTCACAAAACTGGAAATTACTCGTTTAATGTCTATTTTCTCCTTTTTTTGGAAGCAAAACAACTTTAATGTTCGTCAAAACGGCTCCCTGGGCAACAGTGATCATTACGCAGCAGACCATGAACACGACCTAGCGGGAAATGGAGCCCAGCACGAGATGAACGGAATTTCGCATTTTCTTGAAATAGCTTCCTTTGTCATAACCAGACATTTTAATTTGCAAATTCTATCGAATGAAATAGCGATGCGACAATGAACTTGATAAAAAAACCAGAGTGATTCTCTTAAATACCTTACGTATAAAAACTAGGTGGGGCGTAGGTGGTAGAATGAAAGATTTCGAAAAAAGGGAGGCCTGCACTGCACACTGTGTTGTAGGTTCACAGACGAACGTTGTGCACAAAGTTCATTAGTTTTTAGTCGACTTTATGATCGTCAAAAAGCATATTGTTAAGATGACACCGAAGACAAGCAGCAGCAGCCAACTTCAAACTTCCGTACGTTTGCTGTTGCTAGAAGAGCTAGCCAAACATGCTGGGTCCGAAGCTGAAGCTAAACTACAGCTGTTACGAAATACACTAGCTCGAAGTGAATGGTTTATATCTTCTGCCAAGTATAAATTCCAATCGGCCATTCTCAAGGCCACAAACATGTTCTTGAAGCAATGTTGAATTTTCATACCTTGCAAATTATTAAATGTGTAACAGCAATTCCACCTTTATTGCAAACGGTTGAAGTGGCACTAAAAGATAAAAATAAAATTGTTTCTCATTAAATGCCATCAAATTTACTTATCGAGCTAATTTGAATATGTGATTTTCCGATGACACAGGACGATTCTTGTTTCCTCGATAATTCCTCGCACGATCTTCAAGCAGCTAAATACATATCAAAGGTAAATAAACGATCATACATACACCACAGACAAACAGACGTGCCACTTCGAAGAAAAACTCTGAAATAACTTGGGCCTAATTCGAAACGTTACACTCATGCGCCACCATTTGAGCTTATTGCCTACTAACTTATTTTCGTTAAACGGTTTTTGTCATTGCTAATGGGTGTGGACGCTTGCTTAAATCAACACCAGCGGCATTACTGACGGTTTTTGTCTTTGCTAATGAATGTGTACGCTTGCTTATAGCGTCACAAGCGGCATTACTGCCCACTAAGCAAAATTTCAAAATAATCGTTATTTTTCTGGTCGATTAAATCGTCATCGAGTGGCACGTCTGTTTGTCTGTGCATACACGTTACCACAACGTTTGCAATCGTTGTCTGCCCTGTTCTGCTGTGCTGAAATCTGCCGCTTGCTGCGGTGCGGGTCGAACCAGTTTCCAATAAAAGTAAGCCATCCTCTTGCTGCAGTAATCGGTTATGCAATGAAGATAACATTTCTGCATGTTTGCTTTTTTACGTAACTACTGAGAGTTACACTTTCGGTGGGCGTGTCATTGTGCACTGGAGCGGGTGGTTGTTTAGTTTGATTGAGACAGAAACTCAGAGCTTCGTTTCAGCTCTGATTGGTCGAAATATATATCTAAAAAGGCTCTATATTTTTCAATAGTGAAATTGTCAGCGTGACATACCGTCAGTCGGGGTGAGATTGTGCCAGTGGGGTAAGATTGTGCCATCAAACACTTGACTTGTCAGCCATCTCTTCCGGGTTAAAAGACTAGTCTTTCTTCGTTAAGTATTCGAAGAAACTTATCCAAGAATGTTTTATCTTGTGATCGCCATGAGGTGGCTAAAATACAATGGGTTTGTATGGCACAATCTCACCCCCACTGGCAAAATCTCACCCCGGCTTACGGTAACAAGAATTTTCGGCATTTTGGTGGGCGCATAGCTAATTGTCCATTCGGCTGCTCTAAGAACAAAGGAATATGTTTGGTAACTTTCACCGGGAATAATCATTGATCTTCAGCTGGCGCTAAATTACCTATCATCAAGTGATGCTGTTAACGAAGCTTTACGTCTGTTCTGCAGTAATCTTAAATGTCGATAACTAGATGATCTTATTATATTTTTGGAGGATCAATTTGTTGCTCCTACCATTGCATTGGTTACAAATAAAACACACTTTCAGGCCTGTATTTCGACAGGTCTATGTAACCCTTTTTCTGGAACAATATTTATGACTACGTTTCCAATAGCTCATGATTTTTCATTGCTGCTACCATGATATCATGAGTAGGAATGCCAAATGTGAAAACATGTCTTTATTTGAACTCGTGTTGGTTAGTTGTTCGGTTTTTGAAAGACTATTTGGAGACATGTCGATGAACATTTTTAAATTTTAGAAATTTCATAAATATTAGAGAGAAAAACCGTGAAAATTTTCAACAGGAATCTGACGGAAATGGAATTTTACAAAATAAAAAAAACAGCTAATAACATTTTGAAAATCCTTAAAGTAGCTTACCATCTTGGCACTTATTCTGAATGAGTAGCTTTTGTCACTCGCGATAAAACGTAGGCCGATGTCGAATTGACTAATTCACGAATAAGTTGAACAGCAGCCAAGCAATTTAATCTATCCATTCTCTTCAATCTTCTGTCTTGCCTTTTTTTATCTCTCACCCAACGAAACATCAGCACCGCACTCTGGGAGTTTCTAAGAAGTAACTGCCTGTGTGCTGCTCGCCTCGAACACACTCATACACACAATTATCACACGATGCCGCTTGTTTGCTCGTTCGGGAGGTGTTAAAGCAGTATAATTTTCTTAAACATCATGAAACTGTTTCTATCATCATTACAGTTTTTGATAGAAAGCTCATCCCGCGTGACCCGCGTCAGAACTTCGGATAGTTTCCCTGAAGCCACGACCACGATGACGTTCCCGGATCGGGGCAGGGCGAATGTAAAATCATAATTGCCACGGTAAATAGCTCGGTAAACACACAACCATGCACCGGGCGAGACGATGGCAAAACAGGCGCAACCGAAAGGTGGGAAAATTTCATTAGAAGCTGTGAAAGGGTTCACACCTTTTCGGTCGTTTTCGGCGTTCGGCGTGGCATCGGTCACGGAGGCCCGCCATTGTTTCTACCATTGTGCCGGGCGGACAACCGTATTGTCGGCATCCATCGCATCGGAATGTCTGTTTAATGAGAACCACACAGAGAGAAACGATGAATGAACGGATAAACAGTAGCCGCCGCATTTATCTTGCTTCGTTGAAAGAAAATTGATTTTCTAGAAAATGAGCTGCGAGGACTCACACAGGAAATAACCCTATATTAGATAAATCCAAGAATATTATCTTTTTGTAAAATGCACAATCACTGAACTACGTCTATCAGCTTATCGAAAATTCTTCGTCAAGCTACAATTCTCAAAGCAATTATCTTTCCGCCGATTTCTTATCTCCGTTTTTTTTTACTATGGTAACATGGTTTGAAGCCTATGCCAAAAAAAAAACCTAAATTAATCCACCTAGCGGTCAGACCCAGCCTTTCTCATTCAATTTTTTATTTGTAAAAATAGGTTTACATGAACGCTTCAATCCAATAAATGTATATTCACTCTTTAGGTTCTAAAATATTGATGTTGTAATCTTTACATATAAAAATGCAGTCAAGTCTGTCTATCTGTCTGATCCATATTGGCCCGAAAACTACCGAACCGATCGACGTGAAAATTTGTATATAGGGGTTTTTGGTGCCGATAAAGGTTCCTATGATTGTTTGAGACCCCTCCCTCTTCTGGAAGGGAGGGGTCCCATACAAATGAAACATAAATTTCTGCACAACTCAAGAACAAATCAAGCAAATGAAACCGAATTTGGCATTAGGATGTTTTAAGGGGTAACTAATATGTCCATAATAGTTGGATGAAACACAAATTTGTGCACATCTCGAGAACTAATCAACCAAATGGAACAAAATATGGCAGGTAAATGTTTTTAGTGCCAACAAATATGTACATAATGGTTTGAAACCCGACTCCCTCTTCTATAAGGGAGGGATCCCATGAAAATGAAACACAAATTTGGCACAGCTCAAGAACCAATCAAGAAAATACAACCAAATTTGGTATGTGAATGTTTTTAGAGTTAACAAATAAGTCCATAATGGTTTGACGCCCTTCCCTCTTCTGGAAGTACATGTTTCTTCACAAATTTCTGCACATCTCGCGAACTAATCAACTAAATAGAACCATATTGGCAGGTGAATGTTTTTAGTGGTAACAAATATGTTCCATAATCGACCTCAGACAACATTTTGGATTGTAAGATGGCAACTTCCGGTTTCTGGAAAACAGCCGAGAATGGCCGATTTCCACCCAATATAATAATATCCGGATCAAGAATAATACACAGGAACTAAAATCGACCACAGATAGCATTTTAAATTCTAAGATGGCGACTTCCGGTTTCTGAAAACAGCACAAAATGACCAAATACCACCTAATATGAGTTTTTCTTTAACCAGTATGCCGTTCAAAATCCAGAAATTGTCTCCAAATGCCATTATGAAATCCAAAATGGCGACTTCCGGTGTCGGAAAAACAGCGGCAAATGACGAAATACCACCCAATATGGGTATTTCCGGAACCGTAATGATGCACTGGAGCCACAAATCGACTTCAGACAACATTTTGAATTGTAAGATGGCAACTTGCGGTTTCTGGAAAACAGCCTGAAATGTACGATTCCCGTTGAATATTAGTATTTCTGGAACCAGAAAGATGCACAGAAGCTAAAAATTGATCACAGACGCAATCTTGAATTTTAAGATGGTGACTTCCGGTGTCTGGCAAACAGCCGGAAATGACCAAATACCATTCAATATGAATGTTTTCGGAACCAGAATTACGCCCAGATGACAGAAATTGATTTCACAGGCAATTTTCAAGTCCAAAATGACGACTTTCGGCTTCTGAAAAACAGTCCAAAGTGACCAAATATCACCCAATATGAGTTTTTCTTTAACCAGTATCCTAAATACCATTTTAAAATCCAAGATGGCGACTACCGGTTTGTGAAAAACAGCCTAAAATAAACAAATACTATCCCATATGAGTATCTCTGGAACCAGAATGATGCAAGGAGCTAACAATTGACCTCAGGCACCATTTTTAATTGCTAAATGGCAACTTTTACGCAACAGTCGGAAATGACCGAATAATACTCAATATGGATATTTCCGTAAACGTGATGATGCATAGAAACCAAACATTGACCCTGGACACTATTTTAAATTTGAAGACGACCACTTTTAGTTTCTGGAAAACAACCAAAAATACCTCCCAATATGGGTATTTCCGGTGTCAGATTGATGCCAGAAAGTCTGCTGATAATGACAGAATACCACCCAATATGAATATATTCAGAATTAAGGCGATGTACAGAAGCCAAAAGACGAGGATGTTGCCATTTCGATAAAACCAATCATTTCAAACGATTTGTTATTTGACTTTGATCATATCCTATGGCCGATTCGTCGTGCATTTGCAGACTTTAAATAAACCGCAAGGAATCAATGAACTTGGAACGTTCAAATAGTACGACACCACATTTAAATTATGTTGAGGCCACATATATCGATCAAAGCAGGTATAGTTTTAAATAGTCTTTGAATTTCTCTTCTTTTTATAACTTTTGAGCCACATATCAAATCGTTATGAAGTTTGTTATTTGTAATTTTGATAGATGACTCGTTCGTATGATACTAGTTATGTTCAAATAAGTCATGTAATTTGTGAGATAATAGACTTTCGTTGTTTTATTACCAATTTAATACATAACGGTTGCTTAAGTTCGATTATAATCAAATGAAATGGGAACGTGTAGGGCAGCCAAACTTTGAAACCACGTGTTCAATCATAATTCATCAGTTAACCCTTAACTAGCCCGCTCATCTGATAATAATAATCAAATCGGTTGTGTAGTTTCTGAGATAATGAAGTTTCGTGATTTTCACAAGTCGGCAAATTACAAATGAAGTTACAGTTCGATTACAGTAAAATTCAATAGGGTCTTCTGAGGCAGCTAGACCATTCATTTGACACTAATTTTGTGGAAATCGGGTCGACCATCTCTGAGTGAGTCCAAGTAGTCTTCGGAATATGTTCCTTTTTATAGCTGGATTTCACATTTTTAAACATAACAGGCAAAGTAATAGTTCGATTGCAAAACAAATCAATAGGGTCTTATGGGGCAATTAAACCTTCCATTTGACACTAATTTTATGAAAATCGGTACAGCCATCTCTGAGAAACATGAGTGAGATTAAACAGTCTTCAGAACACGTTTCTTTTCATAAGTTTAGAACCACAAGTTCAATCTTTATGAAAGTCAAAACTTAAGGGTTTTCTAGGTAGTCCGTTCTCTTGAGACTAATTTTGTTCAAATCGGTTGTGTAGTTTCTGAGATATTGATGTTTCATGATTTTCACATTTTTAAGCATAACCTCTAAACTAAAAATCCGATTACAATAAAATTCAATAGGGTCTTATAGGGCAACAAGACCTTTCATTTGCAATTATTTTCATGAAAATCGGTCCAGCCATCTCTGAGAAAAGTGAGTGAAAATAAAAATCTGCACATACACACACACACACACACACACACACACACACACACACACACATACAGAAAATGCTCAGCTCGTCGAGCTGAGTCGAGTGATATATGCAATTCGGCCCTTTGGAGCACTTTTATACTTTCGGTTTTTTCAGTGATTGCTATACCTTTCTAGGAGAAAGGCAAAAACATACCAACTTCTCGCACCGTAATAAACCATGTCGATCGATGGTTCACTTCGCTGAGTCTGTCTGACCTGGGAAAAAATACCTAATTGAAGACATAAAATTACCTCAACCAACGATGCCTGACCGTGTCCTTTTACTGCTCAATTACAGGAAGGCGTTTCGGATCCCCCGAGTGTTTCATCCATCAGCCGGTTACTGCGCGGTGGCAGCGGTGGCCCGGGCGACGGCCGAAAGGACGACGACGGGCGGAAAGATTACAGCATCCATGGCATTTTGGGAGGTAAGTTTTTCTGTTTCCGGTGATGTCTCGCGCGCTGTCGCCAATCAAGGTCTTGTTTCGTTACTAGCCTCCTCAAAAAGATAACTTTTCCTTGATACGGAGAAGAGAATACGCTTCGGGTGATTAATTAGGTTTTAAATTTCGGGTGAGCTTTACCGAAAATTAATGCTTTGCCAGATGGGGATTATAAATCGAAGAATTTGTTTGAAAAAAAATGAAAAAAAGGAAAAACAATGCCATATTGACGCTCGTCCATAATCTTCTTCAGAGCACCGTGCCTGTGTTATAAAATCATAACTCAAACGGATATTTTTGTCACGCAAAAATATATAATCTAATAATCATCAAAACCAGTAATTGTCTTGTTTGCTCTATCAGTCTAACAAATCACCCTCGCAGTTCGCTAAGAAAACTAGTTAACCATATGCAACGTTGACAGCCGCGATGATTGACGTTGTTCCGCTGAACCGGCTTGTGTAGTCTATCCGTATTATCGCTAACATATGAACTCTTCCTCGCTGCAGAGAAGTCCCAACAGACCCCGAGCTCGGTATGAGATCAGCATCTTGCGAACCGCAAAATCCGTAAGCAACTTTCCGTCAACATGCAGGCAACAGACTAAATTAAGTCATTTTCGAAACCGCAAAGATCAGCACATTTAAATATGACATGAAGTCAAACCATCGTTCGCTCGGTTCTCCTCTGCCCACGACGCCGTTCCTTTCATGTATCGCTCGATCCAGATGCAGTTATGAACCTCAGCAAGCACCCATGCGACCTCGACCATCGGAGTAAAATTATTACGCGCGCCCGTCGTCGCGCTGAAACGCCCCCAAACTTCATTCGCCTCGGTTCGAGGCACGAGTACGAGTTGAGTTGCCCTCGCGAGCGCCATCATATGTGCTAAAATGTGAGTAAATGTCAGCGCTCAACACCACATCACTGTCGCTTAGTTGGCTGCTTGGCGGTGTCAAGTTTGTTAGGTTAGCTAGCCGAAGCTTATTATTAGACGGGATGACAGCGTCTCCACTTCTGTACACAAGTGAAGTATTATAGCATTCTCGAAAATTATGCTATTAAAGACAACCCTTAGAAGCTTCATTTCATGTTTCGTTTAGTGGCATCAGAAAAAAATACTAGTGGGAGAGTCCACGCTATTAGCATCTACTTTTATGAACATCCACCACTGAATTAAAAAGTAAACCCCATGATTTACTGTCCGTACATTCACTTTTCACTCTGACGGCGCACAAATTATGTCATCAGCGTCAACACGAGGTTTGTTGTTCGTTGCAGCGTGAAATGAGGAGATACTCACCAAAACGCCCACGCGATGACAGCCATCAAACGGAGCTGGCTGGAGTCAATCAATCACAGCACAGCCCCCAGCAGATGGAACCGAACGTTTACCACCAATCGATATGAGGCGAAAGTTTATAAATCATTCCCGGTTTGTACAGAGCCGTTCTACACGGAATGGGGGATGCATTCTGTTGTTTTGCCATTTACATGGTGTTTCCTGTTTAGTTTAGACATGACAGTAGGAAGCTTTGAATTGATCCTGATAACTCAAGTCTATTATAGCATGGCGATTTCACTGTTTTCGCAAATTGAATATTAAAGCCTTCATCAGTTAATTCGGCTTGAATTAATAGGCTAGGTAAATCGCATTTGCAATAGTCGCAAAAGTAAACAAAAGGCCATTATGAGACATATTTGAATATCTGACTAATGCATCGCGTGGTCATTGAATGTTGAAGCTGTTCTATTGAAATATTCATACTAGTCACAACCATAATAGCGCAGAATCTATGATAAATTACTCACTATGAGGGTAAACTAGAACGCGCTAGAATGAATCATAATACTTCAGCTAAGCAAGACGCTTATTCTGAACATAAAAAGTGGCGAAGTCCCGTCAAAAGTCTAATCTGGTGAATTGCTCGATACAGCCGGTCGCTCCGACTTCGATGCCAGAACTATTTCGTGTAATTCCATAGATACTCCGGATTTCCCCTGATTTCTACGGAATACTTCATATCTTGTACATCCGTAGAAGTGAAACGAAGCCGTAGAAAATTTCGTAGATCTGGCAAGCTCAGGACTCTTGTGCAGCGGCTTTATGGTGTTTCCCGTCGTCGCTTTAAGCGTCGTGTAGGTGCTTTCACTGTTTCATCGATCCGTGCACCAGCTTTCCGAATGTATTCTGCAGCAACTTCTCACGCTGATAATCGCTGAATGTTCAGACATATTTCCCACGCCCATCTCGATTTGAAATCGTTGGACAGCCGAGTGCGAGTCACTAGGAGATAATAATTTGAATGGAGCTTTGGCCTCCAAAAAGACTCCAAATTACGTCTGGAAAGTGTCTCGAGGTGTCTGCTTCCGAACATGCAAAAAACTTATTTCCTTTCCGGTGAAATATCTCTAAGGATGTTGCAATGTTACACTGACGCCCCCAGTTCAAGGCTGCCTGTCTATAGTTTTTTGAGCGTTCCTCATTTCCAAGATCTGCTCCAGTTGGTTCAACCACCTAAATCGCGCCACCGCCGTCTTGTAACGTAAGGATATGATACGAACACTATTTTTACGGGAATTTTGTCCAGCATTTTCACACCATGTCAAATTCTTCAAAGGTTCAAAGTTTACCTGATTTCTTGAGATGATACTTATTCGGACAGTACCCTGTGAGTAGACCTGTAAAAGTCCATAGGTCTTCTTTATTGACCCTAAGTAGCGCAGAGCTCTTCTCGCGATTTGGCTCTATGACTATTCTCGATTGTCGTAATTGTCGTCGCTTTTTTCCGTTCACCGAGTTCAGTTTTCAAAGCGCTCGGTGAGACTCCTCAAAAAGGTTTTGGACTACCAAAGTTACTGGATGAAAATTGTCTAGCTGTGAGTGAGTGAGTCAGCCTTCTCATTTTCTTCGATTTGATAGTAACCAGGGACCCAGTATAAATAAACCTGGTTTTTCTTAGCCGGCTGTGGGAGCGATAAGAGGCATTCTAACACTAATTAAATATCGCAGAAAATGTAAATATTTGCGTATCGGTAATTTCTCTTAAAACACGTAGTTGTGCATTCTTTCATCACGTATACTTCCGCCTGGAGTATGGTTGGCCAGTGTCCAATGAATGATATTCTTCAACTCCTGAACTTGTGAATCCCGCACTCGCCGAATCATTCATTTTAGAACCTGTGTAGAAGCAGTGTGAACCGTCTCGAATTCTTGGCTCACCTTTTTTCTAACTTTCTCGTTCGGTCTCTGATATTCTGTTAGGAATTTACTATATGGCTTGGTTTCATTTCCACCCAATCCTCGTCGCTTTTTTGTTGGATTATTCTTCTGGGTAACGATTCAGCCTAGTAGCACTTTTTTTCCGCTTCTAGTCGAACCACCTGATGAAGTTGAAAAAGGTGAAGTACCTATCGCATCAGAGGTTTTTCATGGATTACTTCCCCTAGCTACACAAATCGACGAACAGGCCAATCTTTGGATTTTAACAAGTTTAGTATCTGGTAGAGTATAATTCCCAAAAATTTCGCTTCAGTGTTCCGTCCATTGTACCCTCCCAGCTTAAGCGACTTTTTTGCCATAGAATTTCGCCAGATCGCGAGACATCCTTCGCCATCATACGCTATTCTCACATACTCCACCGATGTTTCTAACGTTTGCGGTAAATAATTGAATTTTTCCAGATGATGATTAAAAAAACAAAGAAAGATAATTGAGTTGGATAAATTTCCCATTAATGGTAATTTTATGAGCTTATTTGCAAAAAATTCTACGCCCTTGCGAGCGGTCTTCCAGCAGTTAACCGGAACATTAGTCATGACTGACAAAAACATGCGTGCAGGCATGTTTTTAAGCTCTTTCTTCGTTTTTTTTTCAATTAATTCCTCCTCCGTTTCCGCGACAAAATTATTGGAATAGATCTTGCGCTTCAAGTTTTCAGAAATTCTAGATGGGACGCAGTTGGGGACGTTGGGCGGATTCACCGACTTCGGTACCACATCGATATTCAGCCGCTCCATCTCCTTCAACGATCGCTCCGAGTAGTGGGCCGACGCCAAATCTGACCAGAACACCGTGTCTTCGCCCTTATGGTATGTCTTGATGAACGACGCAACTTCTTGCAGGCACTTCGTACTATAAATTTTCCCGTTCACGGCCAGCCCGGAGCGAGAGAAGAGCGGCTTTGACATCCCCTTCTCGCTGATTGTCAGCCACAGCAGCACATTCTTGGGGAACTTGATGTGTTAAAGAAACTTCACCTCGGTGCTCACTTTCTTCGTGGAGGAGGTGAAATACAAAGTGCCCTGCTAGTCGTTGCCATCCCGGGTGAGAAAGGTCTCGTCGTCCATTTGCCGGTAAAATCGAATTGACCATATTCATGCGCTGACGCTGCGTCATTGATTGCAGCTCCAACACTAGTGGACGGGACTGCTGCTTCCTGACATGAATGTCCATGTTCGCCAGGTACTTTTTCACTGTTTGGCCGGTTGCACAGACTTCGTGGACAAGCACACGCAGCGATATAGCCACTTTTCCCTCGGTCTTCCTCTCCAGCATCCTTTGGAGCTTCTTGTCGCTCAGGGTCGTCGGCCGTCCGAAAGCGGGTTTACTTTCAATGCTCTGATTGCTGTCCAATAGTGATCCAAGATGTTGTAGATGCCGGAACGGGCGTATCCGGTGTCCAAGAACTGCCGCACGATGTCCTTTTTCGACGCGACCGGGTACCTTTCTTTGAACGCGCACACTTCTGAACGAAGTAGTTTCACTGTTTTCGCCATCACGGTTGGAGTTCAACTGATAGAGCTTTCCATTTTTCCTGCTGACTTGTGGGATAATATGATTGATGCTGCATGCGTAGTTTCGTCAGTGCGTGTAAAGGTAAACCCATGAAAAATCGTCAATTTTTCTCCATTCTTTTTAACGCAAACGTTATTGCCCCACGAACTCCCTCGCAAACGGTGATAGTCGACGGCATAGAATCTGGCAGGGTACCTTCTAGTGCGTGTTCTGCAGCGCGTAGAAGAGGCACACAATACCCTCTATCCAGTCCTGCGGTACTACCTCTTCCTCTCAAATTTGAGCAACCGTGGCAAACTGCGGCAACAAAACTTTTAAGCTGCTTTTCTACAAAAATACACTTTTTATATTATTTTTTTAGTGTCAGGGCTACTATGATCAACTTTTACAATATCTAATGAAAGAGATTTTTTTGCACAGTATTTCAAACAGCTTTTCCTTTGATGCCAAAAAATACTTGGTTTCATTGAAGCTGCAGAGCGTTTCAAAGTAATGCACTTTTTTAAAAAATTATGTCAAAAAACGTCAGTATGCCAAGCTTTGAAAAGTCATAAAAATCGGATATCATGATATTGCGTTCAAATTTTGGATTTAAGCACTTGAATGTTGTAGCAAGAAAGGAGAAATATTATGAAACAGCTTACAGAAAAGACGGAAAACCAACAAGGATTATTAATATCTTAAACATTGATTGTTGGTAGTGGAAAAACCCTGGTACATACCTGATGTTTTCATCCTGAGCTCGTCAATGCCCAAAATCAATTCTCTATTTACTTTCCTATCACCTTTGAACCTACTACCTAGATAAATGAACTTTATCAGAAACAAAAAAGGTTTAACCATTACGATTGCAAAGTGCTTATCAGTAATTAATAATAAAATCTGGCACTAAACTTGAAAGTAGTAAAGACCACAGATTGTAGGTATGACGAATTTATCCGGCAATGAATCATAGAATATTCATAATTTCAAATTAACTCTTTAATACACATAGTGGTAAGTGAAATTTGCTATTAAACCGTGCACCTCTGTATGGGTGAGCTGAAATATGCCAACTGTCTTAACGTGTGCGAAGTTAAGAATGGAAGCCAAATGGCCTACTAAACAGACTTATTAGTTTTTCACTGCACCACTGATATTTTTACCAATGGTTTCGCTTGAATGCTATGCCGATTGGCTAGCATTTCTTGCCTCATACTTAAAGCGTTTTTTCTATCTTTTTATTGTCGGCATAAGAGAAATGAGCATTCTGTATGGAAAATGTTCCGAAATATAATATGTTTGCACTCAACCTGGTTGAATTTGAACCCATATTTTCACTAGGCTGTTGGGGCAATATGCCAGCCATCATCTGGACATCTGTTTTAGCTACAGAAGTAAACCCAATTAAACGATTATAACAAACGTCTAACAGAAATATATCAGAGCTTTATTGAAATAACAAAGTCTGCCATATTTTTGATATACCAGAATATGTTAAAAAAACCAGAACAATCATAAGCACAGAGTTAAATCAAATTTTGCTATCATACACTTGGATGTTTGAAAACTTGATGACAGAAGTAAAAGAGCATGAAACCAAATAGGGTAGGGAACATATTTTAAGCAGCTTTAGGAACCGCCTGTGTATTCAGACGAAATACTCGAATTGTGTTGGGTGAAACTCAAACAGTAGTATATCAATCTGTTCTCTATCGTTTTCCCTGTCAGAACTTGTTTTCAGATTGTAAAACTTAGTTAGCAAACTTTAACAATCATCAATCAAAGTTACCAATCGAGGGACACTATTCTGCCGTGAGATGACATTGTGACGTAGATCCAAGTGATCAGTTTTTCAGTACGGCCCAAAAACGAAAGAATTCTTCGTCACTTTTGTATGGAAATGTATGCCAACGTCACCTAGTTTTTTTGATTTTATGCAACGTACGAATAAGTAACAACAAAAAGGAAGATACCAGAAGATAGGTCTTCGAATAATAAATACATTGGCATGAAAAACTCATATTCGAGAAAGTGGCACTTACGTCACTTTGTCATCTCACGGCAGTATTCCAATCACCCCGAACCTATTTTAAGCAGTCTCCATCTGTTTTGCAGGCGTTTTTTTTTTCAGCACCCGAAGTGGCTCCTAAATGGCTGCAATATAGGTCGATTTGTTTCAATTGCAATTGTTGACAGAATTCTTTGTGATTAACGGTATTTCCTATATTCGTAAGACAGCTAGACAATCAAAGTTTTCGTTTCCATCATAGAAATTGTCGATATTGATGAAAATGCAGGAGTTTGAGGCCTGTTTTCTTCGACTGATTAAAATAGGCGCTACTGCCTAAGCCGTTCCCTACCCTACATCATACATCGAAGATACCAAGCTGCTTTAAGCGATTGCCGTCGATATCCTTTCCGATAAAAAAATTCGAACATTGCGCAGTTTTTTCCAATCAAATAATAAATATTTTAGATTTTAAATCAGTATAATGTAATCTACCTGTATTTTTTCTACACGCTGATATATATTTAGTAACTGCATTGCCAGCTGTGTGGATTACCACGTTGACACGTTTTCGAAAAGAAAACTTCCTGAGTTATCGATCCACAAAATATATCACAGTCATTCCATGTCAAGTGATCAGGCAAATGCAACGACCCTCTCCGATTCGCTTCAAAATGAATAAAATGACTTGTTTTAGTTCGAAACTGAAAAATCCAGAGTTTGGGGTCAATCGGAAAACCCCTCCCAAATGCGGGGCCCTAAAACAAGTCATTTTATTCATATTAAAGCGAATCGGAGAGGGTCGTTACATTTGCCTGATCACTTGATATGGAATGACCCATCAGGATTATAACATATCTTGATATTTTGGTACGGCCCACAAAAATATTTATGCATTTTATGAAAGTCTGTTTGGAAATAAAAATATATATTGATGCAATAGTTGAAAATTATTTTAAATAACACGATTGAAGACAAAATTGCAATAATGTTGTAGCATATTTATAAGAAAACTAGTTGGCCCGTAGTGGCTAGCCACTTTTAAATGCATTTTGGACTATTAAAAGTTTTTTATTTCTTCTGAAATGATAAATTATTTTTTGAAATATCGAGTTGACGCTCAAGATGTAACTATGACACTATCAACAATCGATGCAGATGGCCAACACTGGTTTAAAACCTAACATAATTTTCTAAACTGTGATAAATCCTCCGTTCAGTAGATCATTAAACGCTTGGATTGATTGCTTACTTGAAAACAAATTTACATCTCGCTTCTCATACGGATCCACTGCACAGTGTTTTTTCCAATATCTAAGGACTTTTTCTCCATTATTTGATTATTTTCGAAAAATTGTTTTCAAACGATTAATTTTTTTTTTTAATGTCATAACTTGAATAATAGTTGATTTTCTCAATTGTTTGATGTTATATTTAACTAAACTTACAAAATAAATCAAAATGAATGTGATTGAAAAAAAATACAAAAACCATTGCTCATGAAAAAATTCTGGATTGCTCAAGAAATTATTCACACATACAATAGTTTGGAATAACTGAGTACAGTCCCCTTTTAATCATTGATGGGTAGTTCAAACCATTCTCTGATACTCCGATATAACTTCACACATAATAAATGACGCGCATGAAACATCTGTCATCTGCGTTCCATCACAGAAACCTTTTCTAATGTTGCGTAACAACATAACAATCCTCATTCCATCACAACCCCCTTTGTCTACTTCTTTGTTTTCGTCTTTTTCTAAATAAACAAACTAATATTATTTGATAAAAAATTAAAAAATGGTGGCTTACTGTAGTGCTTTTGCAGGATAGTAGGTAAACCTATGTTTAATTTTTAAAACTTTGAAGATTTTATGTCGATATTCCAAAATATCCTAAATCGAAACAGTTGATCAGATTTTACATAATGTTTAAAAATAATGACCAATAGCATAACCTGATCCCGGCGGAGAGAAATCAGTTTTTAGCTTAAAAAATGAACTTCAAACTCTTATTACTCATCACATACACAATTGACACAAACTGTACTTCATATTAAGGATCGATCTGTTCTTACTAAATACTAAATAGTTTCATTGTAAAAATTGTCAAGTATAGTTGTTGAACTTGAATCAAAGTTTGAATGTCATGCGTAAGGAATGGGTTTAAGCTTATACTGTAGATTTTTTTTAAAACAGCTAAAATTTTCTCGTATCAGCAAAATAATTATCGCTTTTCCCGATCTTCTTGAACGTTGTAGTTATAGTTAAAGGATAAATTCGGGGTACAATATGTGCAGCATGTCTTATGTAGGTTTATGTCTTTTTTATTTTTATTTTTCAAAATATCGAAAAAAATTTATATTTCTCTATCTTGAAGTACAACCTTCGAGAACATTTTTGTAAATTTTCCTAGAGTTTTGAGCAATAGGGAGCAAGTTGGATAGATTTCAAGTGCGGCTCGTCACGGCGCCATAAGCTAAACTTGAAACTCGATATGGTGTTGTGCTTAAAATGGCTTTACCAAGGTACAGCCGGTTTCTTAAACTTTTTTATAGTTGTTCGTTATTAACGTCTTCAGTCGTAATTAATATTTTTAATAAACGAATAACTTTTTGTTATTCAATAATTGTACTATGAGATAATCACAATTTCAATGCATATAAAAATTGATACACATTTAAAAAAAAAATCCAAACTGCCTATTTTCTCGAGCGAAAAGATTTATAATCCTCATCATGTTGCTTGGGTGCTGCTCTATTCCATCACTTGACAACCTAATTTTGATGGTAATGCCATGACATTACGGATCTTATTGGACATGTTACTATAAAGCAACGTTCATAATCGTTCTTACATCAAATTGCATTAATCAATTTCAAATTTTCTTCCGCCCTTTATTACGTTTTAGGCAATTTTACTGATGCACTTGCATTAAAACCTTTAGCCATGTGCTAATTTACCACGTGTGCCGAATATTAGTTAGGATGCAGTTACCTTTGGTTTTCTCACGACTGGCTTCATACCAGGCGAGAGGAGGTGAGTGGAGGACTAAAGGCAAAGCTAACTTGTAGTTAGAACAGGAGTGTTTGCGTTGCTACATATAAAAAATAACAACTTTGGTGTACCTCAGGTTCACAGTTTGCTTGGGAAAAAGACAATTTGAGTACCTTTCGTTTGTCGTGCGCGTGACTGAAAGACAAGCAAACTATATCTAGATAAACATTTCAAAAGGTCCTATCTGCTTTCATCGTTTTTCCGAAACGTCTTTTTATTTTGGTAACGGTTTAACTTTAGTAGCTCTCCCTAGCGTGGTTTATGTTTATCCCTCCGCTATCAACTTGTCCAAGTAACGTGTCATAAAAGGTGTTTGATAAGTTGTGGTGATTGAATGAAATTGATCTATCAAAAAATCGGTCAAAGCAGATAGGACCTTTTGAAATGTTTCTCTAGATATATATTCCGATTTGTAAGAATCATTCTGATATTTGTAGAGCACAAGTTGATTCAAACACAGTTCGTACCTAATAAAATATCAAGATATGTTATAATCCTGGTATATTTGGCTGATCGGAAACTCACGATTGATTGAACTTTAATCTAACTATTCGCTTGTTTACTATTAAAAAGACACATGAAAGTTCTATTGTGAATTAACCCTTTCCTGCTCATGGTGACTCTAGAGAGCACCAAGAATGGTAATGACTATATCTCGACAAAAAATAGTTTGTTTTGACTACATTATTCTACAAAATGTTTAAGTTTTGATAAGCTGGCTTATCAAATGAGAGCCTGAGTCAATACATGAATTGTTATAGAGAAAACTGTAGACCTTCTGGGTTTTTAGGAAGAAAAAATAATGTGTGTTTTTGACAATCGTTTTTGAAGTGGAACTACGTCTTTGTTTTCTATACTGGTATGCATTTAGCGGTCTGTGGTTAGCGATGTCGGTCAGTTAGCTCTCCCACACAGTTATGGTGTCGGGTTCGATTCCCGATCAGGTCGAGGATCTTTTCGAGCTGGAAATTTTCTCGACTCAGCACTTGAGCACGGTGTATCGTTGTACTTACATGCAAAATGTGCCAAAAACAATATCGATAACGAATTCTCTCAACTAAATCTAGTTGATCGAGACCGCATTGGCTCCCAATGCTAGCGCGTGATATAGTATTTTACGCATTCTGTAAAATTGGTAATGAAACTGGCAAATGTTGCGTAAGATTTCAAACAATAATAACAGCATAACCACATGATGGATAACAATAATCAATATGTTGTTGCATAGATGAAATGTTGGACAATTTTAAAATACACTAATCATTATTTT
This sequence comes from Wyeomyia smithii, assembly GCF_029784165.1. Taxonomy (NCBI): domain Eukaryota; kingdom Metazoa; phylum Arthropoda; class Insecta; order Diptera; family Culicidae; genus Wyeomyia; species Wyeomyia smithii. Next base: position 197,557,467 of record NC_073695.1, on the reverse strand, counting down.
TTCGTTGCAAATCAGTAAATATCGATGAAAAGTTTCAAGGACAAATTTATGCGAACCAATCACATGCGAGCATCCCTAGCACAGACGACATGAATAGAAACAACCCCTTATTTTAAAGAATTCTAAACCTACTGTTAGAGTGTAATAAAAACTGATGTCTTGAAAGCAAATATGCTGGTAGAAGCCACAGTACCGTATATGCGGAACAGAGCGCCGCTGGTCTCAAATCGTCTACCATTGCAGCGGTACACAGCGGTATTTGTGTGCAATCAAGGTAAAACTGCAATACTGCTGCTGATGGTGATTAAAAGTTTATCTCATGAATATGATTACCATAAAAATTTAAAATTACTCAACAAGAGTTGAACATTTTTTCAACGGTTTTAAGTTATAAATTATTTTTGTTTTATTTTATCTTCGATGTCCACAAAATAATCGTAACCGGCATAATATCGGAAAAGTAAATTTTTTTAAATAAAAATTTATAGAAGAGTAAGAGCCGGCGAATGCTTGTGAATTTTTTTCGTGTCTTGAAAAAAGTCCTTGTTGTGCTCAAAGGTGCTTTGAAGCACCATTTCAAATTTTACTTTTTTCTTCAAAATGCAATATTTTACTCTAACTTTTATCGGTCTACAAAGAATTTTACCCAAATATAAATACCCTCTCTCTTCCTGATACACGATAGCAAATAAAACTGGTTACGAAAAAAATCACAACTGTAATGTTCAGTATAAAAAAGTCAAAAGACAATATTGATAGGTACTGGAACGCGACCCCAATTGGCTGGTTGTTTTGTTAATGTTTTCCTATCTAAATATTAAGACCTTTATATTTTTTTTTTCTCAATTTTCGGTACACTTCACAATGGTCCAGAAACCAAATTTAGGGGGAAATTTGGGTCTAGAGCTCTAAAGCAATATTTTAGAGAAAAACTTTCTTCTACAAAGTTGTTACATATGATAAAGCGCTTATTGAAAAATTTATCAAAAATTAGGGTGACCAACATTTTCGATGCAATCAAGTATCTAACTTTTTCATCTTTGTAGATAGAAGAAAAATTTGTTCTACAATGTTATACCTCCATTAATTTTAAGTAACTTTTTAAAAAAAGTTTTTCTCTATCTTTGAAAACAACCGATTTATATTGAAAAAACACATTTTGCGCTCTAACATTTTTATTTCAAGTTTCATCTCGAAACTGTCTTTGAACGACTTTTAGAGCTTTTTGAGAGAAACAATTTGCAATGCTGACATCATAACTATCTCAATCTTACTCAAAGTTATTAATATTTTCCATCAAAAAATATGCGTTTTCCATTTGTATGTCATTCTTTTTGGGGCAAACATAAAATATATCTCTTGGTCTCATTTTGAAGGGCATACTTGACTCTATAAATAAAGGAATTTTTAAGAATATGTTATTTTTTAAATTTGAGTGAATTCAATTTAAAAACAAGACGAATAGAATGCAGTTCGTCAACAGTTCCACCGACCTTTATCAAAAATACAAAAAAAAAACTATCAAATGTTACGAGAAAGCAGTTATGACGTTCGATTTTATTGTTTAGTGTATTAGTTTGTTACACCAGTTATATGAATTGCTCAAATATCTTTTCTATTGGTGCTCCGCTATCATTGTAAGTATATTGCAGACCTAGATTGCCAAGTTAACTTTATGAAAAACAACTACCGTAAAGTGCCCTATTTCTGTGCGGTTCCTAATTCTGCGCACTTCATATTAAAACGTTAAAAATATATCAATTAAAAGCAGATTTTCAAAAATAATGTTTGGAAGTGAGTTCCTATATATTAACTGTAAACTCTCTGCTTATGTTTCTTTTTTTACTAAACAGCATCAACATTTTGATACTAAGTGCGCAGAATTAGGGCGCCTCACGGTATATCGATGATTTGACAATACTTCATATAATAAAAAACAGCCGCCAAAGTGGTTATTTTCATTGTCTTGTTTCAAAGTGTATCTGTCCAGATTACCTTATCTAACAAAAGGTGATGATACCATCTAATTCACAACTATTAGCATAGCGTTTGGCCTCACAATTTACATCGCGCAAAGTACAGGTGGAGATCAATATAATAGCGCAAATGTTGATACCACATCGATTCGGTATGCTTTCATTTTCGGATTCCGACGAGTCAGCCTACCATCCCGTACGATCCGCATACCGCACGACTAAACCAACCGTTAAGCTAAACGGCCAGCATCCCAGCCAACGGGTATTGGACCAATCATTTCGTTCTGGCTTCTCATTTTCGTTTTCATTTTCATAAACGTGTAACTGGATTCGAAGTCATTATGAAGCCTGTCCAAAAGGCAGTTTCATTCTCGTCCAGCCGTTCAGCAGCGCCATGCCACCACCACCACTTTCGGGCATGCAGAGAAGCGCGAAGGAATTCCTTTGAACATTTGCCGCCGTTCTGTAGTAAATATGGATTTGGCCACTCCGTTCATCTGGATTTATGAAGAACTGCGTGCAGCGGTGGTTGGTCCTGTCGTTGAAGGTCACACATGAGCAGTGCTTTATTGTTGCGGGTGGTGAGGGTGTGAACTCAATGACAGTGACAGTTGACACTTGCTGAGCGACCGAGGTTTTACGCTTGTTAAGTGAAGCCTTAACGCAAACACGTCTTGAACTAGTCTTTTTTGGCATGGATTTTCTATGATATTTTTGATTACGGCCTAACATAATAACAAAACGGTTCTACTCTAGCAAGTATTACAGCGTCTGATTTATAACAAGCTCATCAGTAGAAATTCCTTTCTCACAAACCCAATTTGCACCGAAAGGAAGCATTGAGGTTGCGTGGAAAAAATGGGACCCAATTTATCGTCCACACTTCCCTAGCGCTTTGAAGTCACACGATTCACGCTTCCTAACGCTGAGCCCCGAACGGATCTTAACGAACAATAAAAAAATCCAAATTAAAAAAGAACAGCCAGTGTGTGTGTTGGTGTGTGAATCAAAGGAACTCGCCTAATCGACCGACATTCCGCTGCCTGTTGTCGGCTTGTGCCGCTACGGGAGGAAAGTGTCAGTGCGGTTTCCTTTGATAGGATTTATTTCGAACACACAATAACAGCGCCCCGAACTGGATCAATTTCATGTGTCGAAAACAGGATCCGTCCGGTGCGGAAGATAGATGATTCCGTCACTAATTCAGTCAAAGGGCGCGTCTCGATCAGCGTCGAAAAAGGTGTTAGATTAATTTACGCGATGAGTCCACGATTTCCTGGATCACTTTTGGAAGCCCGACAGGGATAACTGTGAAAAGAAGCGCCAGGTTTTTAGTTCTGATCTTGACAGGATGAGAAGCGATTTTGGTATTAATCGAAAATTTGATTAACTTTCACGGGTACCCGAACTACGGCAGGTGAAATTAACGATTTAATATTTTATAGAGAAAATTGATGATCATATTCCCCTGATTCCACTAGAAACCAAACAAAAATCGATTTTCAAAACCAGAAGTACCGCAGGGACCTAGCATCGCTACACAACAAATAAAACGATACAGCAAGTGACATTTGCGGCTTCTCATCGTACGACTTCAAAGCACGCCATTCAGAGAAAAGTCAGCAAACAACAAAACAGTGCCGTGCTGCTACGAAGCAGCCAATTGATGATCTACGGGATGCGGCTTTCTCAGCCTTGATGATTCTGACGAACAGTGCAAAAGGATGAAAAATGGTTCATCCTTGTTTAACTTTCACACGTCCCACAGGGGACAACAACAGTGTGCACCTACCTACACGGGCATGCGGAAGGACTCCGCAGCGTTGCAGTTTGGTGCAATTTCGGGCCAATTGAATCACAGCCACCGAGGCACCGACTTGCTTTGACTTAAGCCGAGAATCATTCTACGCCCATCAGTTCGACAATAGCGAACAATGTGATCAAATGAAAATATTTGTACCTTTTGCGGCATCCTGTTATGCCGACAGCGATGAGTAAAATTCAAAGAAAATCAATGGTGGGTGGAAAATTGAGTGTCACAGATTTGTACTGTTTTCGTTGAGTGATTTTGCTCCAAAGAAACCTTTGATAATCGAAAGACTCGAAAAAAGCCAGAGTGTCTTGGATGAAAATTGACTAAAATCAGTAAGTTTCAATTCATCACTAAAAAAATCAAGAATAATGTCGTTCTACTTCGAATAACTTCAAACAGGCTCAATTTTTTCATACTTTATCTTTTCAGATTTGTAAATATATTATAAATTAACTGAAACGGTGGTTGAAAGCATCCCCGTGCGTAGGATTTATCTTAAATCCTAAATCTTCTCAATCCTAAAATCTTAAATCTTTATCTCATATATTTTTTTTGGAAGTATTTCTTAAAGTAAATACCAAAACAAGAGACAACGAAACAAAAAAAAAAGACAAGAAACAAGTGTATTTTTTTGAAATAACTTTTTTCGGTGCATTCGAACTTATAGTAGAAATTATGTTGAAAATTCCTAGAAAAACTTCCAGAGCCAATATAAAAAATGATAGGTATCATTTAACCAATTTCGCTGGCTAAAAGCTTCACATATCAACAATCAAACAAACGTAAATGTACCCTCCTGTAGGTATTATCGAAAGTGTCGAGATTTTCATCTCATCCGCAGGACAAAACACATTAGAACTGCTGACTAATTGCATAAGCCCTTTTATCTGTGCTCAGCCAGTAATTTCTAGTGGGCACAATACTTACGTTCGGAAGCGGCACCGTTTGATTCATTGTGGTACGATGTCAAATGGCTGCATGTTGTGCTTTATGGAACCAACACCTATCTCTCTCTCAACCGAGAATGGTAAAGTTCACGTATGGTTGTGTATCGTAAAATGCACCCATTCATTAATGCTAGGCTCGCCGCTCGATTCAGACCGCAACCATCGTAGATAGAAAGCTACCGACAACACCCCCCACTGGTCATTTACCATGATTTTTTTTCCTACTCTACTGATACGTACTTGTTCCTAAGCACCACACATGGCACTACAATTGCGCCTGTATCCGTGCAAGCTCCCAGCGGGTGAAATTTATGCAGCTTGTGCCAGAACCATTCTCGTGTGTCCTTTTTTGCGGGCCCGAAATGACGAAGCCTACGGTCTGCAGAGATGCGGCAATTGCAGAAGCTTGTTCCGGTCAATTGTTCCGGCCTACAATGCTCACCTACGGTCAGTGAACTAGGACAAAACGGGCAGCAGTCCTTCGGCCATTGTTTGAAGGTGATAGTTCCAGAGGAAAATATTGACCCGACACACTCAGCTGCGAGAGCGGTCTTCAACCATGGTGGCGATATGGTGGCACCTGGATCGATTTGGTCGGTTTCCCCCCAGGAAGTCCGGAAGCAAGAGCCTTTTTTGTTGTATCCGAGAGCTGATGTGTGTCGCAGTTTGTTTTGATGTTCGTCAAGGACGGCACTTATAATGGCCTGTCCGTGGAGAAATTGTTTTTTTATGACCTTGAGTGATAGATAACGGAAAGAGGACAAACATCTCGGGGTTGTAGTATAGCTTCGTGCAAAACTTTTATGATATTAATTGCCGGAGAAGACGCAAGCAATTTTTATAAGCGTAAAACTAATATTCCGTATAACCTTCTCAATTTCGAATGTCTTAGAGTGAAAGCCAAAAGCTGTATACCAACGATCTGAAAAATCACTTTGAAACATCCTTTTTTTATTTTCTTTTTTTGGACAATTTTAAACATTGAAAGCATTGATTCATAAAGATAAACCTTGCGATTTGTCTTAAGTCTGCAAATGCATGACGAATCTGATATTGGATACATTCAAACCCGAAAGGCAACTCGTTTGAAATGTTTGTTTCTCTTGAAATGAGAATATCCTTGAATTGAATCTTGAAATTGTACTTGAAGTATCGTCACTTGTAAGATATTCGGAGACAACCTTCGAAACGAGTTTTTCTTTTGTCGAAATTCAGCTCAAAAATACGGTGAGAACGATATCTGTCAAACGAAAAGTCGAAAACCTCAACTGGAACTTCTCCATTGCAAATCGCTAACAGTTGTTTCAAGAAAATTTCTGTAGTCGGATGCGAAATGTTTACATTTAATATACATTTAATGATCAGAAAGTGTAGTTTGCAAAGCAACGCCCGCAAGTTTGGCGTAAAACTACATCAGGCTGTTTGATATATTCATGGCATTTTGGCATTCGAGAGTGATCGCTAATTGTAAGTTCGAAACAAACTTGTCCTCGTCAATAATTCCTTGAATTAGAGACCTTAATGTTACAATAGTTTTTTTTTTTGTATATTTTTGTGTATTTTTCAATATGTGTCTGTCAACAGCTTTAATTTAACACAAATAAAATAACTCTCTGAAAATGATACGGTGGCTCTGAATGAATTCAAAATGGCATCTGGGGACGTCAGTTTTTGGCTCCTTCGCATCATACCGATTATGATAATATCCATATTGGAATTCAACCATTTAAGAATTTTTTTCAGAAACTGTCGTCATCTTGGATTCAAATTGGAATGTGGAGTGAATTTCTAGAAGACCATTTTGATTACGGAAATACCAATATTGGGTGTTATTTGGTTGTTTTTCCATGAACCGAAAGTCACCATCCTAGAATTAAAAATAGTCCCTAGGGTCGATTTTTGGCTCCCTTGAGTCATCTTGATTATTTTAAGCTGTTCTCCGGAAAAACTGGTTGAAATATGTGTTTCATTTGCGTGGAACCCCTATTCCAGAGAAAATAGGGATGTCAAACCACCACAGAAATATTTCTCGCTCTCAAAAACTTTTACAGGTTCCATTTACTTGATTAGTTCTCAAGTTATGCAGAAATTTGTGTTTCATTTGTATGGCAACCGGAGGGAGAGGTATCATACCACAATGGAAATATTTATTTATTAATTTGGTCAAATTCAGTTCCATTTACTTGATTAGCTTTCGAGTTATGCAGAAATTTGTGTCACATTTGTATGGCAGGGCAGCCTTCCCTTCACGTTATTACGTCGTCGTTAAAACACAGCTTCGCTACTACTTTATTATCAAATACTTGTACAAGAGTTAATGGAATTAGTTTTATCTTTTTTTTTTCTTTGTATGGACTTATCCCTGCAACCATAGACATTTGTTCTATTTTGATATTGCCCAGGTGCTTTTACTGTACTCCACACTTCATATTATTGGCAGGAAGTAAATGATACGGTTTTCATTTTCTATATTCGTGTTTGTGTGCGATGTTTTACTTTCATTAAATTTTGTACAGTGGTCTTATCGACCTTATTCGACGCCAAACGCCAGTTAGATTTAATCTGCTGCTCGTTTCCGATGAATTTATTAGTTTTTTTGATATTCCGTTTGACCAAGTCTTAATACTGTTCGATAGAGCGGAAATCTGGGCTGTTAGGAGGGTTCTGGTCTTAGGGTACCACAACCACGTTGCTCGCATCGTACCACTCGATCGCCTTTTTCCCACAGTGGCAGCTTGCCAAGTCCGACCAGAACAGCCCAAGCCTGTTATGTTGCTCTAGGAATGGTAGCAGCCGATTTTCCAGGCACTCCTGGACGTAGATCTCTTGATTGACGGTTTCGTTCTGAAGGAAATGCCGCTTTTTAGACCACGTGTACAAATGGCCGGCCAGACGAGGTACTTCGGGAACTTCGATAGTTTGATGGTTTTGAAAATTTAGGCCACCTTTCCTTTTCCTGATACGTTAAAAAACTCCTGACCCTGAAGCTGCTCGAAATCAACCTTCACATAAGTTTCGTCACCCACGGTCGAACTTTGTTAGCAGATTACAGTTTTTCGGACCACCGCTTTGCCGAGAAGTTTTGATCGTAATCTTGGTTCGCCACCTTCACCATCTCAAACGACGACAACCCGGTTCGTTTCTTGGCCCGCTGCACATTAATATGGAAGACAATGAGCTTGCCAGTGACATACCTGATGGAGAGGTAAGGATTCCGCCTATAATTCGCTTCCACCTTCTTCATCGTCGCTGCCACGTACGAATTACGATTGCCGCCGCTTGCAGGCTTCCCGAGGGTCGACAGACGCTCCCTGAACACTTTTGAAATATATGTTATGGTCGATTTGGCCACATCCACCAATTTTGCCAATTTAGCGTACGAGTACGTCGGATTCTCTTACTGCGCGAGCAAAATTTTGACAACCTGTTCCTCATGCTTGGACGCCATTTTGAAAACTGGAGAGCAACCGGTGAAAACTCATTTTAGCAACCATTGTATACACACTCAACTTCCGAATGCAACATTTCATGTTTTTTTTAATGCATTTTTAACAGAAATACACCAATTTGAAGTCGACCAATTTTTGCGCGTTCCAGTCTTTAGTGTTCATGTTCGTCGCTTTAACGTTATGTTTACGAGAAATCTCTGAAGAAATAATATAAATGGCTAAAAACCTGTAATCTTTCATTTTCATCTAGTTTGAGGTTTGGTGCCACACCTGTGTAATTCAGAAGTTATTTCCGTTCTTTGAATTATTCGAAACTATGAAAATAAGTTTTTGTGGATTATACATAACAATTAATTCTGAATTATTGATCCAGTCTCTTTGATGTCAAAAAATGAATTGTGTTATATCGATTATAGCGTAAGATTTTGAAATTTGCTGCCTCTAAAAATAATATAAAAATCGGTGCGGCCACTCTTTATAATAATTGCTTCCGATGAAGAACGCTTAAGGGGTTGTACACAGAGTTGCCAATAAAATTTTTAATTGAACTGGAAGAATGCTGAAGAAAAAACTGCAAAAAACCAAATTCCAAATAAATTTGCAAAATACCTAAAAAATAAATTGTGAGAGAGCTTTTCTGTGATGGTTTTTGAATCCAATATAAGTTTTAAATACAGCAAGTTCGGGCTTACATTTTGTTGAAATTATAGACTGCAAAAAAAGCAAAGCCTTGGTGCTACATTTCGAATCGGAACTAGACCTTCTGTTTATTATACACAGACTTCGCAGCCAACTGTTGGATGTACAGGACAATTGTGGGGCTAGCGCTACGATAATATTGACACTAACAGTCTCTCCCGAGCCGAGACTCGAACTTACGACGACTGGTTTGTTAGGCCAGCATCGTACCTCGAGACCAACTGGAAGGTTTGAAATTGTAGACTGAAAAACTTCATTTACAGGAGCAAAATTACAAATTGCGCAACCAGCTCATCGCAAAATCATGAAAATGATGCTTTATTCATTTACTTCAACTTTGAACAAAAGAACTGATGCAACGTTTTCTTACGTTACATCTGTGAAGTTTAAATTTCAATTATCTTTGAGATCGCTATCCCTAGGTATCTAACAATTTTTAAACTGCTACGCCACTGAAGTTTATTTGGTCGCCTTTATATAATATCTTTGAGATAGATTGTTTTTATTTTTATATAACATTAACCCATCATTGCATTTAATGTTTTTTCATGATCTGATAAAACCCAATCTGATAAAAACCAATTTGTTAGTTTTAGAATAAAGCTGAGATTACTTGCCTTTTTCATCTCAACCATGCAATACCATTTTGGCCGTGTTTCGTACGAGAAGATACAATACTGAAAATACTGAAAAACGTAGCAATCCAAGCTTCGCGAAAAGACGTCTTTTTTCCGCGTCCGCGTTTTATTGGAAACATTGATGAAATTCGATGGAAAAAGTGAAAATGTGAACATTCGGGATAGGACCGGCGCCAAGTGAAGAAAAATGAGATTGATCAACGTTGTGCCAGTCATAATCCAGTGGAGTTGCATAAAGATAGTTCCTGAAGCAGCTATTCCATCCGGTGGCGAAGCGCTATTCCTTGAAAGTACCAACCAAGTAGGGAACGGAAACGATGTAATTGTTTGTTTGCGATGGAACAGCTAGCTACGCTGTTTTTTAAACTCGATCAGCAAACAAAGGCTTGTCGCACCAACCAGGAACAGATTGCGGTCATGATGACTTTTTACTACCGTCATGGATCCATTCTTTCGAATCCTTAACTGGAATGCCCGCTCTGTGGCCAACAAGAAGTTAGAACTTCTACATTTTCTAAACACACAACATCGATGTCGCTGCAATAACCGAAACACATTTGAAGCCGAACATAAACTTCTGCCTGCCGGAACACTCGGTAGTCAGACTGGACCGCACAACCTCAGCTGGGGGCGGGGTTGCAATCGCCATAAGGAGAGGACTACCATACAAATCACTACCGAGTTTCAACACAACCTTTGTCGAAGCTGTAGGAATCGAAATTACCACCACTGATGGACCACTCACATTTATTGCGGTCTATTGTCCGAAGCAGTCTCGACGGGCAAATGGAACCACGGTGAAATTGAAGAACGACATCCAAAAGCTGTCTAGAAGAGGAGGCAATTTCGTCATCACAGGTGATCTCAATGCTCGCCACTCCGCTTGGGGTGACTCCAGGTGCAACTCAAATGGTAACATCATCGTAGAAGATTCCAAAGCTGGATATTACTATCCCGCTCATCCGGAATTGCCAACTTACATCTCTCCTGGTGGTGTAGGCTCTAAGCTTGACATTTTTCTGACCAACATCACCGATCGATTTTCGATTCCGAAAACCATAACAGAACTCTCCTCGGATCATCTTCCGGTCATCGCTGAGATTGGTGCTAACGTAGAGCGGCGTCAAGTTCAACAAAGAAGAAATTACCATCGTGCAAATTGGGTTCAGCTGCAGCGGTATGTTGAAAACCATCTTGATGCGGACATCACTTTGAACAGCACTGGAGACATCGATCGTACTCTACAGTCCATGATAGACGTCATCCAGGAAGCAGAGTGCCGCTACATCCCATCTGTTCCAGTGACACGTCAGTTTGCGCAAATCGACGATAACACCAAGCGCATAATTTCCTTGTGAAACTCGCTGAGGAGGCAATATCAACGTACCCGCAACCCTAGGCACCGATTCTACGCTAGACAGCTGACAAAAACCGTTCAAGAACGTCTGGAGAAAGTGAAAAACAGACAGTTTGCAACCGAATTACATAATTTGCCCAACTGCTCACGGCCATTTTGGCGTGTGGCTAAAGTGTTGAAGAACAAACCAAAACCCATTCCGCCATTAATAGTGAATAGTGAAACTTTGCTAGCTTCCCGCGAAAAGGCTTGTGCTATCTCTCAGCATGTTGCCGCTTCCCACAATCTTGGTCGTGATATTGTGAGTGAAATCGAACCAGCTGTCAGTGAATCGATAGTAATTCTGGCCCGCACACCGAATATCTTACCACCTTATCAGCGGATAACAGTGGACGAGGTACAAAACAACATTAAATTCTCTCGGAACGTGAAGGCTCCCGGATTTGATGGAGTGTTCAACCTTGTGCTCAAAAACCTTGGACCAACAGCCTTGTCTGTGGTGGAAAAAGTGTTCAACCGATGCCTTGAATTGGCGTACTTTCCAACAAAGTGGAAACTGGCGAAAGTGATTCCCATTTTGAAACCAGGAAAGGATCCCACATGCCCCAAAAGCTACCGTCCTATCAGTCTGCTTTCTGCCCTCAGCAAGGTATTCGAACGATGCATCTACAGCCGTATTCTGTGCCACGCAGAACTGAACAACATATTCCTGGACGAACAGTTCGGGTTTCGCAGAGGCCATTCAACAACATATCAACTGCAGAGAGTAACAAAACTCATCAATCGGAACAAGGAGCTATCTAAAACAACTGCCATGGCCTGCCTGGACATAGACATAGCATTCGACAACGTGTGGCACGACGGGCTTATCTACAAGCTACAGCGCTACAACTATCCCGTTTATCTAGTGAAGATTGTGCAAAACTATCTTACGCTGCGCAAATCTCAGGTCTGTGTGCTGGGTGGCCTGTCTGGCCCATACGACGTAGGAGCTGGTGTTCCACAGGGCAGCATCCTTGGTCCTGTTCTGTACAACTTATTCACATCAGATATTCCTGAACTACCCAATGGAAGCATCCTGTCGCTGTTTGCTGATGATACCGCCATTATGTACGAGGGCAGACAGATCAACCAAATAGTTAAAAAGCTGCAAACTGGGCTTAACGTCTTTGTGAATTACCACACCTCATGGAAAATTGGTGTGAATGCAGCAAAAACTCAGACCATAGTCTTCCCACATCGGAATAGTCAACGTTTGGTGCCGACAACAAAGATTCGGTTGAACAATGTGGATATTCCCTGGTCGTCAAATGTTCGCTACCTTGTTTTGACCTATGATCATAAGCTACTTTATCGCCCCCACATTGAACAAACAGTAACGAAAAGCTTAGTGCTAATGAAGAAGTTGTACCCGCTAATCAACCGAAAATCGAAATTATCCGTTGTGAATAAATTGACGGTATACAAACAGGTCATCCTGCCGATGCTTCTATACGCCTCGTCGATCTGGAGAACCTGCGCGAGAACCCTCCTGCAAAAGATTCAACGGATCCAGAACAAGTTCCTGAAAATGATCTTGAACGTGCCCTTCGGAACCCGAACATCAGAAGTGCATCAAATAGCTGGTATCGATATGACCGAAAACATAATCTCTGCACACGCTGAAAACACTAAAAAAAAGCACTTAACTCTAGTGCGGTGCTCATTCGTGAGCTTTATTTATAAGTAGCTAGGTATATTTATTTAATAATTAAAACTCTAATGCCGAGCATTAAAATGTAAATCATGTACGTAGAAAAGGAAAAAGTAGTAACACTTATAGTACATTAAAAACATCAGAGTTGAAAAGTTGATAAAATTGAATCTCTCACAATGTTCAAAAAACAAATGTATAATGAAAATACCGTAAGAAAAATAAAGAATATTGAATCCAAAAAACCGAAGCCTCTCATAATAGTTCTAGATAGCGACAACAGCAGTCATCCTCCCTTAGCAGCAGCACTAACAGTGCAGTGGATCAAGGTTGTTAATACGATAGATTATCGTCGATAATCGTCTTCCCCGTTACCGATAACGTATGGTATCCACATCCCTGTCACGAACGTCATCCCCATACATTTCGCTTGAAGCCGTTTTTCTCTGGCTCTCTGGCTCGATTATACGTCAAAAGGCTGTCAGTGCTTGCGAAACAGCGGATTAAGCACCGTCCATGCGAGATCAACTGTTGCTGCAAGTGGTGTGAAGAAATGCAGAAAGCGAAACACGATTGTTTTGTTTTGAACGTTTTATGGATTTTGTGCAGGTGTCACGTTCACGTCATGATCACGTTCAAACATGTTTCAACACGTTCCGGCTAGCCCTACATCCAATATAGTTAGAAGCACGCAACAAATCCGTACAGTAACACATGCGGCACAATGAAAGGAGCTTTTGACCATATTGCCAACCGTAGCGCCATCATCATCGGCGGCGGCTTCAGGAAACTGTTGCCATGACACCGGTCTGATGGTATCGTTATTGACGATGACGATACCGTCTTCAAACTTTAACGATATCGGCGATAAAGGTAGTCACTAGACGTTATCAGCTCACTAACGCCTTATGCCAGTTTTGTCTGCTGTGGTAGCGAGTGGTGTACGACTTGATCAAAAAGCAGGCACGGGATGAGGAAACGTTTTTTCACTTCGTAGGATTGGAGACGAAACATCACTAGGCAACAGGAAGAAACTTTTCCTTATTTGTTTATGTTTCGCTTCTCATCAGGAAAACAATTTTTTCAGTTTTGATTGTTATAGCTTATGAGGCGCTTTTTAAAACACAAATTCGAATAGTAAGGTATGTAGCATTGTCATATTTGCATTCAAAATGCATCTAAATGATATATCTAATAAAGCAAAAAATGGTATTGCAGTGGATTGTAATAAACAAACGTTATTGATTCGATACCGTCCAGTAGCTATCGTCATTGACAATGACGATAATGTCTGAAGACGTAAGCGTCATCGTTGATAACGATAACAGTCGGTATCGTTATCGGCGTTTACGATAAATTATAGATTAACAACCTTGCAGTGGATACCAGCGATGGCGGAAAGCGGCCACAGCTGTGGCGTAGCAATGGATAGCGCACTAGTTGCAGCGGATTCCAGCAATGATAGCAGCTGGGCCAGCTGATGCAGGGACAGTGGATACCAATGGCAGCGTATAGCGGCCACAACTGTGGCATGGCTATGGATAGCGCACTAGTTGCAGCGGATCTCAGCATCGATAGCGGCTGATGCAGTGAGGCACTTCAGTGAAATGCAGTCTCTGTGCGATAGTCGGCACTCGTAAATGCATTTAATGAAAAGTTGACTTATTTTGACAACACGTGAGCCGTCTAGTTTTGAGTGTTAAATCAGCTTTTCACTGTTTATTTTATCACAAGGAATACTTTATTCGCACTATCAGTGATAACGCAAAGATGTGATCGGCATCTTATCCGATACTAAAATGAACAACAAATTGTCCTTTTCAGGATTAAATAAAAACTTGATTGAAGAGGTAATATTTTCTGATGAGGTAATTCACATTTTTAAATTTGTAAAAGTTATAAATTTTACTTTATCTCCGTGTCTCAGAACGTACTGAATTATCTTTTCGTTCAGTCATGAACACGACAGCCGAAACTTTCATTATCTGCATAAAAATCAATTTTTCGCAAAATCAAAATTTAAAAACAAGCCCCAATCATGACAAGCAACTCACTGTATTATTGAAAATGGTCAATACTTGTTGAAGCGCAAAATTCGATTGATCTGATTGGTCGTTAACATGATTGCTTCCCAAGCACAGTCGACAGAAACATAGACCTTGCAATTTGAAATGTGCTCTTTGTCAGTATAAGAGTAAGAATGGGAAATATCGACCGATATGGCTATCGACAGTTATCGATGATTTCTTGCTCCTATCGATAACTATCGATAAGTTTTTCATCCCTATATAAGAGCCTGTTTCAGTCGAAGTTCTAGACAGCGACAACAGCAGTCTTCCTCCTTTAGCAGCAGCACTAGCAGTGCAGTGGATACCAGCGATGGCGGAAAGCGGCGATTGATCTGATTAGTTAACGTTTATTAACTAGAAAAAACAGGGGGCTCTTGTGGCTGTCAAACTCCATACATTTTCCATCTACTACTCATTGATTCTGGTACCAGCGTTTCTGGTACCCACTTTTTGGTTGGTTTGCCCTAAAACAAGTGAAATAGAGTAAACGTCCCATTTTTTCGGTAGACTTATTCTCGAGTAAAAGTCGTTTTAGATGGAAAAAAACCAGAGATCAACATTTGTTTTCAGTACAATGAGCACTTTCAATGAATAAGAAAAGTTTTGTAAGTATTTGAAATGAAATATTACCGCGCGCCGTGATGAATTTATGATTGGTAGGCAAAATGTTGACGTTCATAGGCCCCTGAGAAAAAATGACTGACACGCAAGCAGCCGGGTTATCTTTCTTGTAAAAGTATTCTACTTCAACCTTGCGGTCGTGGCTTTGCACACAACCTTCCTGTTATTTTTTCACAGCATTTTTGTGTTCTATTTTTCATTTTTCGACGAGTTTGACCAATATAAAAAGGATCAAAAGAGTGGCTTTTAAAATCCGTTCAGGGCTGTTACAGTGCTTTATCGTTTTTATCACGGTAAAAAAAACATCCTCTCGTGCATCCAACGAGACTGTGGACTCGGTGAAAAGATAAAAATCAGAATTTTTTGCAGATTTCAATGCTATTAAACAAAAAATACTAACTTCCATGATTTCTTCGAATCCACAGTCTCGCTAGATTCACCGGAAAGTGTTTTTTTTTTTTTTGACCGTGATAAAATCGAAACGGCACTGTAGCATTTGAAGAGAGCACATTTTCGTTATACTCCCACACCATACCGTCCCACTTAAGTAAGACGTCCTACGTCAAAAAACGAGTATTATATTATATTTTATTTAGAACCGACCTATCGAATCGTAAAAAAGTGTTTGAATAAGTTGTTGGAAATTCAATTTAAAGAAATTTAAAAACTTCTTCTGGTTTAACACGAATAACATGCGAAAAGGGCGTATATAAAACAAAAATGGAAACGAAATGTTTTTGAAACATCCCGAAAACTAAGCTAAACTTAGAAATGTTTATTATTTGCGGTATAAATATAAAGTTTACACATACAACGAATAAATAATAAATTTGAAAATATTTTTGTTACCATTTCATTGTTCTAAATGACTTTTTGTTAAATAGAAACTCAGAATAAGATAAGATAGTCTTGTGCAATAAGAGAAACCTAATTTTCTAATTGTTTGAGAAATTGAACACAAAATAATTGTCTCCAACATTATTATATATTAAAGCAAGGCAGATACTTTATCATTAGTGTAGAATCGTTGAAATTCTCTTGATAACAGCATTTCGTTCTACATAACCATATTCTACCCAACATCTTCGTTTCGAGAGGTATCTAGCAAAAGTACCGAACAGAGCGGCTTAACTTCTAATAGATGCTCGTATGAAGTGCATCCGATGTGAATAATCTCACCTCTGTGGCAGACGATGGTAAACTGGAAGATTCAACCTGAATAAAGGAAGAGAATCAAAAGACGCCGATGCTATTATTAAAGTTGTTAAATTATGAAACAGTCATAAAAATTTAATCAATTGCTACCATTTCTGACACATCTTCCTGGTCGGTGCCGTTTCGGCGTTTCACTGGCCCTATAGAATCCCGCGGATCTGGTTCCGAGTACGATTGCTGCCGCCGTCATCGTTGTCGGGCCTCCCTTCACCGAAATCGTCGAAGAACTGAGGCAGATCATTAAACGAAATCTCTCCATTTCAACGGAGAGGAAGAAATAGAAGAAGCAGTATCGTTCTGTTGTCGTTGTCGGTAGTGTTCGATTTTTTCTTATGATGATGGGATTTTATTCTGTTTTGTAGATTTTTTCGTCCCTTCTTCAATTCTAAGCCTCGTGGTTGAAGACGGTATTGTTCAATTGCTTGTGGACATCTAATAATTAGGGTACAAAATGACTCTCGATATAGTGATTTGCTCCTACGGTCGGTAGTTTTGTCGGTATTAATTTCGATTTTTAATTACTTCGTTAAATTGTTTACAGTTGCTAAACAAAATTAAAGCACAATTTCTTTGATAAATGATAATTGTTATTGCAGTACAGACTTAAAAATGACATCCTCTCGGAAAAGATCACTCAAACCGCGGCTCGCGCGGTGGTCTAATTATCCCACCTAATCCCTCTAAATCTAGTCAAATTATTCCAGCAACAGCTAACTCGACAGGCGTCAAGCATATCCTTTCAATTTTCCTAGATCGCATAAAACAAAACTCAGTGAATAAATTTTCACGCCTATGATGCTCCTCTTGAAAGGATGCCGCCACCGCGCAAGCATACGGAAAACATAAAAATGTCTTATGCGGTCGTACAGTTACGCTGGTTAACCGAGCGTAAGGACACGAAACACCGCTTGACAGCGTCAAGCGCTAATCAGCTCCTTCGGGACCGCCGCTGAATGGTTCCCGAGTGAACAAATCAAGTGCCTTTCAACATCAGCCAGACTATCCTAGCCTAGCCGCGCCGTCCGCATGACAACGCGGACCAATATCCTTTTTTTCGTTTTTTCTTCCTCTTCTCGTTCGCAATCGGATACATCATAATATCTATTTCACATCATAATCCCATCACCCGCGACTCAATGGTGGAGAAACGTGGAATGCTCTATACAAGGATTGTCATAAAAATATGCTTTTAACTGCAGCTTTTGACCTGGTACGCTTGCTTCAGTCGTTTCTGGTTTCTGCTGGAGAACATGATATGACTCAATATCAAGATTGCAATTGGAGCCAATCGAAAATGGAAGTTCGATCAGTTATTTAGCAAATGTTACAAATGGAAAAAATGTCATCTTTGATATCCCACTTTTTGAAATAAAACATAGGTTATGCTTGTTCATCGGAATAAAAATGCTACGGCTTTGTTTAAATTCACTGTTTTAAAAATATTCAAATTTATTGAAGAACTAATGACCAGAAACATAAATTTAACAATAGTAAAAGAATATTACTCGAAAGTGAAATGTACCTAGAATTCGCAATAATACCACAAATGGCTCACACTGGGCATCCTCAATCCCATCATCAGCATTCGCTTGCCATGCGTTTGACGACTGTCGGAAACGATCGCTTAGCTTGAAGTCACTTTTGTTAATATTAATGCTTTACGGTATCCATTGACGCGGTGGTGTTGCTCACCAGCCAGTCGTCCAATTGAGTGCGTACGTTCCTCGGCCAGCTCGCGATCGGGTTAAAAATGAAGAGCGACCCTCGGGCGAGAGAAATTGGAAAACAAAACAGAACAACTCGGTCGGAGCCTTTTGATGACTCTTGCTTTCGATCCCGGCCCGCCCACCAAACCAAGGCAGAATATTGAGCTATATATTTGAACCGAAGTCGGCAGTCGTAGCTTGTCCCTTTAGGGGGATCTGATTGCGATACTCTCGAGCTAAGCCCTGGCCGTCTGTCTGTGGTTCTGCTGTGGATGGATTGACGATGGCAGGAGCAGAAGCAGCAGCTGAGTCGGGTTTTCTCACACGACCGCCGAGCAGTCTGGAAGAGCTTTCACTCCTTCCTTGTCGCTTCCGCCTCCACATGAAGTCGTCAACTTTAGGAAAATGGAACGGAAGACTCTTTGAAGCGCAATCATTCGAAAGAACATTACCATTTCGCACCGAGTTTTATGTTTTTAGCCGGTTCCGAGAGGGTCGTTCGATACTTTGAACTCCACCACGTCGAGTGGCAGACTGTGGCTTACGTTGCGAGATTGGCAGTGGATGATAGCACTGCGGTGAACTTGTACGCCTGAGCTGGTAGCGCGAATTTGTGGTTTCTGCAGCGTCGAACTGACGTGACGAGAACATGCGAGTAGGAAATGGAGCTGCTTGACTTGTAGATTATGGGCTTCAAATTGGAATGGTTGAGCCGCTACTAGATTCACCTTTTTTCGCTGACAGGCATGAAAAATAAGACTAGAACTCGACAGCGCGTTCCGATTCATTTCACGTTTCGACACAAAAAAGAAAAATGGAAGCTTGATTGAGCAACCAAAAACTCTTAATTTACAGTATCAAAAAAATCCTGTCAAACATCCGCTTCCGCCAGGCCCGAATTCCAATTAGCCCGGGATATCAAAGCCACCCGCTAACCAACAACAAGCGGTGTGACAACAATTAGAAGGTTGTCGTACAACATTATTTTTGCCTTCCCACACCCGGAATTGATGGGTGGTTTTTCTTCGGCTGCGGCAGCAAAAGGGCAACGGCAGCGCCGAGCAGGCAAACCGAACTGCCAGGACGACAAAAAAAGGCTACGTTCGGTTCATTCTAATCTCTCTATGGCATTTAGGGAGTTGTTCTTTTGACATCAATAGTACAGAGGAAAATCAATGAATCAAAGCCAGTCCACCGTTTGAAGCTATGCCGCCGCTCGGTGACATGTCCCGGGCTGCCGTTTTACGACTTTGGCGGCGGTGAACTTGAAATCTGAAACCTGTAAGAAAAAGGGCTTTGTGTCTCGATCAGAAAGATTAATGGGCTGGGACGGTAAGTTTTTTCTTGCGGTGCGTGTATGGAAATTTAATTAAGTAGATCAAGTGCGGTCACGGGTGGGAAACTTACTTCTTTGCCTGGGCCCGTAGGTGGTATACGGGAGTGTTGGAGGGTTAAGTGTGGAATTAATGGGGTACGCGCTAATTCGCCACGCGCAAGCGAAGCGGGTGGCGATTTCGAAAGCTTCATTTCAAATTTTCAATCCTTATCCCTTTTAGTTCTTGCAAAAACAGTTTTAATTAATCATTATATTGCACATTGGTGACATATTCGGAATTCTAAGGTTAACTGTTTAGGGATGAATAAAACATTTTCAAAGAACATTTATTTAACTAAACATTTTTGTTGAATAATTACACTACTAAACTGACCTGATACATTTTTTGTTTCAATCAAGATTCGATCTGGCTCAATCTTGATAAAAATTCTATAACAAAAAAAAATATCATTAGAAATTTACACCATTTTTTCAACAACTGTTTTATCTACCTCGGATAATAATATTGAAGATAGCTCATACTGATTGAATCATATTCATGAAATCTATACGTTTCAATAGTATTACATTTTTAAGCATAATTTTGAGACTAAAAGCAGGATTTTTATTGAATTTATAATATCGAATGGCATTCTAATTTACACTAGGACTGTGATACAAAGATCTTCGCTTCTCAGAGTAATTGTCATAACTAACGCATAACTAACGCAGAGTAATTGTCATAGCTTCGCTTCTTAGAGTAATTAACATAACTAAAGCTTCTCAGAGTAATTGTCATAACTTGTTCTAAAAATAGATGCTTCTTCTTATTATATTAGGTTTGCTCGCATATCTGATATTATAAAGTTCTATATCAATCTACCTAATTTGTATCTAAAATATTACTCGAAATTAGTTTTTTTCGTATGCCTGAAGGCCATTGGGATTAAGAGAGCAGCTCAGAGCGTCTTGTTGATTATCTTTTGTGGCTGGCCCCAATTACTATAATGCAGATTACGAGGTACCCATACTCATTGATGGAGCAAGGTTGGTTGGCATTATGTATTGCTGTGCCGTAATTTGGTATCGCACAATCAATGAGACAAACGACCTTTTTGGGAAAAGGTAACGTCCGAATAAGTTATCCCTAGTAAACGCAAAGGCTTCACAATGACACAGCTAAGCTGAAACTTCAACTGCAAGGTTGCATGTTCTTCAAGTGGTAAGGAGCAGGGCAGTGTCTGGTAACAACTCCCGTGTAGTGACGTAGTCCACTACGCTTGAATTTTGAGACCAAAAAGCCTCTCGGTTATAAAGGGTGTTCGGTCAAAAATAGGTCAAGCAAACATGTGTAGTGTATAAATCGGTCTTTTTTTCTTTGTTAAATTCACTTCGTACAGAATAGAAGAAGAATATTTACACAAACTTTCTCTTGACTCCTCCCATCAAGTTTTGTACAGCCTTCTAGGGCATAAAAATTTCCTGGTTGACGGAACCTTTCGCGAATAAAATATTGCTCGGTAAACCGTTTGCGGAACAGATTCAGAACAGTTTGGCCGTCACGATTTAGATTCACCACCTTCTTAAAGCTCGTTTTTTTAGCTCGATTAACAGTTGTAGACGAAACTCCCAGCTTGCTTGCGACATCTCGGACGTACAGGTTGGGATTCCGCTTGAAACTGCTGGTCACTCTTTTCTTCGTTTTTGCGGCTCTCGAACTTCGATTTTTCCCCGACAGGAAGACAGGATCTTCCTAGTAGTCGACAAACGTTTCCCAAACACTTTTATAACGTTGGTGACGGTTGATTTGGCCACACTCAACAATGTTTCCAACATGGCGCGCGAACAAAATTGTCCAAATCAAACATAAGGCATGATACACACACGCGCCTCTATTTCCGAAAGGATTAAAAGTTGGCATGTCTCCTACAGACACATTGTTTTTAACAAATAGGCTAACCCCTTGAAAAGAGAGCTGTTCAGATATCTTAAGAATACAGATTGGAAATCCTTCACCTGATCAATTCACGAACATTCAATTACAGCCACATTTGAAACTCAGTTGACATGAACTCGGCAGCAAATGATCTACAAAACAGAATCATGGATGATGCTTTTAACGCAAACTGTCCACTAACATAGCGGTCAGTATGCCGTGACGTACCCTGGTGGAATGATCAACTCAGTGACCTTCGTCGGGAAACTAGGCAGTTGTTCAACAGGGCAAAACTCATGTCCAATTGGAACGACTACAGAGCGTCCCTCACTAAATACAATGCCTAGCTACGCAAGGCTAAACGGTTATCCAGAGTTAGTTTCTGTGAAAAAATCCAAAAATTGCCGGAAGCTACGCGGCTCCAAAAAACGATGTCCGAAGACCATACTACCGGTTAGTTAGACAAGTAAGGAAAGAGGATGGATATCTCACTGCTACTACTAAGGACACGTAACTCATCTTTAACCGTTTTATGCTCGACGGGGTACCCAGGTACCTCTCCAGGTTTCATAAGACGAAATTTCATGGTTCACTGCAATCAAAAGTGACAAAAGCTCATTAAAAGGAAACTTTTGATAACGTTAGTTCTTATATAGTAACAAAGGGGGTCAATGGAGAAGAGTTGATTTTTTACCCCTTAAACGCCCGACGGAGTACCCGGGTACCTACGAATTGTACTGCTGTTCTACGCATATTTTTGCCATGTTCCAAATCATGCAAACGAGAAAAACGTTGTTAAAGTTTTTCAATACTTTTACGCATTGCGTCAATGTGACAAATGCAATTATGGGTTTCTTTTTATTTCACCTTGCAATAGACTGTTTTCAATTAATCTAGTTGAAGGTTTTCCGATTTAACATTCTTTTCCATAAAGATACCCACTGGGACAATCATGACGAGAAATTTGCCTTCCAACAGGTAATTTCTACGCATATCATTCCCATCACGTGCATTCGATGTTTCCCACTACAATGATCGTACTGGAGATACAAGGCTGTTTAATCTTTCACGAAAATGATCACGCTAATGTTGTTGTCTTTATACGCAAGTAATGATAGTCGAGATGAAAGTTTAGTTTATTGAATAAGTATCAGATGACTTTCCATTACAAAGAGGAATTGTGTTTTAGATTGCCCATTCCTATCATATTTGAACGTTGTTGGGCTTTTACCATTTTGGCTACCCACACAATACAGTTCAATAAGTATGAATCTCAAGCGTTTATCTTCTTATATGCTCGAAAAGGAAAAGCATTCAGATTACAAACCAGCAAACAAGGTTTAGGTATCCCTTACAAAGATATAAACGTACCGCATTTAAATAATCAAACAAAATGATTTTCGGTACCGACTTTCTGAAACCCGTAAGGTAGCCAAACGTTGTCATTATTATTTATTTGGCATTCCGTCATAATGACATGGCCTGATTTACAAAGTTTCTCCAATTCTCTCGGTTATTAGCTGCCGCTCTCCAATTCCCGGGACACCGTGTACTCTCTGCCAGATCTAGCTCCACCTGGTCTACCCATCTTTCCCGCTGGTCGTCTTCTTCCTACCGGATTCGAGGCAAACACCATTTTCGCAGGGTAGTTGTCTGGCATTTTTGCAACATGCCCTGCCCAGCGTATCCGTCCAGCTTTAGTCACCTTTTGAATACTGGGTTCACCGTAGAGTTGCGCGAGCTCATGGTTAATTCTTCGCCTCCATATTCCGTTCTTCTGCACGCCGCCAAAGATCGTCCTTAGTACTCGTCGTTCGAAAACTCCGAGCACTCGCAGGTCCTTCTCGAGCATTGTCCACGTTTCATGCCTGTAGAGAACAACCGGTCTTATTAGCGTTTTGAACAAGTTACACTTCGTACGGGGCTTAGTCTGATCGACCGCAATTGCTTGTGGAGCCTATAGTAGGGATGACTTCCGCTTATGATACGCCTCCGGATCTCTCGGCTGGTATCATTGTCCTCAGTAACCAGTGAGCCAAAATAGACAAACTCATCGACTATCTCGAACTCACCGCCGTCGATCGTAATGCTACTGCCTATAATCGGCAAAAAGCGTAAAATTGAATATGATAACAACGATCAAAATGATGTTTTTTATGACGACGCAACATTTGCGGAAGTCGTTAAAAGACACAGTAAAAGTAAAAAAACGAGTACAAGTCAAATAAATAGTAATAGTAATAATAATAATGGTTTTAAACCGGCCAAACCTAAGACTCGTCCGGTTATTGTGATTAAACCTAAAGAGTCCAAACAAGCTTGCGAGGAAACTCGGAAGTTTTTGAAAACTAACTTAGATCCAAAAACACACATAGTTAGTAATTTTAGGAACGGTAAAGATGGTTCCATTATTGTTGAAATTGTGAAAAATGGCATTGAAAGTAATCTGGGTGAAAAGTACAGCGCTGTTGTACCCACATCGGTACCAAGATTGAAAATAGTGGGCATGAGCGAGAATCTTTCTCCTGATGTTTTCATTGACTATTTAAAGAGTCAAAATGAAGGCATCACAATAAATAATATAAAAGTAGTAAATATTTTTGAAAATCCACGCTTCACTTATAACAAGTATAGCGCGGTTATAGAAGTTAATTTAGAAGTGTATAATAGCTTATTAGCTGCTAAGCAAGTAAATGTAGAGTTTGATCGATGCTTAGTACTTCCCGTGATAAACGTGTTGAGATGCTTCAAATGTGGAGAATTTGGACAAAAGAGCATGGATTGCAAAAATTGTGATACATGCTCTAGGTGTAGCCAAAAGCACAAGACATCAGAGTGCACGTCTACTGTATTGAAATGCGTTAATTGTTTAAAAATGAATAGAAAGCGTAAAATGAACTTGGACGTCAACCATGCCGCATTCAGTTTAGAGTGCGTGATTTATAAAAAACTTTTAATCAAAAGAAAAGCAGCTTGCGTTTCAATAAATAGCAAACAAGTTCCAAGAAGAGTGTGAATCACATTGATTTTCTGTATTTTAATATTGCAGGGTTGACAACAAACTACGTTGCATTACGTCAGGTTGTTGAAGATAAACGTCCACTTTTAGTGTTCTTATCAGAGACACATATTGTCGATATTGAAGCATTTGATCAATATAGTATTCCGGGATATAACGTTGCTGCTTGTTTATTACACTCTAGACAAACTGGCGGTGTTGCTATTTATGTCAGAGAATCGGTTCAGTTCGAGCTTTTCCGAAACGAAGCTAAGGATGGCAACTGGTTCTTGGGCATTACAGTAATTCGTGGCATGAAGTTGGGTAATTTTGGTGTTTTATATCATTCTCCTAATACCAGTGACCAGCGTTTCCTTGAAATATTGGAAAACTGGCTTAAAGAATTTCTTGATTTTAGTAAATTGAACATATTGGCTGGTGATTTCAATATTAACTGGCGAGATGATGCAAATTCGAATCATTTGAAGCGCTTAGTGGAATCTTTCAATTTAAAACAAAGTGTTGACTAATATACGCGCATTTCCCAGCGAAGTAGAACTTTGATTGATCATGTTTATTCCAATTTTAATTCTATTCGTTCAGTTACGAATTCCGGTATGAAAATAACCGATCATGAGTCATTAATGATTAATGTATTAGATATAATGAATGATAACAATGATTTAATAAAATTGAAATGCTGGAGAAAATATTCGAAACAGACTGTTTCGAATCTTGTTGAAAGAAGCTTGGATTTTCCAATCGCGGGCCGTAATTTAGATGATTCGGCAGCTGTTCTTACAAACATCTTGAAAACGTGTACGAATCAATTAGTTGAAAACAAATTAGTTTCTTTGAAAAACTCGAACAGCTGGTACAATTTTGATCTTTTGCGCCTAAAATACAAGAGGGATAAATTGTACAAAAAGTTTTGTAGGTCTAACAGGTAGGATCATTGGAAGGAGTACACGATCGCGCGTAATAAGTATTCACAAACGTTAAAAAAGACGCGTTGTGAATATATACAGAGGAAGATTATTCAGCATCAATACAACAGCAAAGAGTTATGGAAAATTTTGAAATCTTTATTAAAACCTAGTAATAATAAACCGCGGTCCATAACTTTTGATGGCACATTAGAACAAACAGAACAAGTAATTGCTAGTAAGTTCAATGATTATTTCATCAATAGTGTTTCATTGATCAATCAATCAATTGAACTGGTCGATGAACCGGATGAAATAAAACAGCCGACTAACGTTAATAGTAGATTTGATGGTTTTCACCCAATCACAATGGATGACCTCAAAAATATTTGTTTTTCATTAGGTAAAACGGCTGGAGTAGACAATGTAAATGCTAGGGTCATTCAAGATTGCTTCAATGTTATTGGTCACACTTTGCTGGACCTTATTAATGTCGTTGCAAACAGGGCACGCGCCTTTGGTGTGGAAAGAATCGTTGGTTGTTCCGACTCAAAAGGTTGCTGGAACGATTAAAGCCGAAGAGTTTCGTCCCATCAACATGTTACACACGTTAGAAAAGATATTAGAACTTGTTGTTAAAGGTCAGCTGTTAGGATTGTTAAATAGTAACTCGTTATTAATTCCGGAACAATCTGGCTACCGGGAAGGCCATTCGTGTGAAACCGCGTTGAACTTAGTACTAGCAAAATGGAAAGACAACTTAGAGAATAGAGACACAATATTTGCTGTTTTTTTGGATCTAAAACGCGCTTTTGAGACAATTTCTAGGCCCTTATTGTTGAACACAATCAAGCGCTTTGGAATTTCGAGTACTGCATTCAAATGGTTTGAGAGCTATTTGTCTGACAGAACTCAACGGACTGTTTTTAATGATTCGGTGTCTAGTCCCGTGGAGAATGATCTTGGAGTTCCACAGGGAAGTGTATTAGAGCCCCTTTTATTCATTATGTATATAAATGACATGCGACGAGTTTCACGTTTTTGTGATATCAATCTTTTTGCCGACGACACCGTATTATTCATTGCAGCTAAGAATGTAGAAGAAGCTGTTTCACACTTGAACGAAGATTTACGTTCTCTAAACAGATGGTTGAAGTATAAGCAATTGAAATTAATTATAGATAAAACTAAATATATGATTTCTCGCGCACCGTTGCAAATGACGATGTCTCTGTTTTGATTGATGAAGAGGCAATTGGTCGCGTTCGGGAGATTAAATATCTTGGCGTGATTATTGATGACAACCTAAAGTTCAACGCTCACATTGACAATGTCATCAAGAAAATTGCCGAAAAGTATGGAATTCTATGCCGTTTGAAGAACGAATTAACGATTAGTAGTAAAATACAGCTATACAAGTCAATCATCTCTCCACATCTGGATTTTTGCCCTACCTTTTTGGTTTTGGCCAATAACACACAATTATTGAGGTTACAGCGTTTGCAGAATAGAATAATGCGTTTGTTTTTAAATTGTGACAGATTAACTTCCTCTGCTTTTATGTTGGACGCTTTGCAATGGTTATCCGTGAAGCAACGAATTGGTGTTCATTTTTAAAATAATTAATGGCTTGCTACCTCAATATTTGTGTGATCGAATTGAAAAAGGAAGAGATTTTCATAGCTATAACACTAGTAACGCGGATGAAATAAGAACACCTAACAAGAGCTTCACAAAATTCATTGTTTTATAAAGGTATACATTTTTTCAATTCGATGCCAAGACATGTTAAACGTGCACCAACGCTTGCGGAGTTCAAGAGACAATGTATTTCACACGTGAAAGTTTCTGTTGTACAGAACGAAAATTAAAACTTTTATAAAATGACGAGAGTTTATCTGACGAAGTTTAAACAACGGATTTAATTTGGATGAACTATTTATTTTTGGAACCTATCTATTTATTTATTGTTTTATTGAAGCATGTAACTTTTTTTTCACAACTGATTTAAATATGACTACATTAATTATCTATAGATAAATCGTCCAGCTCAAACCTTTGTAGGGGTATGTGGCGGGACCATCATCATCATCATCATCATCATTTCTCCTCCTACATTCGTCGTCGAACCTTTTCTTCCGTTGGGTTCGTCCCACATGCCGTTGGTCCGCTGGTGCGCGCTGAACCCTCCAATAACCGGTTTGTATTCCTCCTCCTGGCCGACCTGAGTGTTGGAATCCCCGATGACGATCTTGTTACCATGTTTTGGGCAGTGGTCGTACTCACGCTCCAATTGCGCGTAGAATTCATCCTTGTCGTCTTCGGTACTGCCGGAGTGAGGGCTGTACACGTTTATGATGATGATGTTGAAGAACCGGCCCTTGATTCTCAACCTGCACATTCGAGGGCTGATTGGCCACCACCCAATCACCCGTTTCTCGCCCATCATAAAAACTGTCCCCAGCTCATGTCTGTTGCCGCAGCTCTGATAGATGGCATGACCATCCCGGAACGTAGTACCATTGACCATGCTTGTCATTCTCCTCAGTATGTGGAAAGAGCGGAGAAAAAACTCACCGCGCACTTCCCTTTCAGTATGTGCCTGTGTGTAGCAAATGCTTTAGCCACAATGCTTCTTTCTCCACCCCAAAGCGTCTCAACTTAGAGGGAGACAAACACAATTCCAGC
This sequence comes from Wyeomyia smithii, assembly GCF_029784165.1. NCBI lineage: Eukaryota > Metazoa > Arthropoda > Insecta > Diptera > Culicidae > Wyeomyia > Wyeomyia smithii. The sequence continues at coordinate 197,529,421 of NC_073695.1, read as the reverse complement.
TCATCCCACATCTGATAGAAACAAGAGGGGTGAATCACTCTACAGAGAAAACGCAGAAGTACACCGCAGAGTCCACTGGCGAGAAGTCTGGAAAGTGAAAGAAAAACCTACCGGGCAAAAGTGTTGTCCTCGTGTAGCTACACCGCGAAAACTAACTCGACCAGAGTAAACTCGACCGGCACGAGCAACGCAGTCTATTTTTTTCTCCAAATCTCTTTTTCTCTTCTGCCACGCTCAACAAACAAGCTGTAAAACGCACCGCAGATAGCTCTGCTGTGTAATTATTGTGCATGATGTCCATACGTGAAAGTACATAAGAGTTTATTGTCTCGCAAGAGAGAGATTTCAGATTTCACGGCGGTGCTTTCAGGAAGCTCACCAGATAAAAATCGTCTGTCGTTCTCTTCTAGCATGTGTGTTGATTTGCTCTTTAGTGTGAGAGCAGTTGTTTTCGCAGTGCAAGATGTTCTCCTGCACACTAGAGATTTTATGAGGAGAAAAAACAAGCATGCCATTAAACCCTTTCAGCACACCTCCTGCAGCGTTACGACGTCGAAGCTGCGGGATTTCAATACTTCGGAGAGCACTCGAGTGAACACTCGGAAATTGAGAGATCGGCAGTTCCACGTCCCGAGTTTCCAATTGTTAGTCCGTTTAAGTCGCATGGGTCTGTGCCGATTGTTCCAGTCCGAATTTCTTTGTTCCTCGTTCATTACTTGGAGTGTTTCAAGGTGGCGGCTTGTAAGGCCTACGCATCAACCCCCTGTCTCGCCGGAGGACTATCGTGCACAACACGGTTTAGAGTCCCACGTTGGAACGAGGAGCTGGAGTACAGACACCGTTTTGAGCCGCTCCTAACATAAAGGGAAAGACGCTCGGAAACTCAAAAGAGCCCTCCTTCCCTGTCAGCATACGACCAAGTTACCACCGGGGTTGGTTACCCGATCTTCCTTTGGTTGCTCGTATCCCAGCTGGCACCGCGTTGAGGTTGGGATAGGAGTGGCTGGATAAGAAGCTATGGACCATGTGTGGGGTCTATTTTATTCCTGTAGGTGCACTTGGCACCTTTATCCAGCCGTTTACTCTTTACATTTATCCATTATCCAGCCGCTTACCAGCCAACTGTGTTGGGAAGTCTTTAGTGCTCTCTAGCACTTTCCAAGTTTTTCATCATCTAATCTTCCAAAGTTGTAATCGGTGGTTAGTGGGATGAATTGAAATAGAAAAAATCTAATGGGACAGATATGTGTAGAAAATCATCGATGGGACAAACATACTTGGTATGGTTTTCCAAGATTTTCCGAACAAACAATGTTATTTTTAAAAGTTTTTCAAAAATATACATGATGGTGATTAAAAACGAAAATCGATCAGAAATAACATGGGACAACTATGCGTAGAACGGCAGTGTAGTTCTTGTAACTTTGACAGTTTTCATCCGATTACGATACTTTTAGCACCAAAAGATTCAGTAACATCGCTACTTTGAAAACAGAGCTAGTGATTCCTCGAAAAAAATTTCTCATTGCCGGAAATCCGGTTATGCTCCGAAGCTAATTTCATCAATATTTCAATAGAATTTTACAAGTATTAGTCCAAAGTTCATAAAATCACTTTCACAGGCCATTTAACGGTTTTGGGTGTTATGGCGATATGCCTTCAAAATGGTGCTTCCGGAACCGATTCCACCGATGCTTCTGGTGGCCAAAGAAACAATTGAATACGGCCAACGACCCTGAGCGACAAGAAGCTTCAGAGGATGCTAAAGAGGAAGACCGAGGGAAAAGTGGGTAAATCGCTGAGTGCGCTTGGCCGGGAGGTTGGTGCATGCGGTAAAACAGTGAAAAAGTATCTGGAGAACATGGACATACATGTCAGGAAGCGGCAGTCCCGTCCACTGGTCTCGGAGCTGCAAGCAATGACGCAGTGACAGCGTTTGAATAAGATGGTCAAGTCGATTTTCCCGACGAATCGCGACGTGGCAGTGGTGATGAACGACGAGACCTATCTCACCCTGGATGGTAACGATTAGCAGGGCAATTCGTATTTTACCTCTCCCACGAAGGAAGTGAGCCCTGAGGTGAAGTTTCACAGACCAAGTTCCTCAAGAAAGTGCTGCTGTGGCTGACAATCAGCGAGAAGGAGATGTCAAAGCCGCTCTGCTTTCGCTCCGGGCTGGCCGTGAACGGGGAAATTTATAGTACGAAGTGCCTGCCAGAAGCTGCGTCGTTCATCAAGAAACACCAGAAGGGTGAAGACACAATGTTCTGGCATCGGCCCACTACTTGAAGCGATCGTTGGAGGAGATGGAGCGGCTGAATATCGATGTGGTACCGAAGTCGGCAAATCCGCCCAACGTCCCGCAGCTGCGTCCCATCGAGAATTTCTGGGTAAACTTGAAGCGCAAGATCTATTCCAACAATTTTGTCGCGAAAACTGAGGAGGAATTAATAGAAAAAAAACGAAGAAAGAGCTTAAAAACATGCATCACCATCTGAAAAACGCCCTTTTTTACCGCAGATGTTACCGGAATCGAGATAGTGCCCAGAGACAGAAAATCAACTGCAGACGCCATCTGGAAATTCGATATGGTGACTTCCGGTTTTTGTATATCAGCCACAATTGACCAAATAACACATTATATGAGTATTCTCGGAATCTAAATGATGTCCAGAGACCTGAGAACGACCCTAGTGACCACTTTGAACGTCTAAATTGCGACTTCCGGTTTGTGGAAGATATTAAGAAAAATGGCTGAATACCATCCAGGACCCAGAGTTCATATGGTGTGGGATGTCACCCAGAGACCTCAGAACCACACCATATGAACCGGAAGTCATCACCTTGCATTTCAAAATGAAACTCATTGCGGGTATAGCTATTTGCAATTTTCTTCATTAACTTCAGGAGTGTAGATGTGTAGTTTATGAGCCTTAGGATCTCAAGTGGAGATTTGTCTTTTATTTTTACCTTCGGTATGAAAATCACTTTGACTTTCCGCAAGCTATAGCCTGGGATATAGCCCAAAAAGAAACTTGTACGGAAAAGATGTATCAGTTCGGTCTGCTGCGACGACGTCAGTTGTTTGTTTATACATTTGAACCCAGGGAAGTGCGTGTTCATAAAAACCTGCAGAGATTCCCTAAATTTGACAAAATACTGTCGTTCTCTTTTTTAACTGCCCTAGACCGTTGATGTTGTCTATTTTCATCGCTTTTTGGAGTCGCGTGGCTTCGTACATCCTTTGAATGTCCTCGCAGAACTTAATCCTACAAATTCTAGCCTTGCGTAGCCCAGCTTTGTTTTCAATAAGCGACGCTCTAAATTCATCCCAGTTAGATGTGCTCTGCGCCAAGTTGAATCAGCTCCTTGCCCCACTGTGGAGGTTATTGAGCGTTGCGTTTCACCAGAGCACGTTGCAACACGCGAACCTCTCTTTGGAGGATTGGTGGCCATGTAGGCAATGCCATGGAGATTGTATGTCGGTTGCGCAGGGCGACGGGAGTTGACTTAAACGAGGACCAGTTTTTCTTGTATCGGATCCTGAATTTTTCGCCAATCAATGGTTAGGTTGGATAGTAAAAATGCTATGTCGGTGATCTGACAAGCTTGGTTCGTCAGATACATGACATTTTTTGACTCTCTCGGTAATTTAGTTTATTGGTGGCAATTTTGGTCAAAACATCACTAGATTCTCTCTCGGTGATGTTTGTGCTGCGTGGGGACCTCGTCTCTTATGACGTTTGTAAAAGTGGTGTTTTCCCCCCGCTCGTTGAAAGTAAAATCTTCAAGAGGGTACTCAAATCACCCCTGTTGTTGGTATCCGAGCTGCCCCAAATCGTGTGGTGATGAAAGGCAGCTTACTGATTGTTTTGCAGTGCCGCACGAGTGGTCTGACCTCGGGAAGTAGAATATCGTCCAGTCTTGTTTTCCGTTGTGTATGAAGTCACTCCACACACTCCAATACTTGATTACTCTGCTCAACAAAATTGCAGTCCTAGTTTTAGGCTGAGTGTGAGAGTAGATTAACCTAGTAGATGAGTCCGCAAGGCCAAGAACCTTTGTTTTGTTGGACCATGATTCCTGGGCAACAGTTAGTGCACATTTCAAAAAATCCAAACTTATCTAATTTTTTCTCGAATAAAAAGGTTTATATCCTCTCAACATTACATATTCATTTCTGTGTCTACAGAATTTTCTTCTGAAGAAAGACGTAGCCCTACTTTCTATAAGTTAATGTTTACTAGATTTAAGAGTCACATTTCCTATCTAAATTTGATCAACTGAATTTTCGTTCACTTTAGATAATGAAACACAGGTTGTAATATGAACATCTACCGTTTTATGTCCCACCTAATTAAAATGTGCTTTGCACACAAAAAAAACTGATTATAAAGGTATATGAAACTAATTGAAACGCATCACTTTTTGCTTACTGTTGTTTCCATCCGCATAAAAACAACAACACGATTCCTTCACCCCGAGACACACCAACAATGTTCCGCATCTTCATTAGCTCGCAGACAATAAATTAGTCTTCATCGGCGGCTTGTTTCCGAAAGTGGAGAGCCCGGGCTCGAGGAAATCCCTCGACGTCCAACTTCACGCCACGCAATCGAATTAGCCATTTATGTCAAACAAATCGTAAAGTGTAGTAACACCTTTCGGAAAGCACACACAAACACATTCGCTCGAGGAGCTTCGACTAACCAGAAAAACTTGACTTTAACGATTCCCGATGGCAGCCTCATCCTTCGGGAACCAGTATACCACAAACAGGATAATGGCCTCGTAAAGATTTGGACAAATTCACGGCCCGTCAAGTTGTATTGACAGGGTGGATTTACTTGCTAGTTACAATGTTTTCCAACGATGTTTCTGCGAAAGATAAAGTCCAATTGTTGGTGATGGTTTATTAGATTATGAATTGGTCAAAAATATTTGGAAGTGTAATGCTCAGTAAACAGATAATTTAAACATACTTTGTCTTATCGGAATGGTTATGTGCTGGAGTAGCAACACAACATAATGCATTCTTATTAGAGTTTCTGTTCGTTGGATGCAGCCAAACATTATAATTCTAATCCAGAAACTTGCACGGTAACTTCTCCACAACCTAAGCTTCAACATTGCATGCAAGTTTGAACCATTTGCTGCTTACGAATAGGAGATTTCAGGCTGATGTACCTAAACGATACCAAAATAAAAACCAAACAGTGGCAGCTTGTTTATCATACTAATTATCAGCAAGTTGGGTCATTTAAGTCAACTCAAGCAGATGCAGAAAGTTAAGTGGCATTTAAAGCGATTCACTCACCGGAAGTCTCTTGTAACTAATGAAGCGTGAAATTAAAATTTGACTGCCACCTTCTGGACCACTAAGATCCGGGTTGTTAACTAATTTCACACTAGATTAAAATTATTTAAAACAAGACCACAAGTTGAGCACAGCAATGGGTGGGCTAAAGCAACAGTCTAATGTTTTTTTTTTCTTCGTATTTTGTCATTCCCAAAGGTCGCGGTTCCGATTCCAGTGACACCGAGTCTGAGCCCGGAATCCTACTCAAGCGGAAACAGCGTCGATCTCGTACAACCTTCACCGGCGAGCAACTGGAAGCATTGGAAAAAGCCTTCCAGCGGACACAATATCCGGATGTCTACACCCGGGAGGAACTAGCTTCATCGACCAATCTGACCGAGGCTCGAATTCAGGTGTGGTTTAGCAATCGACGTGCCCGGCTAAGAAAGCACGCCGGTTCCCAGATGGCTACGCCGCTTAGTTCGCTAGGTTCACTTCCGATGAGCCAATACCATCCGGGCATGCCAACGCAAGAATCCTACCAGATGGCTGCCGCTGCCAACTATGATTTTGTCAGCCAAAATCCGGCGTCTTTCTCCAGCAGCTTCCAGCATGGTCACTTCGGTGGGCAAAACTTTGGACCGAATGCAATGAGTTTCCATCAAAATAGTCAAGGTAAAATGCTTAATAATTTAAGCTTATTATCATTTTTTAATAAATTGTTATTTTTCAGAATTCATCCCCCATGAGTACACCAAGATGATGAACGAAGAGTACATTAAGCCGGCTCATGAGAATTCGTCCTCGGTCAAACTGAGCCCGACGGCCGCACACGGCGGCAGTGCAACACTGAGCGATAGTTACGCTAGCAAACTGGTCTCGGCAGCGGCGACAGCGAGTATTGCTCCCCAAGAGTCCTCCTGGAGTCAGTCGTACCCGCCGCATCCAGGACAAAGTTACGGTGCTAGTTTGGTAGGTGGCTGTGCCCCAACCGGGCCGTCGGCCGTACCGGCAGCGGATTACCACCAGATGCAGCAGGCCTACAGCAACAACAGTCTAGCGACAGCCAAGTACTGGTCATGATGAGGCTGTTGCCGATTAAGCGAGCGGCTTTATTTTCTACGCAATGTTTCCTATTATTTCAATCAGTGAATAAGGGCGGAGTAGTTAGTGGTTGAATCAGCTTCGGGTGTGTTGAAATTGAGCATTCTGTGGTGTTGTCATTTGGCTAATTACTAAACACAACTACGAGAATGACGGTTTGCCACGGATCTATTAGTGCGAAACTACAATCGATTTCAAATAATGGCCCCTCAAGCATCAATAGTTTTGAAGTCAGGCGTAAAATTCAACGGTAAACTATGTTTACCGGCGAATTGGGTGAGATAGGTAACATTGGTCCTATTAGACTTTCAAGCATATCTATTTTTCAAAGCATTCAATTACAGCTGCATAGAAAAAGAGATAAGCTTCTATAAAGATATTGGAAACACTATTTTATGTTTGAAATTCTGAATATCCGTTGCACAGGAAACGTTCCTTGTCAAGAGACCCTGACTAGACGCCCGGTTATATTAGTTAATCTCCGCCTAGTGTTAAGCTTTCCCAGTTTGCAATAGTATTTAATATGCCACCTGTAAGTAGAACCCAAATATGACCACTCCAAAACATTTACCATTAAGTTGATTTATCAAACCATCCTTTCGTTTAATTAGATTGTTCAAAAAAGTATAGTGATTATGCAACTAAATATTTATTCTCTGTAGCTTGTTGCATGCTTCGTAAAATTATTATCGTTAAGTACACCACTAGCACTAGAAGTAATTCACTAAACCAAGAGCAGTGATTTGCAAAACCACGGAGTTCAATAAATTGCCTTAACAAGGATGATTATGTCTTATGTTTTCGTCTATCCGCATATCCTTCCTCTGTAACCTACAACCTGGAGCCCAAGTAACCAGGAGTTTTGATCATACCTCAAACAAACCATAGTTAAATTTGAAACCTGAAATAGACTGCCACAACATGATCTACCACTACTCTCTCCCGCTCTGCTAGAACATTCCAAGCCAGGGGGTACAATTTATTTGGAGAATATCGCCAAGGGGTACGCGGACAAAAAAAAGGTTGAGAACTGCTGCCTTAAACATTCGAACGTAATTGCTGCCGCCCCTTAAGTCAACGCAAAGTTTCACGAAAGTTTCAAAGTATGTTAAAGATACCGATTCACGATTACATTCGTGGCGGTTTTCACTATGAATATTTGCATGTGTGCCCCACGAAAATTATTGATAAATAATAATCTGTTTAAAAATCAATCACTATGGAAAGAAAACTTTACACAAGTCGTTACAACCGAGTAGTCGGCATTGAATGTTTTGCCTTTCTCCTAGAAAGGTATAGCAATCACTTGCAAAACTGAAAGTATAAAGGTGCTCCAAAGGGCCGAATGGCATATATCACTCGACTCAGCTCGACGAGCTGAGCATTTTCTGTATGTGTGTGTGTATATGTGCAGATTTTTATTCTCACTCACTTTTCTCAGAGCTGGCTGGAACGATTTTCATGAAATTAATTGCAAAGGACTTGTTGTCCCATATGACCTTATTGAATTTCATTGTAACCGGGTTTTTAGTTTAGAGGTTATGTATCAAAATGTAAAAATCATGAAACATCGTTATCTCGAAAACTACAAAACCGATTTGGACAAAATTAGTTTCAAATGAACGGGCTACCTAAAATACCCTTAACCAGAGCTGCGAAAGCTCACTGATAGTGGTAATATAAAATATGATAGTGATAATATAACTGAATATGCGTTACCAGTACATTACATTCATCCATCAACAAACTATAGTGCATGTAAAATGAACCGCGTCTTTCTTCGATATCAAGTTCATTCCTGTGTCTGTACAATATTAAGAAACAAGTTAACAATCAATACGTTTTCAGTCAAGTGATTGTAGTGGTTTTAGTATTTAGTGTTAATATGCTAAATGTTTATACACAAATTATGTGCTTGATACATGTGCTTGATGGAGTAACTTTTGTGCAGATTCCAGAAAGGTAAGAATTAAGATGCGTTTGGGACACAGTAAAAGCAGAGTCCAGTATTCTTATCGCGATGATCAATGTTTTCTATAGCACCAGGATGCCAGGATTACTGCATGGACATTTGACTTTCGTCTTTTCCAGTGGAAAAACCAGTGCGAAATTATATTGATCGCATCAAGATAGGCAGAAATAGGCAAAAAACTGTTCCAGAGAGAAACCGTTAGGTTCTAAATGAATTCCGCATAAGTTCTGTGTCGCCCATCCAATCAGCGCCCATCCAAGATTTTCGCAGGCAAGGAAAACAGTGCGCGACTTTTGTGATGTCCTTGCGTCGTGACTCATGCCGTGACGAAGAAAAAATCAAACAGGTGATCGACACATTGGATAGATTTTAAGTGAATACTGGAATGTTTTTACTTTTCTACGTCTCATCCGTTGTAACAGTTTATGAGTCATATTTAATATAAAAAGCAAAGTTTTTTTTTAAAGAACAAACAGTTAAACCAAAGAGAAATCCGTTGTTTAAGTTATCATATTATTTTTAATTCGTTAATTTTTCAACCCTCGCCGATATTGTTTCCCTCTTTCCAATTATAGGCCGTTGAGATAGCCTGTTAGAAAAATCCTTATTTAAATTTAATATTAGGATGTTAGTTAAAGTGTCCTCTCCGAGGCCAGTCCGAAGGTTCGGGAGAACCAAACCAAGCGCACTGAAAGCTCTTTCGACGGACACCTGGTTTGATGGCGTGGCTAGCACAACCATTGCAACCGCGTAGAGCTCAGGGTGGGAGGTTTTCCGTCGCAACCAATGATCCCAAACATTGTAGCTGTGGTTTTGTCTTGGCTCTAAGCATAACGACTGAATTTGTTGCAGGAAATTTGTTTCATCTGCCTGGTGTTCTATGTTAATCGATCCACCATACACATCAATCAAAATGTGATCAAATTCATCACCGTAATTTGACTCCGAAGGTGTTTCGTCAGAGAGCGAGGATAATGACGGCGACTCTAGTAGGCGAATTCGCTGCCACGTTTCCATAATGAATTCCTGCAATTAGAGACGAAAGTTGTAAAATTTCATTATGTCTCTCATAAATTGGTTCTCTGGAATCCTAATAAGCTAAGGTTAGGCCTTGTGACCCAATCATATTATATCTCATCATTGTCAGACATTAACAGTAGTTTATTATGGTCATTAGGAACCGATTGGAGATTCTATGAATAGTCTTTACCTGGATTTCAGCTTTCTCGTCAGGCGTGAACACCTTAGACGCGCGATAGTTGAAACGCGGATCGAGGTCCAAGGCCATTTTAGATGCTCTAGAGCCGCGAAGATTCGCCAATCTATCCATAAGTGATTTCGTCAAATCGGGAACAAAAGAAGTTTCCTTGTTCTTTTGCACTTCGATAACTGCCATCAACCACGCCATGTAGAAATCTGGCAACGAAACGTGTGCCTCTTGCATTTTCTTTGTGCATATATATAATGGTCGAAAGGCATCGTAGTAGTTTTTTTATGAAACTCCAATGCATGGAAAGATCAAAAAATTTCGGAAAATATATCAATAAATGTCTTATTCACAATTCCTATACCTACCAAGCTCAGGGAACTGGTCGGCAAGTTGTTTAAAAATTGTCGTTGGTTGACAAAAGATTCCAACATTTTGAAGATCCCGCCCCACCTAGTTTGGCTCCATACCGGCGGATGAGTTGCACCATGATGGTCAAAGTTGGTTTGGTATTTCAATTTCTTGCATTTTTTGGCAATCTCAGTGATTTTTTTTTATATTTTCGTTGGACTTATGTACCACATCAAGAATCGCCAACTGCAGAGTATGTACCGCACAGCGAACGAGGTTGATTCGTTCGCTGAACTCGTTACACAGCTCTGCAGTTATGTCACGTCCCGATTTTGCGTCTGTGAGCATGTCGCCGTCCTCCAACTTTTCGAAAAGTGTCATTTCCAATTCTGTTTTCAAGTGTTTAACGGCTGCTAACATGTTAGCCCCGTTATCGCATGTAACAGAAAACACATTTTCTATTGGAACGTTGAATTCTGCTAGCGTATCCAGAATTTTACTTTTTGAAAATGCAGCCGTTTGGCTTTCCTTCACCTCCAGCATCCCTAGAAACACAACATTTCATAGAAAAACCCCTTCTTTGAGCTAAGATACCAGCTATATAAAACATTGCGCATTTAAACTTTACTTACCAAGCGTACGGATAACAACTTTATCCTCAAGAGCGTATTGGACGTTTATGCCCAAAATATGCCGATTATTGCACGCAGAGGAATCAATTTTGACGCAGATCAACTTGTTTTTCATTTCCTCCGTTTTTTTGGGGTAATAAATAACAATCATGCTGATTTCACACTAGAACATTCTCCACGATCTTTGAGAATTTAAGATATTCAGAGGGTAGGCGAGAACATTATTCTTTTCAAAGGCCTAGGCTGTATGAAAAAATCCGTAATAAAGACTTTTTAAATCTTGCTGCGATAACGAGAAGTGGAATAACATGGATACTCTGTTTGCACTTAGTCTTAAATTAGAAAGCAATATTTATATCTTACATGAGCATAGTGTATCATATCATAGAGATAAGTGACTTTTCACCTGCGCACACTAGTAAACGTGTATAGCCATGTAGAGTTGCTTCAACACTTTTTCCTAATTTTACCTATTACGTTCACCAGCTACTTTAGATTCCTGGTCACAAATTTATTACATAAAATAAGTGTTCAACTGATTAGTAGAGGAGAGGACACACTGCTGGATATTTCAATGAATAAATCAAGATTGATTGAGATAGAGTCAAGTCGATTAAAGCATTTTGGAACTTTTCTAAGTGACCAAACTTTGCTACGCAACGAAATGTTAAATATCTTTCAAGTATCAGCTCAAATTAAGAGATTGGAAACTAGAAGTTCTCTGCAGCTATTGCATGGAACATGTCTTGTCACCGACCTCAATATGTTAAAAAATATGGTCTTTCAATATTACTCTGAGGCCTTTGCGACGAATATTCATTTGAATAATCAACTTCATTTAGATAATGACAATGATGATAATCCGATTCTTCACTTGAGAGAAAAACTATCTAGTGAAGATCAGTCTGCGCTAATGCTCCCTATTACAGAACCTGAGCTTAAATCTGTTCTGAACAGTTGCTCCAAAAAGAAATCCCTTGGCCCTGATGGTTATGAATTTTACATTAACAACTTTGACTGCATAAAAAAGTGAATTACTGGAGGTGTACAATGGTTATTTAGATGGAACCCTTCATCCGCCGAAAAGTTTAGTGAAGGCATCATTACACTAATTCCTAAAAAAGGTAACAAAACTAAAACTCTCGACGATTATCGACCCATCAGCTTGTTAAACTGCGATTATAAACTGCTTATGAAAATAATTGCAGGGAGAATACAAAAGATTTCGGGAAAATTTATTGGTGTAGTTCAAACTGCTTGTAAAGAAAATCTATCGTGTGTTGAAAATTTGAAGGATGTACGAAGGATTTTAACCAAGTCACTTGAGAGTAAAAGATTTAAAGGATGTCTCGTAGGCATAGATTTGAACAAATACTTCGATAGAGTTAATCACGATTACCTATGGCTCGTGCTGGAAAAATTGGAATTTCCTCCTGCTATTATTAACTGCTTGAAAAAATTGTATAACAACGCTTCCTCAAAGATTCTGGTAAATGGCTCCCTCACACAAGCGCTTGATATCAAACGCTCTGTGCGGCAAGGTTGCTCGCTGAGCATGATATTGTTGGTGTTATATTTAGAACCGCTAATTAGAAAAATAGCTGACAGTATTGCACCAATTCTCGTTTAAGATAAGTTTATCAACGTTATGGCCTTCGCGGACGATATAGTTGTTTTCGTAAGGAAAGATGGAGAGTTCGATCTATTACTAAGCATATTTGAAAACTTCTCTAAATATGCCCAGATAAAAATTAATTTGCATAAATCGGTCTTTATACGATTGTTTAAAGCGCCCTTTGGCCCTCAGTTAATTAGTGAAACTAATAGTATCAAGATTTTGGGTGTAACTTTTGAAAATACCTGGAACTTAACCGTTGATACAAACTATAAAAAGCTTATAATGAAAATCAAATCAACGATATCCTCACATAGTATTAGGCGATTGAGTTTAATTGAAAGATGTCAAATTTTAAACTTGTACATTTTATCTAAACTATGGTACATCGCACAAGTTGTGCCTCCCTCAAATAATCATCTGGCACAAATAAAGACAGCATGTGGAAGGTTTCTTTGGAATGGGTTCATTTTTAAATTAAACAGAAATCAAGTATATTTCTAGAGAAACATTTCAAAAGGTCCTATCTGCTTTGATCGTTGCTTTGATCGATCACTTTTGTTTAATCACCAGAACTTATTGAAAACCATTTATGACACGTTATTCGCACAAATTGATAGCGGAGGGATCACTCTAGCCTTCTGAACGAAAACCACGCTTGGGAGAATTTCTAAAGTGGAACCATTGCACAAATGAAAAGACGCTCCGGGAAAACGATGAAAGCAGATAGGACCTTTTGAAATTTTTATCTAGATTTGGATTATTTCAAAGGTGGTTTAAAGCTTGTTGACCCAGAAGCGAAATGTAAGGCTCTTTTCATGAGGAACATCTTATATAATATTGACACCAACGGAAATTTTCAAGAAGAAAAATACCTTTTAGAATATGAGTATCTACAAAAGCTGACGCGGAACGCAAGGGACTGGCTAATGAAATGCCAAGAAATCAAAGAACACAATATTTTCACTACAACGAAATCATTATACGATCATTTTATCGCCTCTCAGAACCATACACCTACTATCGAAAATGTTTATGATGTAAATTGGAATACCATTTGGATAAACATCAGCTAAAATTTTTTATCTCTGCAAGATCGGTCCATCATGTACACTTTTGTAAATAATTTGGTTCCCAATCGAGAAAAACTTTTAGCGTACAATATAGGCAGACTTAATTCTGCGAATTGTGAAAAATGCGGAGAAATAGACTCCAACAGACACCGAATTAAACTATGTCCAAATGCTAAAAAAGTGTGGGACTGGTGCAGCCAATTTATGCAGAGTAGATACAAGCTAAAATTTCATGACATTGAGGATATTTTGCAGTTTGATTTGCAGCCAACATCTAAAATTCACAAGGCAGCTTTATGGCTGGTGATTCGAGTGATTGCGTACAATTTGAGGGCACAAGAGCCATCCTTGTTTATGTTAAAAAAAGAAATTAGAGAAATGAGATGGAATAACCGAGGGGCATTTAATCGAACATTTGGAAGTTTACTAAATATTTGTTAAATTCTTCAAAAATGATCAGATTGAGAACGAAATTTGTAATTATTATAATAATTGTGTAATATTGATTGGATTTAGTCTAGGCGATCAATTGTTAATCTATGATATAAGTACTAGTATGTGATACGAACTAAAATGTAGCTTAAATATTAGTGTTAATAAATTATTAAATTAAAAAAATTTTCCAGCTGTTCAAAACGTAGCATTGCAAACATAACAGCGATTTATTTGTGTTTTTCTCAACGGGTGGCACTAACACATTCGTACGTGAATAGGTCTATACTAGGGTGGTCGGTATTACCGACTTTTCGAAAAACCGGTATTTCGGTATTCATAAAAATAAAAACCGGTAAAAAACCGGTATTTTCATTTTTTCGGAATAATGCAAACCAGGGGCGACTCGTGTTCTTTTAACCTACTTGTTCAACTACAAAAGTCTGAAAATCATAGTTTGGGGAAGTGATGACAATCATGTCCGCAAAAAACGCAAGTTATTCTCACTGTACTATTTAAAATGAAACTAAAAAATGTACATTACAGTCGAATCCCTCTATAATGACACTTTTTATAGTGACAAATCTCGCTATGGCGACATTCTCTACAGTCCCTTCTGTTTTATACTAAAATTCTTCGTTTTATTGCGACATTTCGCTATCACGACCTTCCTCTATAACGGCATACCAAAACTAATACTTGTCATTCTTTATTGCGACAATAGTACAGTCGAATCTCTCTATAACAACATTACTGAATCTATAACGACAATCTCAACCGTACCTTCTGTTCTACATATGCAAACATTCTTCGTATTATTGCGACATTTCGCTATAACGACAGTCCCTTGCGATGTCGCTATAACGGGATTCGACTGTAATTTTGATTTTGAATTTATTTTTTGCTCAGCGTCTCAAGTTGCATCTATGAACGTGTAACTGCATAACTTTGGTTTTGCATTTATGAGTACCTATGCTTTATTACGATCCAGATTTTTTTGTAAGATTTAGACCATTGCACATAGGAGTACGTAGAACAAAAACTTGGCCAAAATTTTTTTAATGAGTTTTTCAGATAGCAAATCTAGAGAAACATTTCAAAATGTCTATCTGCTTTGATCGATTTTTTGATCGGTCACTTTCATTCAATCACCGCAACTTATTAAACATCTTTTTTGACACGTTATTTGCACAAGTTGATAGCGGAGGGATTACTCTAGCATCTGAACAAAAAACACGCTTGGGAGAGTTACTTAAGCTAAACATTTCCAAAATTGAAAGACGTTTCGGAAAAACGATGAAAGCAGATAGGACCTTTTGAAATGTTTATCATTTACATTGTTTATCATTTACATTTCTAATGTGTTTGAAAGTGGTTTTATCTCTATTAAACTTTATATTTAGACATAAAAACTTATTATTAACAAGTTTTCGTCAAGTTAGATCACCATCACTCTGAAATTCGAAAAAAGTACACATATAGTAAGAGCTTGTTCTGGTGAATACTTTTTTGCCAATAATTGATTCTGCTACTTTTAAAGCGTTTTTTAAATCACTCGCTTCAAAAGGATATGAATATTTTGGAAACCACAGTGCTTCCAGTAGATCATTGAGTCATGTTAACTGCGTAACTCAACTCATCCAATGGTACATTTTCTCTTAGCATTTGCGTTTTGCGTCCCTTGCTTCGATCACTGCAATCAATCCTTTCCTTGGCCGACATGAATGTGAAGCTTCCGACCAACTTTACAATTTCATGATTAACCCTTAAATGCGCAATGTTGCTTTAAAACAGCACTACTAAAAACGTTTTAAAATATACGTATTTTAGTATTTTTTAGAAATATAATTCATTAGACCAGCTCTCTTGACTCTAACGAAGAAAACTCAACAGCTGGAAGTACTGTATTTGAATGTTTTGTTTTTATTTTTGCTGTCAAAATCTCGTAAACGAAAAAAAATATGGCGAGATTCCCGACTGGTACTGACTGTCTTTGTAAATAAATTTTAAAATAAGGTTAATGGTTAGTGGAAATGTCTGAATTATCAGTAATTATACTAACAAAAGGTCAATTTTGAAGTTACTGTTAACAAAAGTAATTGTTTCGACTTTGTTCTGCGATAAAGTCACAGTGTTGTTTGAAAACAACATGGTAATATTTTTTGCACATTAAAAAGTAAATCTTTCAATTTTTTCATGCATATTGGTTAGTTTTAGAGCAGTTAACCTATTAAACAAAGATTTTATGTTTTTAGATGATTTTTTAACGTCTTGCGCATTTAAGGGTTAAGCAATACCAATTTTGTCATATTTCGAAACTGTAGATTTTATTTGAACTAAAGCGACTCCGTTGACGCTCAAGAATCACTTCAAAGTTATAATAACATGAGTAGAAGTTTATATTTTTCGTAGAACATTTTGTGACTTATTCATGGGCTCTAACTAATACCAAGGTTATGATAGTTACTGTCGTTTGTAAACAATTAAGAAAATTTCAAGATGGGCTGCATACAATGTAGTAAGTATCAGAGAATGCAAAAAGGATCAATAGCACGAGGAACACTTAAATTATTTTTTTTCGTATTTTGGCCAGCTTTTTGACTGAAATACTCCTATGTGCACTGCGACCAGTGTTTTGATCTCTTGTGGTATACGATCCAGATACATTTCAATGAATGAATCGTGTGATATGATTACGAAGAACATAATTTCGAAACTCATAGGAACAAAAAAAAAACATGCAGATTTTTATTTCAATTTTCTTTCACATCGCCAAACATAGTTTTAAGTTAGTGAACAACCTCAAAATTCTTAGAAAAACTGAAACTGTTGAGAAGAGTAAATGAATGAAGAAGAAAATAAAATGATGATCAGACAAGAATCCAAAGGAACCGAAGGTAAATACTTCTCTATTCGGATCTGTCTATTTGAACAGTTCGTCCAAATTCAGTTGAACCTGACAAAACATTTTTCTTAGCTAGAAATATGGTTAATAAAATCCACTGCAGTATGGGCGACGAAGCTTTGACCATGCTATAGCTATTTGAATGTAATTTTTCAAGGGACATTTATTTTTAGGATGAAATTCTTCATTGATTGATTATTTCATCCTGTAAACACTTTGTATCAGGAGCAACTGGTCCATAACTAGGTTCAACCTGTGCAATGCACACGGAGATGCCAAACAAAAATTATATTCCTAATCCAAATTTATATTTTTATCTTATTTTTTAAGTTTTACCTTGAAATAGCACAAAACGAATAATGACTTGCGTTTTTTCGCGACCATGATTGTGATTGCTGCCTCAAACTATGATTTTCAGAATTTGTAGTTGACTAGTAGGTTCGAAACTCACTAGTTGCCCCTGTAAGTATGAGTGTGTATAGAGATTAGCTGTTTTACTTAGTAAATAAATTTATGTTCAATGTTGCTTTTGTGTAAATGTATTTATTATATACACCGTCATGTGATTTTTACCACCTACCTAAGTTGGTAGCATTCATTAGCCCTACAATAATTTATGAAAATTGTGACAAGTTTTTTTTCAATTTTAAGAAAAATACCGAAAATACCGGTTTTTTCGCCTCTCCAATACCGGTATTTCGGTATTGAAAAAAATATCGGTTTTACCGGTTTTTGTTTTACCGGTAAACCACCCTAGTCTATACATCTTTGGTAAAGCTTTTCAAAATATCTGCATCGCTAATTGTGTTACATGTGCAAACTGTGGGATCAGATTTTGCTACAATGCTCGGCTTCCGGAAGCAGTAACTGTTTCTTACTCTTCGCAAATCTTGGTTCAACGTACAATTAGTATATATTTTATAAGAAGTGAGAACGGGAGCTTCGGAAGAAAAGGAGCTAAGTAAGCATTGCAAGTTCTTCTAAAATCTGGTTCAAATTTCCAAGAAAAAGCTTAAGGGTAATTTATTTACACCAGTTAAGACGCACTACAAAGAGTGTAAAGATTATGAAAAGTTGTCCATGATTGTTGATTTCCTTTGAGAAACAAATAGCGATACGAAAAAAGAGGGATAGAGATGAGGAAAGAGCAGTGAGAGATATTATAAAATTATCCAGAAAGTAAAATATCCCATGCCTAAAATATACTTTGGTCAAAACTCTACAGTTCAAGCAACCAATTGAAGATCGCACTCAGTATGATTTTCAAAGATCTCTGGGGCTTTCATTTGAGCATGCGAACATCAAAATCGGAATAAGCGTTCTGAAGAGAGAGTTTTTTTTGTTATTTTTCTTTTTTGGGTCGATTTTGATATACTACACATATAAACAACATATTTACAGATACATACGTACAGGCACACATACACAAACATACATAAATTGTTCAATTCGTCGATCTGAGTAAATTGGTATACAACACATGGCTCTCCGTGCCATTAATTTTGCCTTTAAAGTTAAATTTCTTATATAAAAATGCTCTTTGATCAATATTTTAAAATCTAAGCCACTAATCAAAAATTCACTCGGTAGCATTCTGGGGGAGCACAGTAGCTTTCGTTTGCGCATAAGATCATTAAAATCGGATATTGCGTTCTGTAAGAAAGGTGCGTTAGTATTTTGCGGCACATACATACAGACAACATACATACACACACACACATACACACGAACAGACATTGCTCAGTTCGTCGAGCTGAGTCGAATGGTATATACGGTTCGACCCTCCGGATCATGGATCTATTTTGCGTTTTTTCGACCGATTTTATAACCTTTGTTTAGTATAACAAAGGTAACAAGATGATTTTTTATATTATCACGGTTCAAAGAGCATCCGACGGCAGACAGTATCGGCTCAAGTAGTTCCTTGAACCCTTCCCATTCGAAACAGGACAAAGGTAGTTTGTGAAAGGAAATCAATTTCACTGAGCAACTAACCAACAGCTGCTGGTCTATCGCAATCGGGCGTTTTGCAATTATGCGTGGCTTTTTGACTGGTGGTACATATTCTTTGAAGAGGCCGTTTGCGTTTGCGGCCGTAGCCTTTGTGCCGTCGCGTAAAATATATGATGAAGCTATAACAATGAATGAGCGTTTGGTTCCCTTCCGAATAAAACTACCCGAAGCCATAATATTTTCTGGACCATACATTGGAATTGAACTTTCAATAATGTAGATGTTTCTAGTATCATGTGTTAAACTTACTTTTATAAACGTTTTGACTAAGAAAAACGATGGAAAAATTTCTAGGTTGAAAATATCACGTCACTGCCGAGAGATATGAATTTTTCTATTTCACTTAGAGTGGCTGTCAATTGATAGTTGAGAACTCACTAGATCCAAGTGTGTTGACAGTAATAAGAATGTAAATCAAAACAAATTATGCAATACAATGAAATGGTTATCGAATATTCATAGCTACCTTTAATTGCGGGTGGTGGTCAGTGAGTAAATGAATTATTACACTGAAATAATTTATCTATCAATTTCATATCTTGATTTCAAAATTTCGCAGCCCTGTCCTTAACTTTTGAATTTTATAAAGATTGAGCAAATGGTTCAAAAGTTATGAAAAGAAACGTGTTCTGAAGACTGTTTAATCTCACTCATGTTTCTCAGAGATGGCTGAACCGATTTTAATAGAATCAGTGTCAAATGGAAGATCTAGTTGCCCCATAAGACCCTATTGATTTGTTTTGCAACCGGACTCTTACTTTGCCTGTTATGTTTAAAAATGTGGAATCCAGCTATGAAAAGGAACATATTCCGAAGACTACTTGGACTCACTCACTTTTCTCAGAGATGGCTGACCCGATTTCCACAAAATTAGTGTCAATTATTAAGTCTAGCTGCCTCATAACACCCTATTGAATTTTTCTGTAATCGGACTGTAACTTCGTCTGTGATGTACCGAAATGTGAAAATCACGAAACTTCATTATCTCAGAAACTACACAACCAGTTTGATCAATATTATTATCAGATGAGCGGGCTAATTAAGGGTCAAGTGATGAATTATGATTTAACACGTGGTTTCAAAGTTTGGCTGCCCTATACGTTCCCATTTCATTTGATTATAATCGAACTTAAGCAACCGTTATGTATTAAATTGGTAATAAAACAACGAAAGTCTATTATCTCAAAGATTACATAACTTACTTGTACATAACTAGTGTCATACGAAAGAGTCATCTCTCAAACTTACAAATAACAAACCTCATAACAATTTGATATGTGGCTCAAAAGCTATGGAAAGAAGAATTCAAAGACTATTTAAAACTATATCGGCCATAGGATATGATCAACATCAAATACAAATCGTTTGATATGATTGGTTTTATCAAAATGACAACATCCTCGACTGTTGGCTTCTGTACATCGCCTTAAGTCTGAATATATTCATATTGGGTGGTATTCGATCATTTTCAGCAGATTTTCTGGCATCAATCTGACACCGGAAATACCCATATTGGGAGGTATTTAGTTATTTTGGTTGTTTTCCAGAAACTTAAAGTGGTCGTCTTAAAATTCAAAATGGTGTCCAGGGTCAATGTTGGGTTTCTATGCATCTTCTCGATTACGGAAATATCCATATTGAGTAGTTGATTCGGTCATTTTCGACTGTTTCCTAGAAGTTGCCATTTAGAAATTCAAAATGGTGCCTGAGGACAATTTTAGGCTCATTGCATCATTCTGGTTCCAGAGATACTCACAAACCGGAAGTCGCCATCTTGGATTTCAAAAAGGCATTTATGATAATTTCTGGCTTCTGAGCGTCATTCTGACACCCATATTGGGTGTTATTCGATCATTTTCGGCTGTTTCCCAGGAACCGGAAGTCGCCAACCTAGAATCTAAAATGGGGTCTGTGGTCGGTTTCAGTTGCTGTGTATCATTCTAGATTCAGAGATACTCGGCCATTTTTGGCTGTTTTCCAGAAACCAGATTTGCCATTCTACAATTCATAATGGTGTCTAAGGTCAAGCCCTTCAGCTGTCAACTTGAAAGCAAGAATATTCTAGTAGTTTTCATGTGACTCTCAAAGCGAGAAAAAGAAACAAGTGATTTTCAATTGAAAACGAAGGTTAACAGTGTCACCAGATGTGCAGATTTGTCTGCAAAATAAAGATTTTTAAAGTCCGTATGCAGATGTTTATTGATTCGCAGATAGTTGAAGCTTTTTTGCAGTTTGTGCAGATTTGTGTCAGAGTCTTCTTATATTCGGGCAGACTTTCTTAAAATTTGTGCAGATATTTGGAGACTTTCGACTACGTAAGCGCATTTTTTTTTGTAAGACGGATAGAAGTTTTCAGATTTCAAGCATATTTTTGGGCTTTCGATCAGTTGTAAACATTTAAATAAAATCTGGCATCTTTGCAGTGTCGTTATCGCCAGACGATTTTCAATTGGGAATGATTTTGTCATGCCCTATTTGGAGGACTACCGTGTAGGAGATTACCTTTCACTGCGAAAACCACTGCTCTCACACTAGTGGATACGACGCACTTGTTTCAAGAGCTCAGCAGCGAATCGTATCTGAGAAGCTCGTAAAAACACCGCTGGGGGTCTGAAATATTCCTCCGGTGGGAGATAATTTTGTGTGACCTTTCTCACACAAGAGGACAATACGCTCAATAACTGCAGTGCTTTTACTTTATGTCTCT
This sequence comes from Wyeomyia smithii, assembly GCF_029784165.1. NCBI lineage: Eukaryota > Metazoa > Arthropoda > Insecta > Diptera > Culicidae > Wyeomyia > Wyeomyia smithii. The sequence goes on along the minus strand of NC_073695.1, from coordinate 197,508,111 downwards.
TAACCCTTTCCGACCGAGCCCACACAATTGTGTAGGTAAAAAATGACGGATAACAAAACCTAAATCGAAGCAATTCCTATATAAAAAACACTTGCTTGCTTCGGGTTTTTTATTTTTCGTAGCAGCTGCGATGTTGACACTAGCGTTGTGAGCAATAAAACAATGAATAGGACGTTCAAAAACCGAGAGAAAAGGTTTTGTTCAAGTCACCTTCTACCTACGCAATTATACGGGCCTGGTCGGAAAGGGTTAAGTACCGTAAAACGAGGTAACATTGATCTTTTTTTCACTTTTTCGTGAGTATTTATATATTGTACAACTGAAATTACAGGTTTCATATTTTTAGAACCAGTACTAGCATACTTTTTATGGTCATAATAAAAACACGGTATTTTTACTGTAAGCTTGTAAACGATTGTTGTTTTTACCATGTTTTAACAACGGTTTTTGTTGTTGAATCTATCACCCACAATAATTTTACCATCAAAAACATTGTCAGTGACTTCTAAATGTATGGGAAAAATGCCTGAAAAAATGCTGTTAATATACATAACGACCCCCCTTTTTCATGGTAAAATTGGCAAAAACGATGTGTTTTATTCTTCTGGACAATGATATTTAATGTAAAACTGATGTATCTACAATGGAAAACATAGTTAAATTATGGTATAGCTATGTACAATTACAGCAATTTTTATGGTTTTTGAAATGTTTTTTTAATGTTATTTTTTTCGGCCTTTTTATGCCATATGTAATTTTTACTTCCGATGATGAAAAACGTAAATGTTGGTCGCGAAATGTGCCAGGAGTATTTTGTAAGTCAGCAATCGTTGTAAAATGTTTGTGTTCAGAAAACGTATGTTGATCATATATGCAAGGCCCTTCCAATAACGGAAGTATCAATAGGCCAGCTCTAGCCTCTTACGTTCTATGCTCTAGCCAAGACAACATCCTGGCGTAGGACAGGATGATGTCTTGGCTAGAGCATAAAATTGGACTTTCTTAACAAATATAAATTAACTAACTGTAAATATAATAAATTAGACAAAAAATTTTTCTAGTTGATTGAGAAAAATAAATAACGGATTTGGAAAACATGTCAATGAATACGAAATGTTCAATATTCGACTAGTATAAAGTACTTTTTTTGGCACTTACTGAGAGTAAGAAACATAACGGTCAAATTAATTTTAAAATTTGGTCATCAAAACAATAAAAAATTTCAACCAATGCAATATTGTTCAGACCTCGAATGACACAAGACTAAGATGTTATACTTAAATTTAGCAAAAGTAATCACAGAGAAGTTTTATTTTAACTATTCATGAGAAAGGTAAAACTGATCAATGTTACCCCGCTAATCAAAGATACCCCGTTTTACGGTAAGTATCAAATGATAGGAGAATCTAGGTAGGAAAGTATATTACGACACCTGAATGACTGTTTAAGAGAAAATAGGTTTTAAAAAAATCCACGTCCTTGCGAGTGGTTTTCCGAAAGTTTACCGGAATGTTCGCCATGGTGGACGAAAACATGCGTGTAGGCATGTTTTTGAGTTCTTTCTTAGTTTTATTTATCAATCCCTCCTCAATTTTCGCGTCGCGTCTGTAGACATACAGGTGGGGCAAAGTAAAAATTTGGTGGACCAAAATATGTTTTTAGTACTTCGTAGAAATTTTCATATTTCTAGGCTATTTTTCAATATATTGCATTGTTGAACGGTGTATGTTAGAATAGACACTTAGCTTTTAACAATGGTATAATAGAGTGGGTTTTATGTTGAAAAATTGTGTTTGTTTTTAATGAACTGTGCGAACACTTTCCAAAGCTGGGCAAAATACCCCCGTTACCCTACTACCCACATGAAACGCCGGCCCTGCACAGCGCGGCGTATTTCTGTGTATTCACAATAGAGTGATTCACTGCTCCTGTTTCGCTAAGCTGTGGTGTAAATAGCAAGTGTGTATTTTCTGCGAGCAGCAGAAACACCGCACAAAACAGAAAGAAAAGTGTAGTGTAAAAAGTTACTACATGCAGCTCTCATGTTGGACAAGAAGTAAACGGTGAATATTCACTCTATTCTTCTCACATATTGAGGAGCATACCAAGCCTGCTGAGAAATCTACAGAAGTCGTTCAGCATCCAAACTACCGCATTAGATTGTCGCAAGGAACACAAAGTTACTCTAGAGCTCGTCAAACAGAAGCTGATCGATGAGGTTTTGAAAGCTAAGTGTGAAGGTTTGTCGCGACTTATGTGCTTAAAGCAAATGAAGAGAAGTAGTACGATTGTTTGCCACGATTATAATAAGATTGGCCACAAAAAGAAGGCCTGCAACGGCGAAGTGCGGTAAGATTCAAGGCAACATTAGCCCGCACATATCAAAGTGACGACCCCGGATATTGGAACTTTCGCGTTCACGGTGACCAATTTTGCACCAGAGTGGATAGAGGTTTCTGGTGCTCCGAGGCTTATCTTTGCCAACCGGAATTTTTTTATAGAGATGGGACAACGGAATCACCAAAGAAAGCTGGAGTTACTCGGAAATGCCCGGTCGAAGAGGAACGTACGAAGTACGTGCAAGCTTCTGTGACGATTTGACAATGACACGGTAAAGGAAGTGAGCGTGAGCCATATTGTAACAGGGGGTCACCCTGTACACACTTATATTTGCCCGGCTATCTCAGTCGGTAGTGCATGAGACTCTTAATCTCAGGGTCGTAGGTTCGTGCCCCACATTGAGCTCTTATATCCGAATGAAGACGTTTCGGACTGCTTGCCGGCTGCTCCTGCAGTAGTCGTCAACTCCTATTCAACGGTCTTCGGCGGGTGGTGTTTTCCGCTCCTTGTTGATTAGCCGGGGTAGCGAACACTGCTTACCAATCCGGCAAGCAGCAACAACGGGCCAACGGGACAACCTTCATTGGACTTACACAAAGCGGCACAACCTTCGCTTTTTGCGAGACACGAACTGCGAAGAAATAAATAGTTAAAACGCGCACAAAACCGAAAACAAAACGCGACATGTCTGGTGTTTACCTTAATTGGGTTGTTTAGCTATATCAGTTTTTTATATCATCTAAAAGAGCTTCATTTTCTAAGCAGAACGTGATTTTCAAAAAATTTCTATCGTTGTTCTTCGATTTTTAAATCACGAATTAAAACTGCTCTAAATCTGCTCGAAATCGCTACAATGACAGTTGGTATATGGACGAACTGTCATTGTAGCGATTTAGAGTTATTTTTTAATCTTCATTTAAAAATCGAAGGACGATGATATAAAAAATGAAAAAATCCCGTTTTGCTCAGAAAATTACTCTCTTTTAGCTGATATATAAAAATCAGAAATCCGTAAATAGCTAAACAACCCAATTGAGGCTAAACTGAATGATTCCCGCGATGGCTGCCTCTGTTGCCGCCTAAAACAAACCCACCGAGAGCGAATTCAGCACCATTTTTACTCATACACTCTCTCGCAGCAATACCCAAAATTAGGTAAATTTTCCACTCGACGCTGAAATTGCAACTGCACAGGTTACAATATATATCCCCGAATTTGAAGCCAATTTACTGTGTGATGTTAGTTTCAACAAAACTGGTTGCGTTGTTTTGATTAGTGGCAATGTAGTGGTGATAACTATTCTAAAGAATGCACTATACGAGCAACGTTACCAGTATGCCAGATAAATCTGGATTTTTCCAGATTTCAGTTTGCGCGCCAAACAAACAGATAAACCTCAGAATCTGCCAGATATTTGTAAATGAGCCAGATATTTGCTAGATTTCATCCGCGTCGTCTCGCAAAAAGGTCATTACTGCGAGATGGGCCGTGCCTGGCCTTTACCTACCTACACCCGGCGAGAGCAAAAAAAAGGTCATCACTTTCAATTCTGCCAGGCATTCTGGCCAAAAATGGGTGACAGATTTTTGCCAGACTTTTTATTTTCGTTTTGCCATTCCACAACGTGCGAAAAATCTATGTCAGAGCGGATATCGCGCGCTATCTGGACCATGAAGCATTTATGCGATAATTGAATGAAAGTTGCAACTGCAGCAACCAGCCTTTTCCAAGGCTACTAAATGTATTTGGAAGAGCATAATGAATGGTTATTACTAAACTGCAACTTTGAATGCAGTTTAATGCTGCTGCAATTGCGCGACAGTGTGATGTATATTACGATTCATTGATACTGTGCATCACAAGCGGTATATGCGAAACAAATCCGATTTCAAACAGAAAAGTTTAGCAAGTTATGCTCACGGTGCTGAATCCGTTTTAGAAAATTCATAACACTTCATTAACAAGGATGTAACGTCTTGAAGAAGACGGTTATTGCTTGACAACACAGCAGAATTTCAACCTTCATACTAATGTCTACCGTCGGCAGTATCAAAAACGCAACAATCTGCTTCCATGCGACACGGGGAAGGAAACATTTTTTTCCTTCCAAGCTGCGCTACACGACACAATACATGTTATTTTGTTGCCTTCATGAGAGTACTATCGGTCCGGCTCGACAGAATGTCCACAAAAAATCATTTTTGTACATCCGTGCTACGAAACTGAGGAAAAACTTTAAAACTAAAAATAAAGATGGAGCTTCTCAAATGATCGCTCTGAGCCAGAATGAATGAGATGTATTCTTTTTTCGAACGTTGTAGAATGGTATAACTGGAAATAATTTAGTCACACCTATTTTTCCAGTTATCCCATTCCATTCCATTAAAGCAAAAATAATATACGAAACATAAGACATAAGACAGGCTGTCGTCATTAACTTGCGGTCGTTTCTTATAAACAACCTCTTCCACTTTTTTTGTCCCACAGAGCGGGGGTATTCCAATCGACACCAAAATTAGGATTTTTCCAAAGTGACACTATATGAATGATCTTCCCAACTTTGAGCAAAACCTGTGATGGTCGTGTCCAATTGACATGTACACTTCATATGGAATGTTTCATACGTATTTTTGTACGAATTTCGCATATGAGTGAAATTACACAAGAATTATACAAATAGCTAAACGCAATGTAAAAAATCAAATTTAATAAAGCAGTTTTTGATAGATTTTCGAAAATTGCCATTTTTACTAATTAGACTACGAATGCATGGGTTTATTAAAAAGCAAAGCCTTGGTGCTACATTCCGATTTTGAACTTGACCTTCTGTTTACTACACACAGACTTCGCAGCCAACCGTTAAGTGTACAGGACAATTGCGGGGCTAGCACTACGATCCCACTGACACTAACAGTCTCTCCCGAGTCAAGACTCGAACCTACGACGACTGGATTGTTAGGCCAGCATCGTACCTCAAGACCAGCTGGGGAGGCATGGGTCTATTGTGGTCTTCTATGAGGTTTGACTTCCATGAGATGCAATACAAGTAACCTTAGCGGAGAACGGTCAATCCTCGGTAGAAAATTTGGTCGTATGCTAACTGGAAAGAGGGGTCGTACGTGTCTTTGTCCTTATGTTAGGAGTGGCGAGACCAGGTATTCCAGCCCTAGTAAGGTTTAGTGAGGAATTACTAAGAACAGTTTCGATAATATTACTACTACTACTACTACTACTACTACTACTAACACTACGATTGCTCACGAAGCTTTTGCCGAACAAAATATCAAAAGAAAAATATTATTATGAACTTGAAGAAAATAGCGGTACAACCAGGACTCAATCGCTATTCAGGCCTTATTACGCAAATTTTGCACAATAATGATGTGGTTTCGCACCATCTTTCGCACGTATCCAAATTTTTGAAGCAGGAGAACTTGGTTTTTAGAATACGATGGGAGCTTATGTAATGCAATATTGGAATTTGAAACAATTAACAAAAATCACTTTAATTTTCAACCATTAATAAATGACACTAAAAGGGAAAGAGAACACAAAGCTTTTTTTCGTTTTTCTTGATATTCTTTTTTACAGCTGAATTCAGCAATTCAAAATAAATTTGATTTAGTCACTTACAAATTGAGCAGTATTAAAATCTTCACATAATCACTCTATTACCTTTTTTACTCCTACCGCTGGTTATTTGGCAACACAAAACCTCCTGCCATCATCGAACTCCATTCCTGCGGGACACGTTTTCACCCGAGCCGTCAGCTTGAAACCAACATAGTAGCACTCAAAGTAACGATTTCTGTTCACGGAATCGGCAAATCTTCCTTCGCTCCTACACCTAAACTGACACTGGAAACCATCAAATTCGGAACCATCACCGCACTTGAACATTGCGACCTCGTTGCTACCACTACTAGATTCGTAGCAATAGCCGTAGAACTGCTTGCTTCTACCGTAGTATCCCCAAACGCCATTCGACTTCGAGCAGTCCAGTGTTTCGCAATCGGAGGGGAAAATCTGCCTCCGGCAATCGTTGGTTTTCACGCTGTAAATATATCCTGGCATACAGTCGTGTCGGTATCCTTTCAAGTTCGAGTCGCAAAGAACGAAATAATGACAATTGAAGGGATCTGTCAAAATAAAGCACACATGAATCAATCAGAAAACATTCTTCTTTTCAATCAGCTCACCAGGAAAATAGCCTTCCGCGGTACATTGGAACTTTTCCTGACACTGAGTACGTCCCGGATCAGGAGAATCGGAACAGTAGCCGCCGAGTTCAGAATCAACGCAGTACGGAGTTGCTACGGGACAATTCTTCGCCGGTAGTGCACGATTATTCAGACATACGGATATTTTCTTGCAATCCACACAAACTGCACGACTGCCACCGGTTGAGCAAACATTCGGATCGTATGTATTACTGTTTTCTGTTGTCGTCACCGTGGGAGACTCTGCTGTTGATGTTACCGGAGTCGTGGAAGTCACCTGGTCAGACGAAGTCACCTGTACCGACGATGTTACCTCTACCGTGGTGGTTGGCTCTAGTGTGGAAGGTGGCTGTACCGTTTGTTGAAATTGACTAGTGGAATTGTGGAAAAGGAGAAGCAAAGTTGCCAAAACGTGTGCGATTCGTTGGTTGCTCATCGTCGTTACTGATGAAGGGTATGAGATGTACTGTCGATTGGCCCAACATGACCTGAATCATTTAAAGAGCTTGTGTTAGATAATGGAGTCGCAAATCAAGGTGAACAACAACCGAACACTTCCGCTTGGTAAAAGCTTTTGCTATTTCGAAGAAATTTCGCATGTTCAGCTCACGTGAGTTCGCCAAATGGACAAGAACTGCAACCATTGAATGCAGCAGTGTAAGTGATTTGCTATCAGATTGAATGTCCAGTAAAAGATAACAATCAGCTGCAAACGGTATGAGAAATGTGTGGTCATTGTTTACAGTTATTGGGGGTTTACCGGCGCCTTGTTTTGATTGATTTTTATAAATGAAATTACCAACGTCAACCCTACAGGTTGAAAAATTTATTATACAACGTACCACAAAAGACTCCTTTTTTCACTAATATTTTTATGGAGGCTAGTAATCTAAAACTAATTAATTTACAACAATCGATTGGTCATTCTTTTTATACTACACAGGACTTTGAGCTGTTTACATGTCGTATTTTATTTGCGCAATCCTAATATTAACACTGGTGAAAAATATCATATTTGTTTTAAAAGTTCCCTTCGATGGCACTAACTTTTAGGCACATTTCTTCAAAGTGCTGTCAAACAGCAAATTGCGTGGACAGTACAACAGCCGAAGCCACAACGTATCTTCTCCGTACATATATGAGCACTGATAGTACGTCGACGGTTGAACCGTGTTCGCAAATAGTCCCTCCTCAATACATTTAAACACGCAACCGTTCCCGTTAAAAACGGCCCCGTCTGTGCAACGGTACATGGCAATGGCCAGCAGCCCGGTGTTCATATTCGTGTGGCAATGGGCGTAGAACAGCTTGGCCGGATCGTAACCGTCGTACACTGACCGCCCCGAACATGTCACCGTGAGACAATCCGCGTCCAGGGTTAACTCTTTGCAAGGAAACTCGTTGGAAGCAGCGCTAGTGTAGTGAAACGCGTAACCGGCAGGACAACGGTGTGGCTCCGATTGGTCTCTGCTGCCTGTGCAATAGTGATACGCATTACAGTCATATGGATCAGGGTAGAATCCAACCCCGGTGCACTGAAGGCTGGCGACGACTACTGGTGGAACTGCTGTTGTAGTGGCAATAGTAGTAGAAGTAGTTGTAGTACTGGCAGTTGTACTAGCAGTAGTGCTAGTAATAGTTGTAGTGGCACTTGCTGTGGTACTTGCAGCGGTACTTGCACTGGTACTTGCAGTGGTACTTGCAGTGGTACTTGCAGTGGTACTAGCAGTGGTACTTGCAGTGGTACTTGCTGTGGTTATTGCACTGGTACTTGCAATAGCACTTACACTAGTACTTGCAGTGGCACTTGCTGTGGTAATTGCACTGGTACTTTCACTAACACTTTCACTGGTACTTACACTGGTACTTGCACTGGTACTTGCACTAGTACTTGAACTGGTAGTAATAGTGGATGTTGGTGATGATGTTGTTATTAGTTCCGTAGTTAAAGGTTCACAGCCCTCAGGTATATGACCAACACATGCACCATAGCCGTCTATACTATTTTCACAATACTGTGGCAAGTCAGTTTCACAGGAAACTTCGAAAACTATTCCGAAACCAAGACAGACAACTAATGTACGACAGTCGGTGCATATTATCCAGCTAGCATCACCGTTGCATTCCGAAACTATTTCCGTCTGCTGTTGCGAAACATGTGAGAAAGAAAAAATAATTAGTATAATCATCGACCAGAGCTCCATTTCTGCTGCGGCTAGCGGCTAATTGAAGTCAAAATATTTCACACATTCCGAGGGGGAGCACCAATTAAGAATAAACACCTTTTTTTTGGAACAGACGACTGATAATCAAAAAACAAACATCATTTAATCTGATCCACTCCAGCACACGAGAGCTAGACAACAGTGGTCATACAATTAACAGCCACTATAAATCAGCTTTATCATGCGTAAATATTTGATGACACCAGCCTGCAATGCCAAATTATCTGTTGTCAAACCTGTTCTGGATACTTCAGCCTGAGTTATTTGAAATTTTTAAGCAAATCCAATAACTCTCTAGTTATCATCAATTATTTTAAAAAAAATATTGTCTCTCAACTGATTCTCTAGTTATGTAAGGTACAAGCTTTCAGAAAATTATTCCTTCTATTTATTCGTGCTGACCAGTGTAATAACTGCGAAAGGCAGATAGCCTTGAGCAAAATGCGGAGATTCTTTTTGCGATTCAAAAGAGTTTGAATATATATATATATATGCCACATATGCAATAGGGTAGGTAAACTTAATTTTCTCGAAGCGACATGATAACATAATACAATGTTGTCCGAAATTAGCTCAATTTTTGATCAGCATTGAAACCTGGATAACGAATGTGCCTCGTCTATTGTATTATTAGCCGACAAAAATCATTTCGATAACAATATGTTTACCAGTAGTAGCATCGGCTTACACATTTCACGCCATATATTTTGGGAGATTAGATCAAAACTTGTACGAATAGAAAGGACGCAATAATTACTCAGGTTCGAAATATAGTAGGGGGATTCATGTCGTGCTCGTAAACAAATACCCAGCCGTAAAAATACTCACCTCTATTGACGAGTAATGGAAGATACGCAGTTTACGGCTCGGTATTCGTATACGAGCTCGATGTGAAGACCCCTAGTGTTTAAAATACCAGCACATTTCGCAGCTACAGACAAATTTCTCTTGGCAAATCCCACATAATCAATAACCATTAAAGGATGATAATCCATATGGTTTAACGATAATCCATACAGTCGTGACTATATCACGAACTAGTTGTTGGGCATGTTCATGGTTACTGATAATGCGGGATATGTTATGAAACCGTGTACCAGATAACCAGACTTCCTGTGGCAAGTCAGAACTGTCAGTATTTTTATACATAATCGCAGATCTCTGGATACGGCAACCATTATCTTGTCGTGCATTGCGATCAAACTTTGCTAATCTCTGTACACATATCCGGCAATAAACTCCAAACTACTCGTCCAAAGTCCGAACATCAACTCCGCTGCGAAACCTTCGTCACGTGAAGCGGGCATGCATCAATGTACTGCCCATAATCGCATAATTGTAACATTCGACATTTTATGGATTTTGTGCTTTTTATTGGGAAATGCTTAAAATAGTATGTATTTTTTACATCTGAAAAAATACGTTTATGTTTGTTTGAAAAAAGTCGTAAAAAAAGTTGTTTTGTCACATAGCGTAAATAACCGCATAATTGTCACACTACTTAACTTTTTCAACTTTTTTGTCAAAAAAACTTCCATCCGAACTCCCATCTGCATCTTTTGAAACTCGGAAGTTATTCTGGTCCGGTAACCAGCTTAAAAGTGACAGCATAAAAGTATCATTGCAAAAATTTTAACCAATTTGACTGCAAAAGTATATTCAATGTATACGTAGGGTAATGTATCATGATCCGACCAATTTATACTATTTTCTAGGCAATTCGCTTTTCATGTCACATTTTAATTATTGATATTACATGTAATCATAAATAAATTTTCTGCTTCGCGTGCTGGGCTTCACATGCATGGTGTTTGGTTTGATATTAGATATTTCTGAATATTTTTGCGTGATTCTAACAGCGTGAGTAGCTTATCCGTGGAATGCCTTCCAGTTGTGCATGCTGTAACGTTTGCGGTAAAAAAATGGACAAAAATTGCCGATTTTTCATGAGTTTACCTTTAATCGCACTGACAAAACTAGTCATGCATCATCAATCATAGTAACCCATGAGTTATCAAAAAAAAATGACAGCTCTATCAGTCAAATTCTAACTGTGATGGCGAAAAAAGTGAAGCTACTCTGTTCAGAAGTGTGCGCACTCAAAGAAGGGTACCCCGCCGCGTCAAAAACGGACATCGTGCGGCACAACATCTTGACACTATTGGACAACGATCAGAGCATCGAAAGAAAGCCCGGTTCCGGACGGCCAACGACCCTGAGCGACAAGAAGCTTCAAAGGATGCTGAAGAGGAAGACCGAGGGAAAAGTGGCTAAATCGCTGCGTGCACTTGGCCGGGAGGTTGGTGCATGCGGTAAAACAGTGAAAAAGTATCTGGAGAACATGGACATACATGTCAGGAAGCGGCAGTCCCGTCCACTGGGTCCCGTCCACTGAGCTGCAGGCAATGACGCAGCGACAGCGGTTGAAAAAGACGGTCAATTCGATTTTCCCGGCGATTCGCGACTTCGCAGTGGTGATGGACGACGAGACCTATCTCACCCTGGATGGCAACGATTAGCAGGGCACTTCCTATTTCACCTCCCCAACGAAGGAAGTGAGCACCGACATACCATAAGGGCGAAGACACGGTGGCCTGCCAGATTTGGACTCGAAGCGATCGTTGGAGGAGATGGAGCGGCTGAATATCGATGTGGTACCGAAGTCGGTGAATCCACCCAACGTCCCCCAGCTGCGTCCCATCGAGAATATCTGGGCAAACTTGAAGCGCAAGATCTATTCCAACCATTTTATCGCGAAAACGGAGGAGGGATTCAAAAAAAAGAAGAAAGAGCCTAAAAACATGCCTACACGCATGTCTTTGTCCGCTATGGCGAATGTTCTAGTTAACTGCCGGAAGGTCGCTCGCAAGGGTGTAGATTTTTTTTTGCAAATTACCATTACCATTACCATTGATGGGAAATTTATCCAACTCAATTATCTGCCTTAGTTTTTTTTCCATCACCATCTGAAAAAGTCCATTTTTTTCGCAAACTCAATGCTAATGGAGAACTATTCGATGCAGAGACCCACAAATTCGTCGACCCTAAGCGTAAAAAAGCTCCAAAGGATGCTGGAGAGAAAGACCGAGAGAAAAATGGCTATATCACTGCCAAGCGGGCCGGGAGGTCGGTGCAACGCAGCGGCTGAATAAGGTGGTCAAGTGGATTTTTCCGGAGAATCGTGATGTGGCAGCGGTGATGGACGACGAGCCCTATTCCAGCCTGGATGGCAACGACTGGCAGGGCACTTTTATTTTACTTACCCCACGTGTGCTCGAGGTGAAGTTTATTTCACACACCAAGTTCCCCAAGAAGGTGCAGCTGTGGCTGACAGTGACAGTGAGAAAGGGTTGTCAAAGCCGCTCTTTTTTCGCTCTGGGCTGGACGTGGGCGGGGGAATTTGTAGTGTATCATCGAGGGACTCTTTCCACGCCATGAGCCTATTCCTTGGTCTACGGTCATCTAGCCTCACGTCCGACGTTTCTAGGATTAACAACAGCAAGGCTAAGGTTCAGTGGCCCCGGACTGTTCCTGGCAGTCATGCAATAATGCTTGGATGACTGTGTCTTCCCGGCGAGGTGGAAGCGACAGGAACTGGTTCTATTTTCAAAAACTAAGAAACCGCCAGGGAGCCTATCGGCATTTAGACCTATCTACCTGCTGGACACTGCGGGCAAGGTGATCGAGAAGATTATCCTCAACAGACTGGGGAAGTACACGGAGGGTGTAAACGGTCTGGCAAGTAACAAGTTCAGCTTCCGGAAGGGTAGGTCCACGTCGGATGCAGGTGTTTCCATCATCAAGACGGCGGTGGTATCAAGAGACGGGGCATTGGCTGTTGTGCAATCGTCACGATTGACTTGAAGAATGCTAGGGAACTGCATAACGCGCGCGCTTAAGAGCATCCACATACGGGTGTCGCTGTACAAGATTTTGTAAAATTACTTTAAAAATCGAGATCTAGAAGATGGGTCAGAAGTGCGTCACAAACACCGCTGCAGTACCGCAAGGTTTCGTCCTGGGCCCGGTGTTGTGAAATGTTATGCATGACGTTGTGTTGAATTCAAATACCCTGTAGGGATTGCGATCGTCGGTTTCCCGGACGACATAAAGCTAGTGGTCTACGGTGAGAGGTTGAGTTGACGGCAACGCACTGCATATGCAAGGTCGTGGACTAGTATGCTATAAATCCAAAGAACACAATATGTTCAAGACCTGCGACATCAAGCTGGTAAAAACCCTAAAGATATTTTTTGATTACGCAGTTTTTTGTAACGTTGACGTTAATAAGCTCATTCTAGAAGAATTCCTCCCATAAAATTGAATTGTTTTTTAACTTCCTTACGTCGACTTCTAAATGTGTGGGTGTGTGGAATAAAGAGTATCGAATAAAGTTCAACAATCTTAAGAACGAAGCGGATATACGCGCTAGTTTTGTGCCAGTTTGCAAACTACGGGACCTTAGCTGGCTACGTAGTCCGTAGAAGGTCCTGTTTGCAGCTGCAACTCGTCGTTTTACTTCCCCATCTATCTCCACCTCAGCACCAACACCACGGGCACTCCCATGCTCCCTACCAGCTACCATGTACTTTGTTTTGGCAGAGTTAATGACAAGTCCAAATCTCGCAGCTTCCCTCTTTAAAGGCACGAAGGCCACCCCACGGCCCTTCGGTCGATACCGATGTTATCGATGATATCGATGTCGTCCGCAAAACCAAGAAGCATGTGAGATTTCGCGTTGATCGTACCGTTTATTTGCACGTTTGCTCTTCGTACTGCACCTTCAAGGTGTTGAACAGTATGTAAGAGAGCGCATCCCACTGCTTCAGTCCATCCAATGTAACGTTGAACGCGGCTGATGTCTCGCCAGCTATCCGCACGCATGATTTCCATCCCTCCAGCGTCATACGACTCAGCTTAATTAGTTTCGTCGGGAAACCGTGTTACAGCATGATCTGCCACTGCTCGTTTCTTTTCACTGAGTCGTATGCCGCCTTGAAATGAACAAACAGATGGTGGGTCTGCAGGTTATACCCCCGAAACTTATCGAGAATCTGAAGCAGGATGAAAATTTGATTCGTCGTGGAATGGCCCTGTCGAAAACCAATCAGATAGGGTATATGAGGCTCTCCAACCAATCGTTCGACATTCGTTCATTCGCCCAGATCCTTCCTTATAACAATCTGGTGGATCGCATAGTACAGCCGCTCGCTTCCCGCTTTGAGAAGTTCGTCCGGGATATTGTCCTTCCCAGCGGCCTTGCCGTTTTCAGCTCACTAATCGCCTTTCCTACCTCCTCTTGTGTTGGTGGCTCCACAGCTTGTTCGGCACTCATAATCGTCAACCTGTTCCTGCTCTGCTCACCCGGATCAATAGCGCCTGAAAAAGCTCCTTCCACCTGGCTGCAACCGTCGGTTTATCAGTGAGCAGGGTGCCGTCCTTGTCATGACACATGACCGGCACTGGGAAATTCCTGATTCTAACTCTGTTGACTGTTCTATAGAAGCTCCGCACGTTGTTTCTAGCATAGCTGTTCTCTGCGCTGGCGAGCACCTGCTTCTCGTACTCGCGTTTCTTCCGACAGTGGGTTCTATTTTCAGCAGCTCTTGCCTTCCTGTATCTCTCTCTGTTTTGACGCGTAGCCGCAGTGAGCATGCGGCTCCTGACACGGTTCTTCTCATCTGTCGCTCTCTGGCACTCGCATCAAACCAGCCGTTACGCTACCTACCACCTCTCTCGCAATCGTTTAGATGGCACCATAAATACTACTCCACAACCCATTTATGCATTTCACTCCTTCCTCCTGCTGTTCTGCGATCCGTTGATCCTGCTCTCTAGCGTATTATGTTGTCCTCTCTGTGCGAGATTTCAGCACGTTCGTCAACCGTGCGCGGATCTTACAAACGACGAGATAATGGTCAAAGTCAATGTTTGGTCCCCAGTAACAGTAACATCCGAAAAGTGCCGACCGTCAACCAGTACGTGATCGATCTGGGAGCAGGCTTTGACATTTGGATGCCTACATATGTGTTTCCGAATATTCAAACGTGGAAAATAGGAGCTACATTTGGCCGTTTTCATTTGTTGACAAGGAGGCCTTCCAACAACCGAACGGAAGAATTCCTCCATCCCAACCTGTGCGTTTGCGTCTCCGATGACGACTTTTACATCGTGTTTTGGGCACTCGTCATAGATTCGCTCCAGCTTGTCATCGAACTCATCTTTGACTTCATCGGATTTGTCGTTTGTCGGTGCGTAGGTGTTTAATCTCTGTAGTTGAAAGATTTTCCCTTAATCCTCAACACGCATTTATGGTCATCTACGGGCCTCCACCGGATGACTCTTGTTTTCTGATTTCCCAGCACTAAGAAACCGACGCCCCGTTTCACTGCTTTGCCGCCACTGTAGTAGATGTGGTACTTGAAAGAAGTGCGTGCAATAGGGTCTACTGCACGCGATTACCTTTCTCCGGAATTTGGCCACCGAACCTCCTGAATCGCTGCGATTTCGACTCCCTGCCGCTGGAGTTTTCGACCAAGCAAGCCAGCCCGCTCGGTTCATTGAAAGATCGGACGTACCAAGTGCCCAACTTCCTATCGTTTACCTTAATCTTTTTCCGTGTTCGTAGCCTAGGTCTTTGCTGATTGATCCGTTCCGTATTTCTAATTTCGTTGTTCGTGGTTGAAGGAAGGTTTCGTAATGCTACCTTACCAGGGTCGCGATACCTACATCCTGCTGATGGGGCTGCCATCATAGGTGTAACTGTCGGGATACAGCATTCCATAATTCAGCCGCTCGCTCCGGGTCAGACGCTGTTATACACCGCCCCTAACATGGGGATACAGCCGCGTACGATTCCCCTTCCCATTCAGCATACGACCACAGTTTCCACCGGGGGTTGGTTACCCGATCTCCGCTAAGGTTACTCGTATCCCGGTCGGCATCACGTGGAGGTTGGGATAGGAGTTGCTGGACAGAGGTGAATGACCACATTACGATCTCTAATTACACGTGCCCAACCATTTGCCAACCAAATTGTAACAAAGTAAACACGCCCTTTGTTGTGCCTGATGATAATAGCTCTCAATGTGTTGTTACCTTTGGTGTTCGTTTGGCTCACAACATTCTCTCCGTATATCGCTCCCTCTGAGTATTGCTAGCATAAACACAACGGAAGGAATCCGTCAAATCGTCAATACGATGCTAATTGTCCAGTCGATTTCTGTTGATATATATTCCGCTTTCACATGTTGTTCTAACGTTTTTTTTTATGTCAGTAAAATTTATTCAGGAAGTGCTGTCAGTTTATTTACGTAAAAAATAGCTCTCAGCAAAAAAATTTTCACTTATTCACGTGACTTGGAGTTAACCTTTATTCTACTAGGCTTGGAACTAACCTTCATCTCACTTGGAGCTAAACGCAGCGAAAGTATGAAATTGAATAACTGATAACCGTGCTCTTGCATCTTCATCACAAAGTACGTCGCACGTTTGATGCTTAACAAAAAGCATAATTCAATGAAACATATGGGTCATTCCATACAAAGTGACCACGAAAAAGCACAAACTTGGACACGACCATCACAGATTTGGCTCAAAGTTGGGCGAATTATTCATCTACTGTCACTTTGGAAAAATCCCAAATTTGGTGTCGATTGGAATACCCCCCGCTCTGTGGGAACCCCCTGTTTATTGCAAAGTCACGCATTTTTTGTTCAAAATCTCTTTTTCTTTTTCTTACAATTCATAGTTGTAAGATGTTCGAAAAATACTGATAGATGATTTTCAAAGAAAATAAACCAAGGAATCCAGAAAAATATATAAGTTTTGACCGGAAGTGTTGCCTGAATAATTATTTTTGTATTTGAAAACTATATTTCCATTTTTCGGCAAATGCAGTCGTTTTTTTTTTTTAAATTTGATGATTTCATCGTATTCCTTGGAAAATTACACATAAGAAACAATAATCATCCCGAGGTAATACGAGCCAATCTCGAGATATAACATTTTTACGAAAAAAGTTGTAAACTTCGTATTAATTTTATTTACAATTTATAGACGTAAGACACCCGGAAAATAGTGATAGGTGAAATTTGAAGAAAATAAACCAAGAAATCCAGATAGATTATTTTTGCATTTTAAAATTAAATTTGCATATTTCGGCAAATGCAGCTAGTTTTATTTCAAATTTGATGGTTTCATCGTATTTCTTGGAAATTTTTAAGTAAGAAACACTTATAACCCCGTGGTAATATGAGCCAATCTCGAGATATAGCATTTTTACGAAAATAGTTCTGAATTTCGTAATTAGTTTTTCGTAAATATGTTATATCTCAAGATTGCCTCATATTATAACGGAGTGGTAAGTGCTTCTTACGTAAAATTTTCTGAGAGACACGATGAAACCATCAAATTTAAAATTAAATTAGCTGCATTGGCCGAAAAATGCATATTTAATTTAAAAATACAAAAATAATCTATCTGGCAACACTTCCGGACAAAAACAATATTTTTTCTGGATTCCTTGGTTTATTTTCTTCAAAATTCACCTATCACTATTTTTCGGGCGTCTTACGTCTTTAAATTATAAAATGAAATAATTATAAAATTTACAACTTTTTTCGTAGAAATGTTATATCTCGAGATTGGCTCATACTACCTCGGGATGATTGTTGTTTCTTATGTGAAATTTTCCAAGGAACACGATGAAATTATCAAATTTTAAAAGAAATGGCTGCATTTGCCGAAAAATGTAAATTTAGCTTTCAAAAACAAAAATAATTTATCTGGCAACACTTCCGGTCTAAACTTTTATTTTTTCTGGATTCCTTGGTTTAATTTCTTCAAAAATCATCTATCAGTTTTTTACGGACATCTTACGTCTATGAATTGTAAGAAAAAGAAAAAAGAGATTTTCGACAAAAATTGCCCGACTTTGCAATAAAGAGGGGGGTCCTGGAGAGCAGGGGGTATTCCAACCGACACCAAAATTGGGATTTTTCCAAAAAGACAGTAGATGAATAATTCCCCCAACTTTGAACAAAATCTGTGGTAGTCGTGTCCAAGTGGCATGTACACTTCCTATGGAATGACCCATATATTATTTTATTATCTCTCTATGTATGTAGTTCGAGTGTAAACACATTTTCAAAAATATAAAAATAACAAATAAGGAGCCGAAGCGATATATAACCGCTGCAAAAACAGGACATGAATTTAGCTTAGCAAACGTAAGCTTAGCTTTGCTGTCTGAGTCAGCGTCTGATCCGGCTTCGGGTGGTGGATGTTTTCTCCGTGCACGTCCTTCGCATAGGATCGCGTCATTTGACAAGAAAGGTGACAAAATAATAGGTAATGCAACCCCCTCCCCGCAAAAGGGGCAGGATCATGTAAAGAAAAATTGTTATTTATCTTTGAGTATCGCTTACTCCGCCACTGTTGTGTTCAATCACCGACGCCCAGGGAGGCGACCCAGGGAGAAAAATTGTTATTTATCTTTGAGTATCGCTTACCCGCCACTGTTGTGTTCAATCACCGACGCCCAGGGAGGCGACTCCACACTCAGGACCCTAACTCACGACCCGTTTATTAACGGACCGGCGCCAACGGCTTTACTTCCTCATGCGATGGAAGGCGTGATCCCAGAGATTTTTCGCCTCAGAAAATCTCCCGGTGTCGGCTAGGATTGAATCTAGACCAGTTGGGTTGGTTGTGAGTGGATCACGCCACCTCACAACCATCAACACCTATGTCGGCGGTGGGATTCGAACCCAGGCGTCGAGCGTGGTTGGCGGAGACGTTACCAACCACACTAGGCCCCCGCCCTTATCGCTTACACTCTTGATATTCTTAATATTACATTGAACAGATTTTATATAAGGTAATCTAACGTCGAGAGAACCTATTTTAGTATTGTGAGGGAATTGGGGCAAAATTTATATGTTGCTGACATTTTATGCCAATCAGACACCAACCAATCGATTCCTGCGACTTTTTTACTCGACATAAGACATAATTTGACTACCACTTTTAGATATTAGCGCATTATCATTGATGCTCATACATGCTCGATATTCTTTCGCTTTGTGAAATATAATAAAACCATGCCAAAACCGGTTTCGTAGAATCACCGTTTTGAGCTCAGTTTTTGTCCGATTTAAGATCTGTTTTGCCTTTCTCCAGGTATAGCAATCACTTACAAAACCGAAAATATAAAAGTGCTCCAAAGGGCCGAATGGCATATATCACTCGACTCAGCTCGACGAGCTAAGCATTTTCTGTATATGTGTGTGTGTGTGTGTGTATGTGTGTGTGTGTGTGTGTGTGTGTGTGTGTGTGTGTGTGTGTGTGTGTGTGTGTGTGTGTGTGTGTGTGTGTGTGAGTGTATGTGCAGATTTTTATTCTCACTCACTTTTCTCAGAGATGACTGGACCGATTTTCATGCAATTAATTGCAAATGAAAGGTCTTGTTGTCCCATAAGATCCTATTCAATTTCATTGTAATCGGATTTTTAGTTTCGAGGTTATGTATCAAATAAAAAAAAATGAAACATCATTATCTCAAAAACTACACAACCGATTTGAACAAAATTAGTCTCAAAAGAACGGGCTACCTGGAAATCCTTTAAGTTTTGAATTTCATAAAGATTGAACATGTCGTTCAAAAGTTATGAAAAGAAACGTGTTCTGAAGACTGTTTAATCTTACTCATGTTTCTCAGAGATGGCTGTACCGATTTTCATAAAATCAGTGGCAAATGGAAGATCTAGTTGCCCCATGAGACCCTATTGATTTGTTTTGCAATCAGACTATTAGTTTGCCTGTTATGTTTAAAAATGTGAAATCCAGCTATGCAAAGGAACATATTCCGATGACTCCTTGGACTCAGAGATGGCTAACCCGATTTCCACAAAATTAGTGTCAAATGAATGGTCTAGGTGCCTCAGAAGACCCTTTTGAATTCTACTGTAATCGAACTGTAACTTCATCTGTAATGTACCGACTTGTGAAAATCACGAAACTTCATTATCTCAGAAACTACACAACCGATTTGATCAATATTGATATCAGATGAGCGGGCTAGTTAAGGGTTAACTGATGAATTATGATTGAACACGTGGTTTCAAAGTTTGGCTGCCCTATACGTTCCCTTTTCATTTGATTATAATCGAACTTAAGCAACTGTTATGTATTAAATTATTAACAATACAACGAAAGTCTATTATCTCAAAGAGTACATGACTTATTTGAACATTACTAGTGTCATACGAACGAGTCATCTCTCAAACTCACAAATAACAAACTTCATAACAATTTGATATGTGGCTCAAAAGTTATGGAAAGAAAAGAAATTCAAAGACTATTTAATCGATATATGTGGCCTTAACATAATTTAAGTGTGATCGATATATGTGGCCTTAACATAATTTAAGTGTGGTATCGTACTATTTGAACGTTTCAAATTCATTGATTCCTTGCGATGTGTTTAAAGTCTGCAAATGCTTAACCAATCGGCCATAGGACATGATCAAAGTCAAATAACAACTCGTTTGAAATGATTGGTTTTAACCGAAATGACAACATCCTCGACTGTTGGCTTGTGTACATCGCTTTAACTCTAAATATATTCATATTGAGTGGTATTCGGTCATTTTCAGCAGATTTTCTGGCAACAATCTGACACTGGAAATACCCATATTGGGAAGTATTTAGTTATTTAGGTTGTTTTTCCAAAAATTAAAGTGGTCGTCTTTAAATTCAAAATGGTGTCCAGGGTCAATGTTTGGTTTGTATGCATCATCACGTTTACGGAAATATCCATATTGAGTATTATTCGGTCATTTCCCACTGTTGCCTAGAAGTTGCCATTTAGCAAGTCAAAATGGTGCCTGAGGACAATTGTTAGCTCCTTGCATCATTCTGGTTCCAGAGATACTCATATTGGATAGTATTTTAGGCTGTTTTTCACAAACCGGTAGTCGCAATCTTGTATTTCAAAATGGTACTTAGGATACTGGTTAAAGAAAAACTCATGTTGGGTGATATTTGGTCACTTTGGACTGTTTTTTTCAGAAGCCGAAAGTCGTCATTTTAAACTTTAAAATTGCCTGTGAAATCAATTTCTGTCATCTGGGCGTAATTCTGGTTCCGAAAACATTCATATTGAATGGTATTTGGTCATTTCCGGCTGTTTGCCAGACACCGGAAGTCACTATCTTGAAATTCAAGACTGTGTCTGTGATCAATTTTTAGCTTCTGTGCATCTTTCTGGTTCCAGAAAAACTCATATTTAATGGGAATCGTCCATTTCAGGCTGTTTTCCAGAAACCGGAAGTTGCCATCTTACAATTCAAAATGTTGTCTGAAGTCGATTTGTGGCTCCAGTGCATCATTACGGTTTGCGCTGTTTTTCCGACACCGGAAGTCGCCATTTTGGATTTCATAATGGCATTTGGAGACAATTTCTGGATTTTGAACGGCATACTGGTTAAAGAAAAACTCAAATTGCGTGGTATTTGGTCATTTTCAGCTGTTTTCAGAAACCGGAAGTCGCCATCTTAGAATTTAAAATGCTATCTGTGGTCGATTTTAGCTCCTGTGTATTATTCTAGATCCGGATATTATTATATTGGGTGGAAATCGGCCATTTTTGGCTGTTTTCCAGAAACCGGAAGTTGCCATCTTACAATCCAAAATGTTGTCTGAGGTCGATTATGGAACATATTTGTTACCACTAAAAACATTCACCTGCCAATATGGTTCCATTTAGTTGATTAGTTCGCGAGATGTGCAGAAATTTGTGAAGAAACATGTACTTCCAGAAGAGGGAGGGGCGTCGAACCATTATGGACAAATTTGTTACCTCTAAAAACATTCACATACCGAATTTGGTTGTATTTTCTTGATTGGTGATTGATTGGTTCTTGATTGAACTGTGCGAAATTTGTGTTTCATTTTTATCCCTTATAAAAGAGGGACTCTGGTGTCAATACATTATGTACATATTTGTTACCACTAAAAACATTAACCTGCCAAATTTTGTTCCATTTGGTTGATTAGTTCTCGAGATGTGCACAAATTTGTGTTTCATCTAACTATTATGGACATATTAGTTACCCCTTAAAACATCCACATGCCAAATTCGGTTTCATTTGCTTGGTTTGTTCTTGAGTTGTGCAGAAATTTATGTTTCATCTGTATGGGACCCCTCCTTTCCAGAAGAGGTAGGCTGCCGCTCATGGCAAGTCCGTCCCAATTGCATTTTTGTCAATTTTGCGTTTATTTTTGGAATCAATTCCTTTTTAAATCTACTTTCGATAAAACAAATTTTTTTGAATACTTCGTTCTGAGGAACTATGAAAAAAATAGCAAGTCGGTTTGTCCCATAGCAAAAGTGATCGCAAATCGGTCCCATTGCAAAATCTTCGCAATTTAACCCCACAGCCAATAATAATTATGAAAAATGTGATATTCACCACAACTTATGGTCTTCAGGGTTAGAATTGGATGTACCAAGTGATATTCGATAGGATGTTTGATTGAATTTTACGCGTTCTACATCGTGTGGCTCTAGCTAGTACAATGTTTTCTTCATAACAAAGTTTCCACCAGTAGCTTCGTTCAGCTGTTGTTTGTTGACAGTGAACGCTTTAGGTGTGTCACTGTATTGTTAGTTAAAGCATTCTTTAGTTAATGCTACTTTTCGTATTTTTTCCGTATTTTATGAAAAGACGTGGGCAAGAATTGTTCAATTATTGTCGTGAATTTCGTTTTGAAGAATTTGTCAGTCATATCAAATACTTCGGTACGCTTCTTAGCTTTAACAGCAAACATCTTCCCAAGCTATAGGTGTTCTTTCATATTTGCTTCCACTGCTACGTGGAACCTGTCACGAACGTGTGACCGCTATCAGGAAAATTAAGAACAAGTTCCTACACCCAAACTGATTTCGAATTTATCAGTAGTACCAAATGTAAAAACAAAATCTAATTTTATTTTGAGTGGTGCAGTTGCTACATTGTGTTATGCTTCTCACAAAAAACTTGTTTAATGAAGCACGAGAGTAGGTCATTTATGAATTGACCAGCGATGGATTCATTCCAAACGCAAGCTTTAGCACCGCCATCGATTTGTAGTAGTTTGTTTTTCATCACTGGTCGTAGCTGGCTATGGGACTGACTTGCTATCATTCTGGCTACGTACCCTAAAAGTAATCGCATGTGAGTCCCAGCTTATGATTTTCAACAAATTTTAATCAAACTTCGGTGTGTATGTGAATTTTATGATGCAAAAGTGTTAGATTGTCAGTGCAGTGCTAAATTCTGTTGATGGTCTTGATTGAAAAAGCATTTGAGTGCAAAATTTCACCAAAAGTGTTACGATTTTCAATTGCTGTTTTCTCATCAGCACCAAAACGCAAATGGGACGGACTTGCTATGAGCGGCAGTAGGGGTCTCAAACAATCATAGGAACCTTTATCGGCACCAAAAACCCCTACATACAAATTTTCACGTCGATAGGTTCGGTAGTTTACGAGCCTATATGGATCAGACAGACAGACAGACCGGACTGCATTTTCATATATATAGATTACAACATCAATATTTTAGAACCTAAAGAGGGAATATACATTTATTGGATTGAAATGAACGCTTCGCGTAAATCTGTTTTTACAAATAAAAAATTGAATGAGAAAGGCTGGGTCTGACCGCTAGGTGGATTAATTTAGGTTTTTTTATAGATGGGCAAGAAGATGCTAATATGTGAACAAACTCTTAGAATTTCATAATTGGTCTTAAAACAAAATGGCGTCGAAAAAACATCGAAAATTTCCGATTTCTCAAAAATACAAAATGGCGCCATTGTTGCCCTTGAGTTGAAATATGTTCAAATTCGGGGAAATTTGGTTTTGCATCAAAATACAAAAAAAAATATATATAGAAACCAATGCAGAAAAAAGTCATTTTTTGTTGCACTGTGTAATCTAATGACTACGCAATGCACCCGTTTCGAAAAACCGCATTCGCCGGAGTTCGTTTATTTTCTCGAGGAATAATGTCTTTTGCCTTTCTCCTAGAAAGGTATAGCAATCACTGAAAAAACCAAAAGTATAAAAGTGCTCCAAAGGGTCCAATCTCGTATATCAATCGACTTAGTTCGACGAGCTGAGCATTTTCTGTATGTGTGTGTGTGTGTATGTGTGTGTGTGTATGTATGTAACGGTCTCCCAATCTCACTCAATTCTCTCAGAGATGGCTGGACCGAATTTAATGAAACTAGTTGCAAATGAAAGGTCTAGTTGCCCCATATGACCCTATTGAATTGTATTGCAATCGGATTTTTAGTCTCGAGGTTGGTTGGTATCAAAAGAACGAGCTTGTTTTTTAATCATTTGTAAAATAATTTTATAAGGATCGGACATATGGTTCAGAAGTTATGCAGAGAAACGTGTTTCAAAGACTGTTTAAACTCACTCACTTTTCTCAGAGATGGCTGGACCGATTTTCACAAAATTAGTGTCATATGGAAGGTCTTGTTGCCCCATGAGACCCTATTAAATTTAATTGTTATTGAACTTTAACTTTGTCCGTTATGTATAATAATGTAAAATCAGGCTATGACAAGAAACAGGTTTCTAAGACTGCTTGAACTCACCCACTTTGCTCAAAGACGGATGGACCGATTTTCACAAAATAAGTTGCAATAGGAAGGTCTAGTTGCCTGATAAGACCCTATTGAATTTTATTATAATCGTACTGTAACTTTGTCTGTTATGTATCAAATTGTAAAAGTTATGAAACTCCATTATCTCAGAAACTACACAACCGATTCGAACAAAATAGATATCAAATGAACGGGCTGTCTTTAAAACCCCTAAATAACGAATTTTATGGTGATTGAACATGTAGTTCAAAGGTTATGAAAAGAAACGTGTTCAGAAAACTTTTTCAAATTCACTCGTTTTGCCAAAGATGGCAAGACTGATTTCAACAATTTTAGTTTTAAATTGAAGGTTCAGTTGCTGTGTTGGTAGCCATTACATTTGATTATAATACTGGTTGACAAAATCGAAAAAAATGCTGCTCTAAAGCTCACAATAGTTGCCCTAGAAAGAAAAAGATTCACAGGAAAAGCTATAATTTTTAATTTTTTTTAGTTTGACCTTCGGGGCCACACTTGGACTTTTATTTTAACCATCATGTGTTAAATTGTAAAATTAATGAAAGTATATTCCCTCAAAGATATTACGACTTATTTAAAGAAAACATCTGTCAAACGAACAAGTTGTTCCTCAAAATTACAAAGAAACAAAACCCAAAGGCTGTTTAAAACTAGCTACTTTGATCAAAGTTCGAAATTAGGACATGATATGATAGAAAAACTATTTAATTAGTACAAATATTACGTCAAATTTCAAATACTATGCTCCAATTATTCCTTCAAATACAACATCAGTATTCTAAAATCCAAAGAGTGGATATACCTATATTGGATTATATTTGGCAATTGAAGGATGTTTTCCAGAAACCGGAAGTGGATTAAAAATTGGGTTTGAGGTCGAATTCTGGCCACTGGGTATAATCCAGGTTTCAAGAACCCATATTGATTGGTGTTTGCCCATTCATTGGATGCCCCTCAGAAACGATTAGTAATATCAACTGTGTTAAAGAGTTCAAATTAATGTATAAGGAACAACATTTAGTTATAAATTATTTGAAATCTACTAACTAAAGTTGACATAAACAATCTAAATATTCATACGCAGTATATGTGTAAAAATCGATTATACCACGATCAAAAACAAAATCGCATCATATATTTGAAAGGTTTTAATGGTATTTGAATGTATATGTGTTAATGTGTGTTCATATGTGTGTGAATGTTATATTTTAAATGTTCGGTATAGTTGTGTGAACAAAAACAAGAGAATAACAAATCCAGCAGAAATTATCAAGGTGTATTTTTTAAGTGTTGGTGTAAATCTATTTTAACAAATAATAAGTTCGAAAGAGAAAGGCTGGGTCTCACCGCTAGGTGGATTAATTTAGGTTTTTTGCTAGACAAATATTCAAATACTAAGATGCCCCTGATGACGAATGGTCTTGGCGCGCGCCGCTCACCTAGATTCGCGGTGTTTGACAAGAAAGATACACATCGTTCGCCTTCGTAATGAATTAACTTCGCACGCAACATTGTTCGATTTGATACATACTTTTCCTTTCCGTCGCAGTCGTGGAGATGCAGAGGTCAACTCGGTCTTCGACAACAACGACTGTTACTTTTTCTTCTTTACAACATCCTTCCTTAACCTAACGATCGTAAAGACGTGGCCGGCGCTGTTATCGATCTATACAAAGCGGTAGCTACTGAATTGTTGTACACTGGAAATGGCAAACTAATCTCAAGTAGCCTTATACGTGGTTCTTTGTGCAACTTCACTAGTTCAGATCGATCACGTAGGAGTAAATTCGGGATGTGTGGTCGTCAAGCTCAAGCTCATATTATCCTCTTCCTATTTAAGTCTGACCGAGCGGATGGAGTAAGAACAACATACACTTGAAGAGTGGATCCTCCAATGGCCGTGGCTGTGTTACATATTGCAGATATATTACCAAGAGAATGAAAAGAAAAACATTTTATACATAATCATCATTGATGTAAAACAAGAAATTTATTAAAACACAGAAAGCGCTATATTCCATCAGAACTTGACCCACTATGCTCTTTCGACACAGATTCCGTAGCCAACCGCTAGTGTACAAGACAATAACAGTGCTAGCGCTATAATCCTATTTATTCTAACGGTATCTCCCAACCGAAGTATTATTATTTGCAATGTTAACGTCGGAGATCAGCTTTGACCAATTGGCTGATCGACACGTCCCTGCGCCTAACCCTCAAGCTCTCACACGCCTCTGGATACCATCACAGTTCAAACTGCTCTACTAATAGATGCAAATTAATTCAAAAGTCACGATCCAAAAATAAATCATTTTTTCCAGGAAATTCATGTTTCCATATTTCAGACTCAGCTATTGTTTGCTTTGTGGTGAGGAATAACAAATTACCTCAAACAACGAACAGCTTATCTTCCAAAAACAGATAATAACTTATGATTTATCCCCCTAGGACAACGCAACGCCACCGGTTTTAAATCTATGATCCAAATGCTCCAAACTCAGTCGAAATGAAGCTGTTCTCCTGGTTGAACATCAGTGCTGTGCTATTCGCTCTTGTGGCGCCCTCTGTCGGTCAATTGAACGAGTGTGATGTAGTGGTGGGCACCGGTCAGACGTCTACTAAATGTGGGGACTGTTTCACCCTGATAATATGTGTCAAAGATTTATATACTTTCACAACAAAGTGTCTACCCGATGAATACTGCACTGATATACCAAATTTCCCGGGGAATGCAGTTTGTAGTCTAACTGTTCCACCTGACTGCGCAGCTTTCACAACTACGACTTCAGCGCCTACAACCTCAGACCTAACAACAACCACCGTTATTACTACTTCAAGCCTTGTTGATGATACTACCAGTAGTCCAGCAACTACAACCTCACCGGATCCGGTGCAGCCGCCAGATGATGGATCCGTCATTTGTTCCGGACCGGGTATATACCCTGATGCAACCAATTGCAGTATTTACCACTACTGTTCAGCGCTAAACGAACGCTCGGTGGTACAGGATTGCCCCGCGGGCTACACGTTCTACTATACAACCACTTCAACTGGAGTATTTCCCTGCAAAAGTGGGGCCGTTTGTGATGAGGTAACGTGCATCGACGGTCAACTGCTTGCACCGTTCGGCTCCAGTAAAGTGTTCTACGCAAAGTGCGTAGACGGTGTAGCTGTGATGTACAGCTGTGGCTCTGGCACGACTTTCGATGGGGAGAAGTGTGTTATGAGCTGCTCACAGGAGGGTACATTCGCAAATACGGCTAATGCAAACGAATACTATCGATGCTACTATTCCGGAAACACACTGGTGAGCAAATTGCAAAAATGTCCCTCCGGTAAGAGCTTCGATGACAGCCGAAAGATTTGCGTCTGATTTGGATTTACTTTACTTAGAAGTTAGAACAAAACTGTACGTGAAATAAAGCATTCTCATTCCACTAATGTATTATTTGGTCTTACATCACATATTTTATAGCAAATTTTTAACTCCCAGGTGGTCCAAAAATATGTACTGCTTTTTGTAAAGTAAATGATAGTGTAAAGCTATCTAAAAACTCACTGTAAATTTCAAGGTAATCGATTTAGTAGTTTGAAACATAATAAAGCTTGACTTATTCCCTTACCCCACCTTCCCCTTTCCTTCAATATCACAAAAAAGCATTTGTTAATAAACCAACAAATTTTTAATTTTCCATGATTATAGGAGAGAGACGACCGTCAACCAGTACGTGATCGATCTGGGAGCAGGCTTTGACATTTGGATGCCTACATATGTGTTTCCGAATATTCAAACGTGGAAAATAGGAGCTACATTTGGCCGTTTTCATTTGTTGACAAGGAGGCCTTCCAACAACCGAACGGAAGAATTCCTCCATCCCAACCTGTGCGTTTGCGTCTCCGATGACGACTTTTACATCGTGTTTTGGGCACTCGTCATAGATTCGCTCCAGCTTGTCATCGAACTCATCTTTGACTTCATCGGATTTGTCGTTTGTCGGTGCGTAGGTGTTTAATCTCTGTAGTTGAAAGATTTTCCCTTAATCCTCAACACGCATTTATGGTCATCTACGGGCCTCCACCGGATGACTCTTGTTTTCTGATTTCCCAGCACTAAGAAACCGACGCCCCGTTTCACTGCTTTGCCGCCACTGTAGTAGATGTGGTACTTGAAAGAAGTGCGTGCAATAGGGTCCACTGCACGCGATTACCTTTCTCCGGAATTTGGCCACCGAACCTCCTGAATCGCTGCGATTTCGACTCCCTGCCGCTGGAGTTTTCGACCAAGCAAGCCAGCCCGCTCGGTTCATTGAAAGATCGGACGTACCAAGTGCCCAACTTCCTATCGTTTACCTTAATCTTTTTCCGTGTTCGTAGCCTAGGTCTTTGCTGATTGATCCGTTCCGTATTTCTAATTTCGTTGTTCGTGGTTGAAGGAAGGTTTCGTAATGCTACCTTACCAGGGTCGCGATACCTACATCCTGCTGATGGGGCTGCCATCATAGGTGTAACTGTCGGGATACAGCATTCCATAATTCAGCCGCTCGCTCCGGGTCAGACGCTGTTATACACCGCCCCTAACATGGGGATACAGCCGCGTACGATTCCCCTTCCCATTCAGCATACGACCACAGTTTCCACCGGGGGTTGGTTACCCGATCTCCGCTAAGGTTACTCGTATCCCGGTCGGCATCACGTGGAGGTTGGGATAGGAGTTGCTGGACAGAGGTGAATGACCACATTACGATCTCTAATTACACGTGCCCAACCATTTGCCAACCAAATTGTAACAAAGTAAACACGCCCTTTGTTGTGCCTGATGATAATAGCTCTCAATGTGTTGTTACCTTTGGTGTTCGTTTGGCTCACAACATTCTCTCCGTATATCGCTCCCTCTGAGTATTGCTAGCATAAACACAATGGAAGGAATCCGTCAAATCGTCAATACGATGCTAATTGTCCAGTCGATTTCTGTTGATATATATTCCGCTTTCACATGTTGTTCTAACGTTTTTTTTTATGTCAGTAAAATTTATTCAGGAAGTGCTGTCAGTTTATTTACGTAAAAAATAGCTCTCAGCAAAAAAATTTTCACTTATTCACGTGACTTGGAGTTAACCTTTATTCTACTAGGCTTGGAACTAACCTTCATCTCACTTGGAGCTAAACGCAGCGAAAGTATGAAATTGGATAACTGATAACCGTGCTCTTGCATCTTCATCACAAAGTACGTCGCACGTTTGATGCTTAACAAAAAGCATAATTCAATGAAACATATGGGTCATTCCATACAAAGTGACCACGAAAAAGCACAAACTTGGACACGACCATCACAGATTTGGCTCAAAGTTGGGCGAATTATTCATCTACTGTCACTTTGGAAAAATCCCAAATTTGGTGTCGATTGGAATACCCCCAGCTCTGTGGGAACCCCCTGTTTATTGCAAAGTCACGCATTTTTTGTTCAAAATCTCTTTTTCTTTTTCTTACAATTCATAGTTGTAAGATGTTCGAAAAATACTGATAGATGATTTTCAAAGAAAATAAACCAAGGAATCCAGAAAAATATATAAGTTTTGACCGGAAGTGTTGCCTGAATAATTATTTTTGTATTTGAAAACTATATTTCCATTTTTCGGCAAATGCAGTCGTTTTTTTTTTAAATTTGATGATTTCATCGTATTCCTTGGAAAATTACACATAAGAAACAATAATCATCCCGAGGTAATACGAGCCAATCTCGAGATATAACATTTTTACGAAAAAAGTTGTAAACTTCGTATTAATTTTATTTACAATTTATAGACGTAAGACACCCGGAAAATAGTGATAGGTGAAATTTGAAGAAAATAAACCAAGAAATCCAGTTAGATTATTTTTGCATTTTAAAATTAAATTTGCATATTTCGGCAAATGCAGCTAGTTTTATTTCAAATTTGATGGTTTCATCGTATTTCTTGGAAATTTTTACGTAAGAAACACTTATAACCCCGTGGTAATATGAGCCAATCTCGAGATATAGCATTTTTACGAAAATAGTTCTGAATTTCGTAATTAGTTTTTCGTAAATATGTTATATCTCAAGATTGCCTCATATTATAACGGAGTGGTAAGTGCTTCTTACGTAAAATTTTCTGAGAGACACGATGAAACCATCAAATTTAAAATTAAATTAGCTGCATTGGCCGAAAAATGCATATTTAATTTAAAAATACAAAAATAATCTATCTGGCAACACTTCCGGACAAAAACAATATTTTTTCTGGATTCCTTGGTTTATTTTCTTCAAAATTCACCTATCACTATTTTTCGGGCGTCTTACGTCTTTAAATTATAAAATGAAATAATTATAAAATTTACAACTTTTTTCGTAGAAATGTTATATCTCGAGATTGGCTCATAATACCTCGGGATGATTGTTGTTTCTTATGTGAAATTTTCCAAGGAACACGATGAAATTATCAAATTTTAAAAGAAATGGCTGCATTTGCCGAAAAATGTAAATTTAGCTTTCAAAAACAAAAATAATTTATCTGGCAACACTTCCGGTCTAAACTTTTATTTTTTCTGGATTCCTTGGTTTAATTTCTTCAAAAATCATCTATCAGTTTTTTACGGACATCTTACGTCTATGAATTGTAAGAAAAAGAAAAAAGAGATTTTCGACAAAAATTGCCCGACTTTGCAATAAAGAGGGGGGTCCTGGAGAGCAGGGGGTATTCCAACCGACACCAAAATTGGGATTTTTCCAAAAAGACAGTAGATGAATAATTCCCCCAACTTTGAACAAAATCTGTGATAGTCGTGTCCAAGTGGCATGTACACTTCCTATGGAATGACCCATATATTATTTTATTATCTCTCTATGTATGTAGTTCGAGTGTAAACACATTTTCAAAAATATAAAAATAACAAATAAGGAGCCGAAGCGATATATAACCGCTGCAAAAACAGGACATGAATTTAGCTTAGCAAACGTAAGCTTAGCTTTGCTGTCTGAGTCAGCGTCTGATCCGGCTTCGGGTGGTGGATGTTTTCTCCGTGCACGTCCTTCGCATAGGATCGCGTCATTTGACAAGAAAGGTGACAAAATAATAGGTAATGCAACCCCCTCCCCGCAAAAGGGGCAGGATCATGTAAAGAAAAATTGTTATTTATCTTTGAGTATCGCTTACTCCGCCACTGTTGTGTTCAATCACCGACGCCCAGGGAGGCGACCCAGGGAGAAAAATTGTTATTTATCTTTGAGTATCGCTTACCCGCCACTGTTGTGTTCAATCACCGACGCCCAGGGAGGCGACTCCACACTCAGGACCCTAACTCACGACCCGTTTATTAACGGACCGGCGCCAACGGCTTTACTTCCTCATGCGATGGAAGGCGTGATCCCAGAGATTTTTCGCCTCAGAAAATCTCCCGGTGTCGGCTAGGATTGAATCTAGACCAGTTGGGTTGGTTGTGAGTGGATCACGCCACCTCACAACCATCAACACCTATGTCGGCGGTGGGATTCGAACCCAGGCGTCGAGCGTGGTTGGCGGAGACGTTACCAACCACACTAGGCCCCCGCCCTTATCGCTTACACTCTTGATATTCTTAATATTACATTGAACAGATTTTATATAAGGTAATCTAACGTCGAGAGAACCTATTTTAGTATTGTGAGGGAATTGGGGCAAAATTTATATGTTGCTGACATTTTATGTCAATCAGACACCAACCAATCGATTCCTGCGACTTTTTTACTCGACATAAGACATAATTTGACTACCACTTTTAGATATTAGCGCATTATCATTGATGCTCATACATGCTCGATATTCTTTCGCTTTGTGAAATATAATAAAACCATGCCAAAACCGGTTTCGTAGAATCACCGTTTTGAGCTCAGTTTTTGTCCGATTTAAGATCTGTTTTGCCTTTCTCCAGGTATAGCAATCACTTACAAAACCGAAAATATAAAAGTGCTCCAAAGGGCCGAATGGCATATATCACTCGACTCAGCTCGACGAGCTAAGCATTTTCTGTATATGTGTGTGTGTGTGTGTGTATGTGTGTGTGTGTGTGTGTGTGTGTGTGTGTGTGTGTGTGTGTGTGTGTGTGTGTGTGTGTGTGTGTGTGTGAGTGTATGTGCAGATTTTTATTCTCACTCACTTTTCTCAGAGATGACTGGACCGATTTTCATGCAATTAATTGCAAATGAAAGGTCTTGTTGTCCCATAAGATCCTATTCAATTTCATTGTAATCGGATTTTTAGTTTCGAGGTTATGTATCAAATAAAAAAAAATGAAACATCATTATCTCAAAAACTACACAACCGATTTGAACAAAATTAGTCTCAAAAGAACGGGCTACCTGGAAATCCTTTAAGTTTTGAATTTCATAAAGATTGAACATGTCGTTCAAAAGTTATGAAAAGAAACGTGTTCTGAAGACTGTTTAATCTTACTCATGTTTCTCAGAGATGGCTGTACCGATTTTCATAAAATCAGTGGCAAATGGAAGATCTAGTTGCCCCATGAGACCCTATTGATTTGTTTTGCAATCAGACTATTAGTTTGCCTGTTATGTTTAAAAATGTGAAATCCAGCTATGCAAAGGAACATATTCCGATGACTCCTTGGACTCAGAGATGGCTAACCCGATTTCCACAAAATTAGTGTCAAATGAATGGTCTAGGTGCCTCAGAAGACCCTTTTGAATTCTACTGTAATCGAACTGTAACTTCATCTGTAATGTACCGACTTGTGAAAATCACGAAACTTCATTATCTCAGAAACTACACAACCGATTTGATCAATATTGATATCAGATGAGCGGGCTAGTTAAGGGTTAACTGATGAATTATGATTGAACACGTGGTTTCAAAGTTTGGCTGCCCTATACGTTCCCTTTTCATTTGATTATAATCGAACTTAAGCAACTGTTATGTATTAAATTATTAACAATACAACGAAAGTCTATTATCTCAAAGAGTACATGACTTATTTGAACATTACTAGTGTCATACGAACGAGTCATCTCTCAAACTCACAAATAACAAACTTCATAACAATTTGATATGTGGCTCAAAAGTTATGGAAAGAAAAGAAATTCAAAGACTATTTAATCGATATATGTGGCCTTAACATAATTTAAGTGTGATCGATATATGTGGCCTTAACATAATTTAAGTGTGGTATCGTACTATTTGAACGTTTCAAATTCATTGATTCCTTGCGATGTGTTTAAAGTCTGCAAATGCTTAACCAATCGGCCATAGGACATGATCAAAGTCAAATAACAACTCGTTTGAAATGATTGGTTTTAACCGAAATGACAACATCCTCGACTGTTGGCTTGTGTACATCGCTTTAACTCTAAATATATTCATATTGAGTGGTATTCGGTCATTTTCAGCAGATTTTCTGGCAACAATCTGACACTGGAAATACCCATATTGGGAAGTATTTAGTTATTTAGGTTGTTTTTCCAAAAATTAAAGTGGTCGTCTTTAAATTCAAAATGGTGTCCAGGGTCAATGTTTGGTTTGTATGCATCATCACGTTTACGGAAATATCCATATTGAGTATTATTCGGTCATTTCCCACTGTTGCCTAGAAGTTGCCATTTAGCAAGTCAAAATGGTGCCTGAGGACAATTGTTAGCTCCTTGCATCATTCTGGTTCCAGAGATACTCATATTGGATAGTATTTTAGGCTGTTTTTCACAAACCGGTAGTCGCAATCTTGTATTTCAAAATGGTACTTAGGATACTGGTTAAAGAAAAACTCATGTTGGGTGATATTTGGTCACTTTGGACTGTTTTTTTCAGAAGCCGAAAGTCGTCATTTTAAACTTTAAAATTGCCTGTGAAATCAATTTCTGTCATCTGGGCGTAATTCTGGTTCCGAAAACATTCATATTGAATGGTATTTGGTCATTTCCGGCTGTTTGCCAGACACCGGAAGTCACTATCTTGAAATTCAAGACTGTGTCTGTGATCAATTTTTAGCTTCTGTGCATCTTTCTGGTTCCAGAAAAACTCATATTTAATGGGAATCGTCCATTTCAGGCTGTTTTCCAGAAACCGGAAGTTGCCATCTTACAATTCAAAATGTTGTCTGAAGTCGATTTGTGGCTCCAGTGCATCATTACGGTTTGCGCTGTTTTTCCGACACCGGAAGTCGCCATTTTGGATTTCATAATGGCATTTGGAGACAATTTCTGGATTTTGAACGGCATACTGGTTAAAGAAAAACTCAAATTGCGTGGTATTTGGTCATTTTCAGCTGTTTTCAGAAACCGGAAGTCGCCATCTTAGAATTTAAAATGCTATCTGTGGTCGATTTTAGCTCCTGTGTATTATTCTAGATCCGGATATTATTATATTGGGTGGAAATCGGCCATTTTTGGCTGTTTTCCAGAAACCGGAAGTTGCCATCTTACAATCCAAAATGTTGTCTGAGGTCGATTATGGAACATATTTGTTACCACTAAAAACATTCACCTGCCAATATGGTTCCATTTAGTTGATTAGTTCGCGAGATGTGCAGAAATTTGTGAAGAAACATGTACTTCCAGAAGAGGGAGGGGCGTCGAACCATTATGGACAAATTTGTTACCTCTAAAAACATTCACATACCGAATTTGGTTGTATTTTCTTGATTGGTGATTGATTGGTTCTTGATTGAACTGTGCGAAATTTGTGTTTCATTTTTATCCCTTATAAAAGAGGGACTCTGGTGTCAATACATTATGTACATATTTGTTACCACTAAAAACATTAACCTGCCAAATTTTGTTCCATTTGGTTGATTAGTTCTCGAGATGTGCACAAATTTGTGTTTCATCTAACTATTATGGACATATTAGTTACCCCTTAAAACATCCACATGCCAAATTCGGTTTCATTTGCTTGGTTTGTTCTTGAGTTGTGCAGAAATTTATGTTTCATCTGTATGGGACCCCTCCTTTCCAGAAGAGGTAGGCTGCCGCTCATGGCAAGTCCGTCCCAATTGCATTTTTGTCAATTTTGCGTTTATTTTTGGAATCAATTCCTTTTTAAATCTACTTTCGATAAAACAAATTTTTTTGAATACTTCGTTCTGAGGAACTATGAAAAAAATAGCAAGTCGGTTTGTCCCATAGCAAAAGTGATCGCAAATCGGTCCCATTGCAAAATCTTCGCAATTTAACCCCACAGCCAATAATAATTATGAAAAATGTGATATTCACCACAACTTATGGTCTTCAGGGTTAGAATTGGATGTACCAAGTGATATTCGATAGGAGGTTTGATTGAATTTTACGCGTTCTACATCGTGTGGCTCTAGCTAGTACAATGTTTTCTTCATAACAAAGTTTCCACCAGTAGCTTCGTTCAGCTGTTGTTTGTTGACAGTGAACGCTTTAGGTGTGTCACTGTATTGTTAGTTAAAGCATTCTTTAGTTAATGCTACTTTTCGTATTTTTTCCGTATTTTATGAAAAGACGTGGGCAAGAATTGTTCAATTATTGTCGTGAATTTCGTTTTGAAGAATTTGTCAGTCATATCAAATACTTCGGTACGCTTCTTAGCTTTAACAGCAAACATCTTCCCAAGCTATAGGTGTTCTTTCATATTTGCTTCCACTGCTACGTGGAACCTGTCACGAACGTGTGACCGCTATCAGGAAAATTAAGAACAAGTTCCTACACCCAAACTGATTTCGAATTTATCAGTAGTACCAAATGTAAAAACAAAATCTAATTTTATTTTGAGTGGTGCAGTTGCTACATTGTGTTATGCTTCTCACAAAAAACTTGTTTAATGAAGCACGAGAGTAGGTCATTTATGAATTGACCAGCGATGGATTCATTCCAAACGCAAGCTTTAGCACCGCCATCGATTTGTAGTAGTTTGTTTTTCATCACTGGTCGTAGCTGGCTATGGGACTGACTTGCTATCATTCTGGCTACGTACCCTAAAAGTAATCGCATGTGAGTCCCAGCTTATGATTTTCAACAAATTTTAATCAAACTTCGGTGTGTATGTGAATTTTATGATGCAAAAGTGTTAGATTGTCAGTGCAGTGCTAAATTCTGTTGATGGTCTTGATTGAAAAAGCATTTGAGTGCAAAATTTCACCAAAAGTGTTACGATTTTCAATTGCTGTTTTCTCATCAGCACCAAAACGCAAATGGGACGGACTTGCTATGAGCGGCAGTAGGGGTCTCAAACAATCATAGGAACCTTTATCGGCACCAAAAACCCCTACATACAAATTTTCACGTCGATAGGTTCGGTAGTTTACGAGCCTATATGGATCAGACAGACAGACAGACCGGACTGCATTTTCATATATATAGATTACAACATCAATATTTTAGAACCTAAAGAGGGAATATACATTTATTGGATTGAAATGAACGCTTCGCGTAAATCTGTTTTTACAAATAAAAAATTGAATGAGAAAGGCTGGGTCTGACCGCTAGGTGGATTAATTTAGGTTTTTTTATAGATGGGCAAGAAGATGCTAATATGTGAACAAACTCTTAGAATTTCATAATTGGTCTTAAAACAAAATGGCGTCGAAAAAACATCGAAAATTTCCGATTTCTCAAAAATACAAAATGGCGCCATTGTTGCCCTTGAGTTGAAATATGTTCAAATTCGGGGAAATTTGGTTTTGCATCAAAATACAAAAAAAAATATATATAGAAACCAATGCAGAAAAAAGTCATTTTTTGTTGCACTGTGTAATCTAATGACTACGCAATGCACCCGTTTCGAAAAACCGCATTCGCCGGAGTTCGTTTATTTTCTCGAGGAATAATGTCTTTTGCCTTTCTCCTAGAAAGGTATAGCAATCACTGAAAAAACCAAAAGTATAAAAGTGCTCCAAAGGGTCCAATCTCGTATATCAATCGACTTAGTTCGACGAGCTGAGCATTTTCTGTATGTGTGTGTGTGTGTATGTGTGTGTGTATGTATGTAACGGTCTCCCAATCTCACTCAATTCTCTCAGAGATGGCTGGACCGAATTTAATGAAACTAGTTGCAAATGAAAGGTCTAGTTGCCCCATATGACCCTATTGAATTGTATTGCAATCGGATTTTTAGTCTCGAGGTTGGTTGGTATCAAAAGAACGAGCTTGTTTTTTAATCATTTGTAAAATAATTTTATAAGGATCGGACATATGGTTCAGAAGTTATGCAGAGAAACGTGTTTCAAAGACTGTTTAAACTCACTCACTTTTCTCAGAGATGGCTGGACCGATTTTCACAAAATTAGTGTCATATGGAAGGTCTTGTTGCCCCATGAGACCCTATTAAATTTAATTGTTATTGAACTTTAACTTTGTCCGTTATGTATAATAATGTAAAATCAGGCTATGACAAGAAACAGGTTTCTAAGACTGCTTGAACTCACCCACTTTGCTCAAAGACGGATGGACCGATTTTCACAAAATAAGTTGCAATAGGAAGGTCTAGTTGCCTGATAAGACCCTATTGAATTTTATTATAATCGTACTGTAACTTTGTCTGTTATGTATCAAATTGTAAAAGTTATGAAACTCCATTATCTCAGAAACTACACAACCGATTCGAACAAAATAGATATCAAATGAACGGGCTGTCTTTAAAACCCCTAAATAACGAATTTTATGGTGATTGAACATGTAGTTCAAAGGTTATGAAAAGAAACGTGTTCAGAAAACTTTTTCAAATTCACTCGTTTTGCCAAAGATGGCAAGACTGATTTCAACAATTTTAGTTTTAAATTGAAGGTTCAGTTGCTGTGTTGGTAGCCATTACATTTGATTATAATACTGGTTGACAAAATCGAAAAAAATGCTGCTCTAAGGCTCACAATAGTTGCCCTAGAAAGAAAAAGATTCACAGGAAAAGCTATAATTTTTAATTTTTTTTAGTTTGACCTTCGGGGCCACACTTGGACTTTTATTTTAACCATCATGTGTTAAATTGTAAAATTAATGAAAGTATATTCCCTCAAAGATATTACGACTTATTTAAAGAAAACATCTGTCAAACGAACAAGTTGTTCCTCAAAATTACAAAGAAACAAAACCCAAAGGCTGTTTAAAACTAGCTACTTTGATCAAAGTTCGAAATTAGGACATGATATGATAGAAAAACTATTTAATTAGTACAAATATTACGTCAAATTTCAAATACTATGCTCCAATTATTCCTTCAAATACAACATCAGTATTCTAAAATCCAAAGAGTGGATATACCTATATTGGATTATATTTGGCAATTGAAGGATGTTTTCCAGAAACCGGAAGTGGATTAAAAATTGGGTTTGAGGTCGAATTCTGGCCACTGGGTATAATCCAGGTTTCAAGAACCCATATTGATTGGTGTTTGCCCATTCATTGGATGCCCCTCAGAAACGATTAGTAATATCAACTGTGTTAAAGAGTTCAAATTAATGTATAAGGAACAACATTTAGTTATAAATTATTTGAAATCTACTAACTAAAGTTGACATAAACAATCTAAATATTCATACGCAGTATATGTGTAAAAATCGATTATACCACGATCAAAAACAAAATCGCATCATATATTTGAAAGGTTTTAATGGTATTTGAATGTATATGTGTTAATGTGTGTTCATATGTGTGTGAATGTTATATTTTAAATGTTCGGTATAGTTGTGTGAACAAAAACAAGAGAATAACAAATCCAGCAGAAATTATCAAGGTGTATTTTTTAAGTGTTGGTGTAAATCTATTTTAACAAATAATAAGTTCGAAAGAGAAAGGCTGGGTCTCACCGCTAGGTGGATTAATTTAGGTTTTTTGCTAGACAAATATTCAAATACTAAGATGCCCCTGATGACGAATGGTCTTGGCGCGCGCCGCTCACCTAGATTCGCGGTGTTTGACAAGAAAGATACACATCGTTCGCCTTCGTAATGAATTAACTTCGCACGCAACATTGTTCGATTTGATACATACTTTTCCTTTCCGTCGCAGTCGTGGAGATGCAGAGGTCAACTCGGTCTTCGACAACAACGACTGTTACTTTTTCTTCTTTACAACATCCTTCCTTAACCTAACGATCGTAAAGACGTGGCCGGCGCTGTTATCGATCTATACAAAGCGGTAGCTACTGAATTGTTGTACACTGGAAATGGCAAACTAATCTCAAGTAGCCTTATACGTGGTTCTTTGTGCAACTTCACTAGTTCAGATCGATCACGTAGGAGTAAATTCGGGATGTGTGGTCGTCAAGCTCAAGCTCATATTATCCTCTTCCTATTTAAGCCTGACCGAGCGGATGGAGTAAGAACAACATACACTTGAAGAGTGGATCCTCCAATGGCCGTGGCTGTGTTACATATTGCAGATATATTACCAAGAGAATGAAAAGAAAAACATTTTATACATAATCATCATTGATGTAAAACAAGAAATTTATTAAAACACAGAAAGCGCTATATTCCATCAGAACTTGACCCACTATGCTCTTTCGACACAGATTCCGTAGCCAACCGCTAGTGTACAAGACAATAACAGTGCTAGCGCTATAATCCTATTTATTCTAACGGTATCTCCCAACCGAAGTATTATTATTTGCAATGTTAACGTCGGAGATCAGCTTTGACCAATTGGCTGATCGACACGTCCCTGCGCCTAACCCTCAAGCTCTCACACGCCTCTGGATACCATCACAGTTCAAACTGCTCTACTAATAGATGCAAATTAATTCAAAAGTCACGATCCAAAAATAAATCATTTTTTCCAGGAAATTCATGTTTCCATATTTCAGACTCAGCTATTGTTTGCTTTGTGGTGAGGAATAACAAATTACCTCAAACAACGAACAGCTTATCTTCCAAAAACAGATAATAACTTATGATTTATCCCCCTAGGACAACGCAACGCCACCGGTTTTAAATCTATGATCCAAATGCTCCAAACTCAGTCGAAATGAAGCTGTTCTCCTGGTTGAACATCAGTGCTGTGCTATTCGCTCTTGTGGCGCCCTCTGTCGGTCAATTGAACGAGTGTGATGTAGTGGTGGGCACCGGTCAGACGTCTACTAAATGTGGGGACTGTTTCACCCTGATAATATGTGTCAAAGATTTATATACTTTCACAACAAAGTGTCTACCCGATGAATACTGCACTGATATACCAAATTTCCCGGGTAATGCAGTTTGTAGTCTAACTGTTCCACCTGACTGCGCAGCTTTCACAACTACGACTTCAGCGCCTACAACCTCAGACCTAACAACAACCACCGTTATTACTACTTCAAGCCTTGTTGATGATACTACCAGTAGTCCAGCAACTACAACCTCACCGGATCCGGTGCAGCCGCCAGATGATGGATCCGTCATTTGTTCCGGACCGGGTATATACCCTGATGCAACCAATTGCAGTATTTACCACTACTGTTCAGCGCTAAACGAACGCTCGGTGGTACAGGATTGCCCCGCGGGCTACACGTTCTACTATACAACCACTTCAACTGGAGTATTTCCCTGCAAAAGTGGGGCCGTTTGTGATGAGGTAACGTGCATCGACGGTCAACTGCTTGCACCGTTCGGCTCCAGTAAAGTGTTCTACGCAAAGTGCGTAGACGGTGTAGCTGTGATGTACAGCTGTGGCTCTGGCACGACTTTCGATGGGGAGAAGTGTGTTATGAGCTGCTCACAGGAGGGTACATTCGCAAATACGGCTAATGCAAACGAATACTATCGATGCTACTATTCCGGAAACACACTGGTGAGCAAATTGCAAAAATGTCCCTCCGGTAAGAGCTTCGATGACAGCCGAAAGATTTGCGTCTGATTTGGATTTACTTTATTTAGAAGTTAGAACAAAACTGTACGTGAAATAAAGCATTCTCATTCCACTAATGTATTATTTGGTCTTACATCACATATTTTATAGCAAATTTTTAACTCCCAGGTGGTCCAAAAATATGTACTGCTTTTTGTAAAGTAAATGATAGTGTAAAGCTATCTAAAAACTCACTGTAAATTTCAAGGTAATCGATTTAGTAGTTTGAAACATAATAAAGCTTGACTTATTCCCTTACCCCACCTTCCCCTTTCCTTCAATATCACAAAAAAGCATTTGTTAATAAACCAACAAATTTTTAATTTTCCATGATTATAGGAGAGAGACAAATTTTCGCTCACTTAAATATTGGCTTCACTGTCATCACTTTCTCCTCTACTTTCGTAAAATACCCAATAGAAATCAAATTAGCTCCAGGAGAGGACAATAAACTCAAACTGCTCAGTAATTTTTTTAGCGATTTTTTTTCTTCACCTCTGAGAAAATTGGAATTTTGTGCGCGGTTATGGTACCAACAAATTCCGGACGAATGAACATGCTAGAACTGTGATATATCGAAAAAGTCTAGAC
Source organism: Wyeomyia smithii (assembly GCF_029784165.1). Lineage (NCBI taxonomy): Eukaryota > Metazoa > Arthropoda > Insecta > Diptera > Culicidae > Wyeomyia > Wyeomyia smithii. Next base: position 197,466,270 of record NC_073695.1, on the reverse strand, counting down.
TACTTATGAATCTTTTATAAGTTTTATATAGATAGCTAAAAATGTCGTAAACACTTGATCACAATATTTCATCCACTGTTCCCGTTCACCTCTTATCTTACACATTTGAAAAAAAAAATCTCACCCACTCACTACTGTGTCGCACTGCTTTATAGTACGGTTGAACAATCGATTCTTGCGACACCGTGTCAACTGTCCAACTAAGCTCTGCTCAGGACCAGACCGCGTGCACTCGTAATACATCGTTGGATCATTGCTATTAGCGAACCTTCCCTCGCTGGGGCACCTAAATCGGCAAAAGTGTCCATCGAATTCCGCCATATTTGGACAGCGGAACATGTGAATTGTTGGAGTTTCCTTATTCCGGGAGAAATCACAGTATGCGTACAGTTGACGACTTCCGGCGTACGGGATAAGAACAGTGTCACTGCTGCAGTTAACCCTGAAGCATGTACTGTTCTCCGTTTTCCGCTCGCATACCAGTGTATCTAAATTGAACATGTAACCGTCCGGACAGTGATAAACGTCTGACGTGCCGGAATTGGAAGCACAGATATGATATTTTTGGCAATCGATTGGATCAGGAAAAAAACCTCGTGACGTACAGGTTATTCCGGATGGGGAGTGGCTACATTCGTTGTATAGTGGATCTGGTGTTGCAAGACAGGCATCTCCTTCGCCCAAGGTGTTACAGTAAGGACGTGAATTTGGGCATGACCGCGGGGAATTACTGCCAACGCATACCGCTATATGGGTGCAATTAGCGCACACTGTAACCTTATTAGTCTGACCGCAAAATTCCCGCGGAAGCTCATCTGCCAATCGGTTGTGAGATGTGCTAGCTAATCCGAACTGTTGGCGAACTCCACTAAGGTACAGATTTTGTTGGGCCATAGTCAATCTCTGTAAATATCAATTAAAAGTCATATGAAAAACTAAAACTTACCTAGCTCACTTACCAACCAAAAAGAAAAGATGACCAAACAATCTATTCCTCTGCTTGCCTTCATGGTGGTCTGAGCACTAGTGGATACTTACCCACCGCGACAGAATTTCTTTATATTATACGCAAATCACACCCGTTCATAAACTATTCAACACGGAATATGTGTCAGTTTGCTGTTTACAGCAATCCGGTTGTGTAACTTTGAAACTGTTGACCCGAATAATTAACACCCAAATTTTCGGTCGGTGAACGGACGGTTCAATGACTGACAAATTGATTAGCTGTATTTTGTGTCAATAATATGGTGCCTGTACAAAGAAATGTTGAAAGATTTGCGTAAAATACCAAACGGAAGCATCTCTGAGAAATCGCCAAGTCATCGTAAAGTTGTCTCTGTAATTACTGTTTACTATTCTAGTTTTGAATAATCTCATGAATGATCGACAGTGTTCTCGGGTATCGGGTTCATTTGCTTTTGAAAGGGCCATTTCTTTAGTTCAAGTACAAATTTCGATTGAACTGGACAACGTAGCAAGTGAACTACAGCACAGAATCTCGGAAGGTTAACTTCAAACCGTTACCGTCCGTTAACGAAACGAACCCTCTGCCGTGATGTGCCCTGGTGGGACGAAACAGTCAGCAACCTTCGTCGGGAAGCTACATACTTGTTCTACATGACCTAAATCACGTCTAACAGAGATGCCTATACGGTATCCCTCATTGAATACAACGCTGAGCTACGTAAAGCCAAAAAAAGATCCAAAGTACCATTCTGTGAGAACATTCAGACTTTGTCTAAGGCAACGAGATTGCAAAAAGCGATATCCAAAGATCATACAAATGGGTAATTGAGAAAAAGGAGATAGTACTCTAACCGTCAGTACTATAAAAACGCTGGAGATTCTTATGAACATCCACTTTCCTGGCTCGATCCTCTGGATTGAGCTTTGAAGAGCTGCAGAACCTCGGATTCAGATGTACGACCTCACATGACTTTGCAGTGCTCGCTCGTTGACAGTTCACGGATAGTTCAATCAGCTGGACACTAAGCTCTTTTGAGATGAGGTGATGAGGTGGTGTTTAAACCAAACTTGGACAGAATAATCAAAACATGTCCAAAATTTTCGGACCTGACATCAACACTTCAAGTCAAGTTGATGGAGAAAATAAGGGATAACTACATCCGCAGCGAGTTCTTGCAGGACTAACTAGCATCACTTTCTTACCTTACCTTACCAATCAGACGAGAGCCGTGGTGGCTCGTGCAGTGTCAAGAATTTGTCGCCATGTTGCTCGGTTTTGGGCTGTGTTTCGCCAGTTCCCCAGGCGTCTCATCACCCGCAAGTCTCCTTCGATCTGGTCGAGCCATCGTGCACGCTGCGCCTCTCTATTTCTGGTGCCGGCAGGGTTGCTGAAGAGAAGTGATTTCACAGGGTTGCCGTCCGGCATCCTTACGACATGACCGGCCCACCGCAACCTATTAACTTTCGCCAGGTGTGCAATGGGATTCTCTCCAAGCAGCGCGTGCAGTTCGTGGTTCATGCGCCGTCGCCATTCTCCACGTCCGTCTGTACTCCACCGTAGATAGTCCGTAGCACCTTCCGTTCAAAAACTCCAAGAGCGTTAAGGTCCTCCGCGAGAAGCGTTGTCGTCTCGATCCCGTAGAGGACTACCGGTCTTATCAGGGTTTTGTACAGCGTCAACTTCGTGCGTCGTCGCACTCGATTCGATCGAAGTGTCTTCCGGAGTGAAAAGTAGGCACGATTTCCTGCCTGGATGCGTCTCTGGATCTCTTTGCTGGTGTTATTGTCGGCGGTCACCAGTGACCCTAAATACACGAACTCATCGACCACCTCAAGCTCATCACCGTCCACAGAGACTTGAGTTGGGAGGCTGATGTTGTTCTCCTTGGAGCCTCTCGCTCGCATGTATTTTGTTTTCGACGTATTTATCCGCAATCCGATCCGTCCAGCTTCGGCTTTCAGTCGGGCGTCAGTTTCCTCCGCCGTCGCAAAGTTACGTGATATGATGTCGAAGTCATCCGCGAAGCCCAGAAGCTGAACAGACCTTGTGAAAGTTGTGCCCCTCGTGTCGATGCCCGCCCTCCGGATCACACCCTCAAGGGCGATGTTAAACAGCAAACAGGAAAGTCCATCACCTTGTCTCAACCCTCTGCGCGATTCAAAGGGACTCGAGAGTATCCCCGAAACAGGCACGTAGCACATCACTTGCGCCATGGTAGCTCTGATCAATCGAGTCAGTTTATCCGGAAATCCGTTGTCGTGCATGATCTGCCATAGCTGTTCTCGATCGACTGTATAATAGGCCGCCGTGAAGTCAATGAAGATGTGATGTGTGGGCACGTTGTACTCGCGACATTTCTGTAAGATCTGTCGGATTGAGAAGATCTGGTCCGTGGTGGCACGGGCTCCCATGAAACCCGCTTGGTACTGACCCACGAACCTCCTGGTTAAAGGTGATAGACGACGGAACAGGATCTGTGAGAGTATTTTGTAGGCGGCATTGATAAGCGAGATGCCGCGGTAGTTGCGGCACTCCAGCTTGTCGCCCTTCTTGTAGATGGGACAGATAACTCCCTCCATCCACTCGTCTGGCAGTTTTTCCTCCTCCCAAATCCTGGAAATGACCCAGTGCAGCGCTCTAGCCAGCGCCTCTCTTCCATGTTTCAAGAGCTCGCTCGGCAGTCCGTCTTTGCCTGCGGCTTTATTGTTTTTCAGCTTCCCGATCTCACAAAGAACTTCGTGAATATCGGGAGCTGGTACTCGGTCATCCGCTGCTGGTGCTCCTAGGTCAGTTCCTGCTCCGCTTCTGTTTGCTGTTTCGCCATTCAGGTGTCCATCGAAGTACTCCTTCCACCTGTCGACCACCTCGCTGGCATCCGTGAGAAGGTTCCCATCCGCGTCGTTGCACATGTCGGCTTGCATCACTTTTCATATCAACAAGATAAATCTACTGAAACCTCTCTGCATTGCTAAGTAACGATGATCGAGGAGTCCCTCGAATAAAAAAAGATAGCGGTCTGCATTTATTCACACGGCAGGATTCAGGCAATGCTATCGAGAAAGAAATTCACAAAAAGGGCGAGCTTTTCAAAGTATTCTGGCTATGCGACAGCGGCTGTGCAATTCAACAATACCGTGCCAGGATGTAAAAACAAGCTTTTGGGAGGTGAACGCCCCGGGAATATTTTCTGAAGCTTGAAAAACCTGGGAGTGAAGCGTGATCGAACCATTAGAGAGCACCGTGACGTTTCCTTATTGAATGACCGAAAGATATTCAGTCGACCACATTTAACTAAGACTTAGTGAGTGATTGAGATCGTAAGGGAGTAATCAGCAGCTTCGGAGACAAAAATGGCTCGAAGGGCTGCTCTCGTACTACAGTGGCAGGCCGAAAAAATGTTAGTTCAAATCAACGCTGTAAAAAAAATTGAAGTTAGTTATATTTCGTTATATTTCAAAACTTTGCTCCCAAACACTCGACAAACAGCGTGGCTTTTAATAGGAAACATCTATTTTTTCCGTGTTGGGTATTTTCGTCACTGCGACCAATTTTTTGATATTTTGTGACATATTCCCCCTTTTCAATGTTGCTAAATGAGGATAACGTATCACTATTGAAAGCGGTCGTTATAATCTGACAAATAGCATTAGTCCAGTCCGGAATTACCTACATTTCGTATGAAGCTTACAACCGTACTGAGATTTGTTCTCCAGATTGCAGAGGGTTCCAGCACAGAAAGCAGACTTTCATCTTATTTTCAAAAGATTTGTAAAAACTTGCAACCGTCATTAAACAGTAAGTGGTGATACTCCCGCTATGTGGCGCTCGATAAAATACCGATACAGCGATATTTATGCAGTACAACTGGGGCACCACAAAACAGATGTCGTTAGTGTATTACAGTATTTTGATTCTGATTTTTACACACGTTTTTAAAAGTTCCCTTTAGTAACATGAATGTCTATTCTCTGTGGTTCCAGTAACCCTCACCAAAAAACCTATACCTTGCCAAAAATTGCCAGACATTGGCATAACAGATGATCCGAGTGTTCTTTTTCCATGCCGCATAAGCGACATGTATCATCTTGAAGTTTTTCCATAACCTTCAAATGGTAACGGCTCGGACAATGCCCTGTTATTAAACCAGTATACGTCCATAGATCCTTCTTCGAAAGTTCCAGTATTTCGCGAGTCATAGAAACGTTCGGTGTTTCATCACCGCTTCGACTGCCTACCAATAATGGAAGTATTTGTCCAGTTGGATTCCACTTACAGAGTTTCCCATGCTTTTAGTTCCATTCTAAGAGAACAAGCGGATAAACCACAGAAGGGTTCTGGTCCTGTAAACTGATGAGACGATCCAAGTCTAGCTAGTTCATCGGTTATTCATCCAGTCTTCATTGTTGAGTACTGATACTGATTACTACGAATAGTTTTTAGAATACATAGATGACCCATTAGGTCACCCTCAAAGAGCTTTAATGATATTTTGATCCGTAAAGCGCTCTTTTCGGCTTCTACTTGTATGAATTGATGCAGGGGAAGCATAAAAAGTAGAGCTCCCAAGACCTTGGTAGGTGTTTGCTTCTCATTGCACCCGTTATTGAGAGGGTGGCTAGCCGTTGAAGTTTTTCCAACTTGTCTCGAGCACCTTTCTACCTTGTTTTTGTCCACCAGACCAGTGAGCAGCTCTAGATGTGTATTCCAGTTATATTTTGTCAAGAATTACTCCAAGTTATTTGACGTTACCTGAGAAGCTCACCTTTTAGTATAATATCATCAAGCATATTTTTTTTCTAAGTGTAAATAGAACGATAGTGGTTTTGAAGGATTTACATCTAGGCCTTCCCTATCGCGTCACGAAGAAACTAGGTTTAAGGCAATTTGCATTCGGTTTGCGATGATATCATCATACTTGTCACGAACAATTTTGATTATTTCATCAGCAAATCCAACTATTTCAAAAGCTTTTTCTAACAATTTTTTGAGAAGATCATCAACTATCAATGACCACAGTAGAGGAGATATCACTCCTCCTTGCGGGCACCCTTTTATAGCTTTTACACTTATACATATAACAACTACCAAGGCTTGCTGATATTTATCTCCTTCATAACATCTCGTTGATCCCATGAATAAGGCAATTGTCGAAACCACGTTTCTTCATTGCAGCAGTCATTGAGGCATTAGATGAGTTCTAGAGAAACATTTCAAAAGGTCCTATCTGACATCAGTGCTAATCAGAGAAAAATAAACTTGAAGTTTTGTAAATGTTTTTTAAATGCCAATCTCTACAGAAATAAAATTTAATCACTTTTATGATCTTAAGTGCAAAAAAGAATGTTGTCTTTACCTTCAATGCATTTTTTAACGTTTTAAATCTTTTTTCCAGGTTTTATTGATGATTTCGTTACATAGGACCTATGTTGTTTTTCTTATCACATAGGACCTATCTGATTGGTCTCTTAGTAAATATTAGCGACACATTGGACCTTTGATTTAATGTCTTCAAAGGCTTAATACGAAAAAATAGATGTTTATGATTAGCGTATGATATTCAAATTAAAAATTTATTTCCATAAAAACATTATTTACCTTTCTATATTTTTTTTTATTTGACCAACATTATTCTTACATCAAACTCTTCTTTGTAGATCAAAATTAAAAGGAATCCATTACCCACTTAATCATGAAGGCAGGCGGTGGCAGATTGATTATTTTGCAGAATATGCACAAGTTCTTCTTTTTTCCGGGGTCTAACTCTAGTTTAATTAGGTACCATCCGCAATCGTTCGTATTTTCCGCATGAGTCTACCTTCGGTTTTCTGAAGCTAAGTTATTGAGTTGAACACCAGACAATGGTTGTTATAATGCACCGGTGTGACATGCACTATTTGAGTCACTCGACAAATGTGGTTTACTCGATTTTTCTCGTGAGTAATGACTAGAATATGCAGAAAACGACAGAATGTTTCTTTATACACAGAAAATGATCTGCCATCGTTTGCAGCGATATTCAAACCGGTGGCATTTTTCCCGGCTAGTACTCGGATTTTTCTGTTCCCGATTTATTCATTGCTTGAAGCATTATTTTGCAGACCTTCATTGAACCCTTGGTTGGCAGCTTATACTTTCGGCTGTATGCGCGTCTCGAATTGATGACCTGTTAAATCAAAAAAGTCAACAAATAAGAAATGAAATACAATTCCGATATAACGCAACAAACCTGGGGTCCGGCGGTGTTCTTTACTACTGCTGTGGACGTTTAAACGCAGAAGATTACGGAGAAGTTTTTGTCTAATTTCTAAGAAGTTCCTTTCGAAACACTTCAGTTCGCGTTATCTGCGGCATCTAGCATAACAAAATATGAAAAATTACTCAAGGAATTCCAAAACAAGTCTTCAACTTACCGAGATTAGACGAAACGAATTCCATTTTATTTTATTTCACTACGTTTTACCGATAAAAAACATTCACCCAGTTTTGCAACAATTGAATCTTCGAGGTCTAATCTGCTTCTGTCAAAGTTTTCGTTTAAATAACAGATTGGCCTACTAGCAGGTAAAAAGGTTCCATCAGAAAGCTGTGTGATATTGTATTGCTTTTCAAATTGGACGTTTTTATCGCACACTCTAAAATTTTTGTGGAAATCAAAAACCAATTTTTTTTTTCAATAAGCTTGAAGACAAAAAATTCTTTTAAAATAATACGTAAAAATTGGGTTTTGTTTACAAATGTCAGATAGAACCTATTGAAATGTTCCTTGAGAGTTATCAAATGTTCCTTCATTATCAAGGAACGCCGAAGTGAGATTTCTTTTGCTGCCAAAGATTTTTCTAGTTTTGTAACTACAGTATGGAGTGCAGCTACCGACGATCTTCCCTCCTGGTATGCAAATTGGTATTTGCAAAGAGGAGTTTTAAAAAGATATGATGACTTGATGTGCTCACCGATTATTTTTCATTGTTTTAAGAATGACTGATGATAAGCTAATTAGCCTAAAGGATTTTAGCAAAGATTTATTCCTTTTATTTGCTGTTGGGATAAAAATAACCCGCACTGGTCGCTATGCTCCCGGAATATCACCTAGAATTAAACTGGATTGAAATAGTTGTGTTAGATTGGGTACAAGAACTGTTTCACTCTTCTGTAGTAGTACAGGATAGCATCCGTCCCTACCACGTGACTTGAAGGGTTCGAAGGAGTCAATTGCCCATTCAACTCTACTTTCGGTAAAAATCTTAATGGGGTGCTGAATCTGCGGCCTCTTCGATGGGTGTCTCCGATAGCCAAGAGTGGAAGTGACTCAGGTCCCCAACATCGAAACAGAATCCACCACTATATGTGACGCTCCACTACCGTTCCGTGATAGGGCCCGTGATCGGTTACTAATAACACCGTTTGAGTGACACCATGTGATGTCTTCCCTTACAATTTCGACAAGAGTATTTTGATTGACAGTCTTTCGCGTGGTGACCTTGTTTAAAACAGTTGCGGCATAGCGAGTGAGCCCGTAGCATAGAATCCCTTTCCGTGACGGTCAATCCTTGAAATATTGTGCACTGGTACAATGGATGATTTTCCTTACATGCGACACAACGGCCACCTTGTGTTTGTGTTGTGTTGAAGCTGGTCTTAGACCCGACCAACCTAAACTTGCCTATTGGTTGAGAAGGCTGGCCACTCCTAGTGTCAGCCACCCTCGCAGGTAGAGATTTCAAAATTTCAATTCGCCTTTGAAGAAAATCGGTCATCTCCTTTAGTGAGTCCGTTTCTGAAGCAGCTGAGTGCTCTTCCCATCCTCTCCTTGTGAACGGATCTAGGCGCGAAGCGAGCAGGTTAACCAAAAGTAAATCCTTATAATCTCCCGGTTGCACGATTTGGTCAAGCGTTTGAACGACACGTTGAAAAGTTTCCAGCCGATTCTTTAGATAAAGTTGGTAATTTGAAAAGCGTTTGGATTTGCCGTTTTTTCAGTTGCTTGCTGTTGTTGTATCAGCATCTCCCATGCAACCTTGTAGTTAGCACTAGTGATTTTTATTGGTTCAATGAGGCTTTTAGGTTCACCCTGCAGGCATCCTTTCAGGTAGTGAAATTTTTCTACCTCTGGTAAATCTGGCTTCCAATGAATGAGGGAGGTGAATAGGTCGCGGAAACCTAGCCAATCATCTATGACCCCGTTGAAGGTTTGAAGTTTAATCTGCGGTAAGCGCACGTGATCAGTTGTGCTTTGTGACACTGAATCATTAGCTTGAATAGTTTGCTCCAAAACGGGTGGATCCTGTCTTTCCTTGGCTCTGTCCGTAAGAAAAGACTTTGCCTTATAGTACTGCTCGCTAAATTCCTGCCTTTCATCATCGTATGTCTCCCCCTTCGAAACGTAGTCATCGTGAGCCTTAATTTCAATTAACGTGTCGTAAAATTTCTCCCACAGTTCATCAATCTTCTCCAAACGTACAGCCACATCACTAGCGGTCCTCTCTTCACTGAAGGATTCAACAAACTCCCATATGTCCTTAAATTGAGCTTGAACGTCTTTTAACCGCGTAACTAGTAACTTTAGTGTTGCTGTTTTCTCAGTCGTGGAAGCTGCCGCTGGCGCCATGTTGCTTCGTCGTTGCAGTAACCGATAAAGTTTGATAATTTTAGTGTATTATCCGTTGAATGGTCCTAGCTTGGCTAGGCATATACTATGTGCAGCACTGACCTTACAAAAAGTAGGAGGTTGTATCCAAGACACGACCGCATAAATGACGTAGAACTACGTACACTATTAACAAATGCATTGAGTGTTTCATTACCCTAGTAACACAACTGTTTTATCAAAGTTTTATAGCGCTTTTTTGGCTGTATTGAGCGCTATAAAACTTTGATAAAACCAATTTTTTTACTTGGGTAATGAGTTATAATGTCTACTAATGAAGGGTTGTGAATTTCGTGAACCGGTTTCAGCAGTTAGCAGATCGTGCCAAGTTAAAAACCATACACAGCACACACACACAAATCATACCATATCATAGACACACACACATCATACCATATCATTATACCATAGACACATCATACCATATCATACACACATACACACATGATTCCATATCATACACACACAGCAAGCAAGCGACCAATCAGAGGACGTTATTTTTATTTCATTAGGGCTTGACAATTTTCAATAGTGCAATAGTTCGTAGATTCAAACAACATTTTTCTGTATTTGGGCAGATGCGTGTATAATTTTCCAATCGATTGCTGCAAGAATGAAGAAAATCGATTGAAAACCAACCGACCTATAAGCATTTGAAAAGGGACAAATTTCGTCCCAGTTTTTCAGTTTACATCCCTGTGTGGTATGCTAAAGAAAAACATAGTTCTACGCCAAAAAGACATTTTGTTGTTCAAAATCGGTTGCTGATCGCAACCTTTGTGCTGCCCCAACAGTGGGGGAGTTAAGATACACGGACAACATGCACTGTGGAAGCTATTTCACCTTCTGTAAATTAGACGGCCACGACAGATGTAACTGCTAGAATCCGCACAGAATGCTTGCTTACGTTGTCAAAAATTATTAACTTTCAATGACTTGTTTATTTGCCTTGAAAAAAGGCATTTTGCTGTTCAAAATTGGATTTGGTGATGACGATCTTCATGCTGCCCTAACACGGGAGAATAATGGCAGTCTGGCCACACACGCTGAAAAGAACCGCGCTGCTCCTGGGACGTGGTGACCAACCACAGGGCTAGTGCTGCTGCTAAGGAAGGACGACTGCTGTTGACAACTTGTCGCTGTCCAGAACTATTATGAGCGGCTTCGGCTGAAACAGGCTCTTATATAGGCCAAATAGCATGTTTTCAATTGCAAGGTATATGATTCTGTCGACCGTGCTAGGGAAGCAATCATATAACGACCAATCAGAGGACGTAATTTTCGTTTAAACAAGGCTTGACAATTATCAATAGTATAATTGTTTGCATAATCAATCAACAATTTTCTACATTTGGGTGGATGCGTGTATAATTTTCCAAACAATTTTTGCAGCAATTCGGATTCAAGGAAATCGGTTGAAAACAAACCGATTTATAAGCATTTAAAAAGGGACATATTTCGTCCCTTTTTCGTTAATAGTTTTCCTATTTACATCCCTATGTGGTAGGCTAAAGAAAAACGTAGTTCTACGTCAAAAAATAATTTGCGCTAAAAGCGATCAAATTGATGATGAACCTGGTATTCACAAAATCGGGATGGCCGTGACACTTGGTGATTGGATGATTGTGATTAGACGCAGAAGAGAGGGAAAACGAATATGTAGTATCGAAATATGCCAGCCTCGGCTGGACATATACTGTGGTAACTCACCACAGGAACCAATAGTGGTTGCAGCCCAATAGCATTCCACGGTTGAACAAAATACCCAGCAATTCGATAGTTGAGGGATGTAGCCGAAGAGTATATATATTTTATTAAAAGTGTGTAAATCTGAGTCCCAGCTTCGGTGGGCACATACTATTTGTTCACTCACCTGGAGAAAAATGTTGCTGCGCTCCCAGGTGGAAGTGAATTACCAGCCTCTCCTTATAGGCCAGCCAGTCAGTCAGTCCCTTAGACAAGAAAAATTCTCCTCCTGTCCAGTATCCAGGTTGCCGATATCAGAATACGCGTGCGGTCGAAGTCCAGATGTTGATTTAGCGTTATCGCTGCTCTGCGATGATGAATTGTACCCCTTGTAGAATAACTCCAATATGGCACACCAAGCCAAATAATGCCAGTAAAGTGCGGGATGAAAGCCAAATCGCAATGGCCGCCAGTCGACTGTATTAATCCAATATCCGAAACGCCTTTGATCCAGGTACAATGGCGTAGTGACGCGATAGGTTGCCAATTAAACCAAGTAAATCCGCCGTTCCAAATCCGGTTCGAAGGACCAGAATGATGGGGTGCTGAATCTGCGGCCTCTTCGATGGGTGTCTCCGATAGCCAAGAGTGGAAGTGACTCAGGTCCCCAACATCGAAACAGAATCCACCGCTATATGTGACGCTCCACTACCGTTCCATGATAGGGTCCGTGATCGGTTACTAATAACACCGTTTGAGTGACTACACGCTTTATTAACTTTAAACTAACTAACAATATTTTATTATATCCCCAGGGCTCATGTTTAAGCCCCCTTCTTTACAATTTTTATGTAAATGACATCGACGAATATCTGGCAAATTCATGCACGATAAGACAACTTGCAGACGACAGCGTGGTCTCTGTTACAGAAGCCAAAGCTGCCGATTTGCAAGGACCATTGCAAGATACCTTGGACAATTTGTCTGCTTGGGCTTTACAGCTAGGTATCGAATTCTCTCCGGAGAAGACTGAGATAGTAGTTTTTTCTAGGAAGCATGAACCTGCTCAGCTTCAAACACTATTAATGGGTAAAACGATTTCTCAGGTTTTGGTACACAAATATCTTGGTGTCTGGTTCGACTCTAAAGGCACCTGGGGTTGTCACGTGAGGTATCTGATGAAAAAATGTCAACAAAAAGTGAATTTTCTTCGTACAATAACCGGACAATGGTGGGGAGCCCATCCAGGAGACCTTATAAGGCTTTACCAAACAACGATATTGTCTGTTATTGAGCACGGGTGTTTCTGCTTCCGCTCCGCAGCAAAAACACATTTGATCAAACTGGAGCGAATACAATATCGTTGTTTGCGTATCGCCTTGGGTTGCATGCAATCGACCCATACGATGAGTTTGGAGGTCATAGCTGGAGTTCTACCATTGAAAACCCGCTTCTTGAGCCTGTCTTCTCGGATTCTTTTCAAATGTGAGGTATTGAACCGTCCTGTGAGTGAAAATATTGAGAGGTTAATCGAACTTAATTCTCAAACCCGTTTTATGACATTGTATTTCAATCACATGTCCCAAAATATTAACCCTTCTTCGAATATTCCAAGCCGTGTCAACTTATCAAATACTTCTGATTCTACTGTGGTTTTCGATACATCCATGATAGAAGAAACTCGTGGAATCCCGGATCATTTACGCGTGCAGCAGATCCCCAAAATATTTTCCAATAAATATCGAAACATCAACTGCGACAATATGTTCAACACTGACGGATCACTTCTCGATGGGTCCACTGGCTTCGGTATCTTCAATAACAATTTAACCGTCTCCCATAAACTCGATAATCCTGCTTCTGTTTACGTCGCAGAATTAGCTGCAATTCAGTACACCCTAGGGATTATCGAAAAAATGCCCACGGACCATTATTTCATCTTTACGGACAGTTTCAGCTCCATTGAGGCTCTCCGATCGATGAAAGATGTAAGGCACTCTCCGTATTTCTGGGGAAAATACGGGAACATCTGAGTGCTTTATCCGAAAAATCGAATCAGATTACCTTAGCGTGGGTCCCTTCTCACTGCTCGATATCGGGTAATGAGAAAGCGGACTCTTTGGCTAAGGTGGGCGCAACAAACGGTGAAATTTATGAAAGACCAATTGCTTTTTATGAGTTTTTCGCACTTGTACGTAGGATACGATCATCAGTTGGCAATATTCTTGGACTAGAGGGGAACTGGGAAGGTGGTTACATTTCATTATCTCCAAGGTATCGACGAGCCCGTGGTTCAAGGGGTTGGATGTAGGTCGAGATTTCATTTGCGTGATGTCGCAGCTTATGTCCAATCACTACAGATTTGATACGCATCTCCGTCGTATTGGGCTCGGGGAAAGTGGTATCTGTGCCTGTGGTGAAGGTTATCACGACATAGAGCACGTTGTTTGGTCATGCCCTGTACACCGTGACGCCAGGTCTAAATTAATAACTTCCCTCCGGGCCGAGGGTAGAGGACCAGCTGTTCCTGTTCGTGATGTCTTGGCGAGTCGTGACCTACCCTACATGTCCCTTATATACATTTTCCTGAAACCCATCCACGCCCCAGTCTAGTCCCGTCACTGGTTTGAGTGCTGCTAGGTTACGCACAGGAGGGATGTGCATTTTCGATACAACTCGTAGACAAATCTAATTGGCAAAAAAAAAATTCATCATCCCTAGTTCTATCTAGCCCAGTCATCGTATTCACTGTTTTGTGAATTGCTGCCTTGATGCAGATGTACTTTGGTATTCACTTGAGTTAATGATCGACCCGGGAAAGTGTGTTCTCAACATCAACTCTAATATTCCGCTAGCAGAGTTAGTAAAAGAACCATCTTCTTTTCTTATAGTACCTAACTCATTTGAATGATCTTTCGCAAGGATTCTTTGCAGTCTGTCGGTTGCTTCGATGTTTCCCATTGTATGCCTCCAATGTATCCATTTTGATCTTCTAATTTCTTCATTACAGGCGGTGAGGGATTGTTTGTATTCGTCGCACTGTTGAGTTCGTTTAGTCTGGTTGAAAAGTTTCCGGGTTTTTTCCGAAATTTTTGTAAAGATTCCTTCCGCCAACGTACCTCTCTATTCGTAGAGCGTACCCTTGTAGGGCAACAATCAAGATTACATTGTTGGATCAAATTTGAGAGTCGTTGTAAGTTTTCATCCAGCTCTCTGCATGATTTGGAACATCCTTCGAAGGTGTTCAAAGAAATCACTAGCTTCGAGTTATACTGCTCCCAGTTTGTTGTCCTTGGATCTCTTATGAACTCAGTGCGCTCTTGATCAGCTTCGTAATTGAGTAATATTTGCTTGTGGTCAGATAAAGATTCTTCATCTTAAACGTGCCTATTTCGAATTCTGCCGAAGATCACCGGACTACGTAATGTAAGTAAAAAAAAGGTACACACCTCAGTGGTTGATGTCTGTGCTGACCCAAATCGTATGATGAGCGTTTGCATCCCATTCAATTATAAATGCTTTGTTTCGTTCCTTACAGTAGGAAACCAGTCTTCCGACCTCTGGTGCACTATGGTCGGAATCGTGAAATTTCACGACAAAAATCTGTAAGTCGGAAACCATAGATGCTAGAGATTTATTGTCTTCTAGAAAGTTACTCTACTAAGAGAAATCTATCTTTTGGTATGACTGGTTACTAGGGTGGTCCTATTGTACTCAAAATAATAATTGTAACTTTTTTATCTTATGACATAGAGCAATATTGTCTTCCACAAAATTGTAGTTAATTTAATTTCATGAAACTTTGTTAAAACAATTATTGCTTTATGCTGTTTTTTCACTGTTCTATGGCAATTTTTCTAAATTCATTTGAGGTGGTTCGAAAAAATGCACTATTATTGCTCTAGTTTTTTCAGTTTTATTCGGATTTCAAAGTAGTGTTCGAGTGACTTTTAGGGCGTAAAAAACTGCATATTTTGACACCAATAGATATTTGCTAACTATTCAGAGAAAAAAGTTACACGTGTTTTTTGTTGTAAAATGACACTTTTCGGAGGCACCCTACTTCTTTGTTTGCACATATATGCAACAACAACACATTTAGGATGAAAGTACATAGCTTCACTTGCAAAATCCATGTTGTGGAATTTGTCAACTTTTGTGTTCTATAGGCTTAAAACGCATTTAAAAACTTGAAGTTTTACACAAAAATTTGCTAATCCACCATTCAAAACCATCTAGTCATTCCAACTTAATTTTGATTCGGAAAATTTGTTCGTGTGTCGTTTGTGCCATGAAAAAGCGCTTATTTTGATTTCAACAAATAGTTTCCAGTGCTTGTTGAAAATAAATTATCGTTGTTTTAAAATTAAAAAATGACATTTTAATAGGGTTCTCTATATATTCGAATGTTTACAAACTTAAATTGTTTTACATTATTCCAAAAACTCTTTCAACTCAATCGTAGACCTTTGAATATCTGTTCTTTTTTGGCAGATCTAGCTGCAAAAATTGGATCTGACGAATCCATAGCACGATAAAAAACATTCGTAATATTAGCAGCTCTAGAAATTTTTCGGGCGTGAAATTGGCGATCGTTCCGATAGTACTTGTTTCTAGCTTCAGAGCCTTGTTCGCCCATAAATCCCGTTGAGAGGGGTAGACTTGCCATGATCAGGCTTGTAAACGTTCACCATTTTCATTTGATCTCGCTTCCTTAGCGTGCGTCACAGTCGGCTTTCGCTCGTGAATGTAAAATAACCAAACCATCGCCGCTCAGCACACAGAAAGAAAAGGATAGTCAAACGACACTCGCGTATCAAAGAGATGCACACTGTCAATCGTTTAGCGATGTTATTTCGGCCTATTTCTGTCTACTTCGCTCATCTGTGTCCCGAAAAACTTCTAGAGCTGCTAATATTACGGATGTTTTTTATCGTGCTATGGATTCGTCAGATCCATTTCTTGCAGCTAGATCTGCCAAAAAAGAACAGATATTCAAAGGTCTACGATTGAGTTCAAAGAGTTTTTGGAATAATATTAAACAATTTAAGTTTGTAAACATTCGAATATATAGAGAACCCTATTAAAATGTCATTTTTTAATTTTAAAACGACGATAATTTATTTTCAACAAACACTGGAAACTATTTGTTGAAATCAAAATAAGCGCTTTTTCATGCCCCAAACGACACTCGAACGAATTTTCCTAATAAAAATTAAGTTGGAATGACTAGATGGTTTTGAATGGTGGATTAGCAAATTTTTGTGTAAAAACTTCAAGTTTTTAAATGCGTTTTAAACCTAGAGAACACAAAAGTTGACAAATTCCACAACATGGATTTTGAAGGTGACACTATGTACTTTCATCCTAAATGTGTTGTTGTTGCATATATGTGCAAACAAAGAAGTAGGGTGCCTCCGAAAAGTGTCATTTTACAACGAAAAAACACGTGTAACTTTTTTCTCTGAATAGTTAGCAATTATCTATTGATGTCAAAATATGCAGTTTTTTACGCCCTAAAAGTCACTCGAACACTACTTTGAGATCCGAATAAAACTGAAAAAACTAGAGCAATAATAGTGCTTTTTTTCGAACCACCTCAAATGAATTTAGAAAAATTGCCATAGAACAGAGAAAAAACAAGATAGAGCAATAATTTTTTAACAAAGTTTCATGAAATTAAATTAGCTACAATTTTGTGGCAGACAATATTGCTCTTAGTCATAAGATAAAAAAGTTACAATTTTTATTTTGAGTACAATAGGACCACCCTAGTAACCAGTCATACCAAAAGATAGATTTCTCTTAGTAGAGTAACTTTCTAGAAGACAATAAATCTCTAGCATCTATGGTTTCCGACTTACAGATTTTTGTCGTGAAATTTCACGATTCCGACCATAGTGTGGTGGAGGAACTTCTCCCACGTCACCTGGAGAGTATGCTGATTCAATACAAATGTCAGTTTCTCCGTGGGTGATACCTGTTGGTACCTTAAGAAGTTAGTTTTCCCGTTTGCAGCTCTCGACGACAAACATCGTAAGTTAGCTTACATACATTTGAAGGAAATCCTTGTACCCTACTGTTATGTGTCCATGGCCCCTGGATTAACCAGGAAATCGTTCTTATCGAGCCACCAAGCAACCAAACAGATCATTGAAGCAAAGTTTCGTCAAAGCTCGAGCTCGGAAAGTGTACCAGCAGATTTTGACGAAGTAACAAGGATGCCTGTTCATCGACGATAAAACCTACGTTAAAATGGATTTCAGACAGACTCCTGGTCAGAAATTCTACATAGCGACGGCACACGAAAATGTTCCTGCGAAGTTTAGGTTTGATTTTATAGACAAACTTGCCAACGAACTGATGATTTGGCAAAGGATATGCAGCTGTGGAGCAAAGACCAAAATGTTCGTGACGAATAAGACAATGGCCTCGTAGCTTTACGAGGAAGAATGCCGCAAAAAAACGCGTACTATCTTTCATTAAAGCCCATTAGGGTCCCGTGAAGCTTTGGCCAGATTTGGCGAGCTGCCACTACAGCCGGAAATTCATTCAGTGGCACCGCGATAATTACGTTGATTTCATGGATAAAAACATACCCACAGTTCCGGCCCATCGAGAGGTTTTGGGCAATAATAAAGTGGAAGCTTAAGGAAAGTGGAAGAACGGCTCGGGACGCGACTCAGATGACCAAAAACTTGGAACAAATGGGCCAAGCAAGTTACCTCCGGAGGTCTGCAGCGTTTGATGGGAGGAATAAAGAAGGAAAAGCGAATTTTCATTAGAAACGAAGAGAAATTATTTGTATTGATATTTTTTTTTTTCTTTAAGTCCAGTGAAATACCTTTGTTTTGATGTATTGACCTTATTTGTACGTCAATCCATTACCGAGATACAGATGATTTTATAATTTCGGATTCCTAATGGACTTAGCTCTATTTGAACATAAATGACAAAAAGAATCCCATACATCCTTGGTCCAGATCCAGAATACATATTGCTTTCATGTTTCAAGATACAAAACACCTCCGGTCCGGTTACAGGTTTGGGTTTTTCGCGTTTATTTCGTTGATTCTCTGTCGACACCATTAAGACTGAATTTCAAGAATTTTCAATGAAAAAAGTTTATTTACTCCGAAATTCTGAATTTCGAAATGGTTGAATTGCTTCAAAAGAAAATCCGAGGACATCTAGTGTTACATGATAATTCGTCGATCTTTCGACAAAGGGTTCTCTCTCACGGCAGAATTCAAAGGGTTGGGAGAACAATAAAATTTAAATAGAAACTAGCCGGATGTCTCTTGAATAGTGAACATCTTTATTTAGTAACTTTCTTCAAAAAATACAGTTTCAAACTTTCATAACACACAAATTTGTCTAGTAGCATCAAATTTTTTGCCGTTTAAGCAGGTTTTGGATTCAAAAACATACTTTCCACCAGAGATGTAACACTGGAAGTATTTACTCGCATTACTGCTATCTGCGAAATTGCCTTCTTTTGTGCACTGATAGACACATTTTTTGCCATCAAATGTGGCCCCAGTCGGACATTGAAACACGAGTATTTTGCTGATGGTTGTACCACTATTTATGCACATGCCAAAAATGGTTTTACTAGTTCCATACGTTCCAGCACCCGTTACTGCAGGACATTTGATAGTCACGCAATCGGCGCTGCTGAATGGTCTCTTACACTTTCCTGTGTCAGCGTTGAAAACATAATCTGCAGGACACTTATAAACGTCTGAATCTGCTCCACTGCGCGAACAATAATGATACAATTGGCAAGTGGTTGGATCTGAAAGTATGATTGTTTAGAATACAACTTTTAAGTAATTTATTTCTCTCCAAACCTGGAAATATTCCTTCTCCTGTGCATTCCATTTGTTTGGCCTCACAACCATCATCGAGATTTGGTATCGCAGAGCATGCTCCGCCATTACAATAAGGTGTCGAGGCAGACAATGTGCAATTTGTTTCAGCGGCCCCCAGACTTCCAAGGCATTGTTTCATCACACTACACGAACTGCATCCAGACTCAAAACTGACGTCCGTACACACAAATTCTACATCCGCTGCCGCTAGAAACAAGGATGCAAATGCCTGTCGAGTTCCTGGTACTTCGTCGGACTGTGCCAGACAGACTTGAACTGCCAGCACCAGAAGAAACACTCTTGTCAACATCTTTTGCATCTTAACGAGCGGTGAAAGGAGTGACTGCCAAATTGTCCTGGTTGGCACGGATATTTATACGTGAATTGAAAATTCTATCAGGTGGATGAGGTTAGTAATATACGCATTGGTGGGCTCATGGGGCTGAAACTGAAACAATACATAAAGTTTGGATATGATAAGATAAGTTGATATGACGGTGAAACCGACACCGCTTTTGCAACATGGATATCATTGTCATTTTTGGACACGCAAGGCCTTTTATGAGGCTAAATTTATCTCGAACAATTTTTTTTTTTGCAAAATGATAGTCATAACTCTATGACGCCGCTGATTTAAAATATTTAAAATCTCAACACACAGAGTAATTGTAAAAATATACAATTCAATTGTTAGTGCGATACTACATGTTATAGCTATATCAAACCACAATTGCATCGTGTATTGAGGAAATTGAGGCTGCAAATTCCAGTGATGGTTGTATAGAATGAAGAAATCAATTACCGTAATATTTCTACCCTACCACGTGGTACTTTAATGTCTTCACACATACAGCTTCATCAAAGTTTGTATTTGTATCTTGCAGTGGAGAACTTTTACTAGCCACCCGTCATAGGATCGAATCTCAGCTTGAAGGAGACTTTTATTTAGGCTTAAGGCCCGCTTTCCTACTTTAAATTCAACACTTGTACACCAACCTAACTAACACGCTGAGAATCCTGAGTAAAAATTCCCAGGATTCCTATAACTCGTTGACGGAATCGTGAGAGGAATCGTTTCTTCGATACGTACAGAATCTGTTCGAATCGCATACGGGAAACCTTTTCAAGAATCCTCAGAAATCCAAAAGATTCGTGAGAGGAATCGTTTCTGCGACACGGACAGAATCTATACGAATCGCATATGGAAAACCTTCTCAAGAATCCTACAGAATCCAAATGAATCGTGAAAAGAATCGTTTCTGCGATACGGACAGAATCTGTTCGAATCGCTTATGGAAAACCTCATGAATCCAAATTCAGGAGTCTCGGCGACTCGGCGACAGAATCGTGAGAGGAATCGTCTCTGTTATCCGTACAGAATATTTTTACGCGGTTTTTTACGAGGATATTTTTTACGCGGTATTTTGAATGAGCGCGTATTTTTAGGCGCATTTTCGAATCAACCATGTTTCTTACGCGGGATTTTGAATTACCGCGGTTTTTCAACGCAGATTTGATTTCCGCGTATTTAACGTGGTTTTTTACGAGGTACGTATTCCCAGCGTAGAAAAACTGAGTGTATAGCATAAGACTGAGAAAAACCTGTCGTAATGTGTCTATCTCTTTTCCAGATGAAATTGAAGAATCTAACCAACATCATGAAAAATATCACGAGAGACGGTAAACCTGCTCCCGTTTTGAATCAAATTGCGTTTCTGAGAAAGTTAGTTATTTCTTTCTCAGAGTGTTCTACTTCCTAACTTATTCCTGTAACTTGGTAATTCTACTTTAGATGTATACAAAACCTATGTCTGGAATTGATATTGACCAAATAATCGTGTAACTGATGGTTAACAAAGAAAAATTTCTCTCTTAAAAAGATTCTTTTTAAGCAGTCCACATAGGCACTGATGATGGTTATAAGAAATAACCGAAATATGTATTTGCGGATGATTTCAGCGGTATTCGATTTTTTGTAGTACTAGTAGAATTAAATGGAAGCATTGCATATTCTCAATGTCTAATTCTATTCTATTAAGACGCTCAATGTAAAGTTTATTATATTTCAGCCAAACTAAATTCCCCTTTTTTTGACTTCCTCTGATCTGAACCTCAAATGATATGATGCAGATAGCTCAGAAATCAAATATATATATATATATATATATATATATATATATATATATATATATATATATATATATATATATATATATATATATATATATATATATATATATATATATATATATATATATATATATATATATATATATATATATATATATATATATATATATATATATATATATATATATATATATATATATATATATATATATATATATATATATATATATATATATATATATATATATATATATATATATATATATATTATGCATTAAGTTGAAAATTGGAGTTGTCGACTAGCGACATTCGATTTTACTCTCATACCGTACATTATACTTAACGTCGGAAGTAGTGCGCTGTATAGCGCATCTGATTTGCTCTACAGCGCATTACATCCGACGTTAGGTATAATGTACGGTATGAGAGAAAAATCGAATGTCGCTAGTCGACAACTCCAATTTTCAACTTAATGCATAATAGGTATCACCAAAGTAAACTAAACACTGCGTTCACAAACTTCTTCGAATATGCGAACAGAATTACAAATTTGACCAACTGACTCTAACGAGGACAGACTAATCGACATGACTGACGTCCCGGTTAGAATAAACTCATATATACGTTAGTCGCACCCGTTGATTTCGCATAGATTCCACATAGATTCCTCACATTGGAATCGTAAAGCGTGCGCAATAAGGAATCCTGACGAAAAATCCTCAACAATGCCTTGTAGGATGGGACTGGGATTCTTGAGTGAAAATCGTGTTATGATAATTCTTCGGATACGAAACCTTCGACTTCAACCGTTTTGTGCTCGAAATTCTTATATCTGTTGTGATTTTCATTTGATTTCGATGGCACCAAAAGATCCAGTAACCCGGACGAACACACAAGATTCGCATTGATTCCCTAGGATTCCTCACATTGGAATCGTGAAGCGTCCTCGATAAGGAATATTGAAAAAAGAATCCTCGAGAATGCCCAGTCTATAGGGCTAGGATTCCTGAATGAGAATCGTGTAATGAGAATCCTTCAGATTCCTTAGGATTCCTCACATTGGAATCGTGAATCGTCCTTGTTAAGGAATCCCGAAAAGGAATCCTCAAGACGGCCCTGTCTATGGGGTTAGGATTCTTGAATGAGAATCGTATAATGAGAATCCGTCGGATTTCCTAGGATACCTCACATAGAAATCGTGAAGTATCCTTGATGAGGAATTTTGAAAAAGGAATCCTCAGGAATGCCCTGTCTATGGTGCTAGGATTCTTGAATGATAATCGTGTAGTGAGAATCCGTCGGATTCCCTAGGATTCCTCACATAGAAATCGTGAAGCATCCTTGATGAGGAATTTTGAAAAAGGAATCTGTCTATGCAGCTAGGATTCTTGAAGGAGAATCGTGTTAGGAGAATTCTTAGGATACGAAACCTTTCACTTCAACCGTTATGTGCTCGACGGGGTTCTTGGGTACCCCATATTAAAGTATTTGCAATTTTCATTCGATACTTGATACTTGATTTGCTACCTGTAGCACCAAAAGATTAAGTAACTTATCTGCTTTCAAATCAGCGTTAAAGCGATGAAAAATCCTGCGAAAGAATACTCAGGTTTCCTCACATTGAATTCCTTGAAAAAGAATCCTCAGAAGTGCCCTGTATATGGGACTAGGATTCTTGAATGAGAATCGTTAAAAGAGAATCCATCGGATTCAAAAGCTTTCACTTCAAAGGATTCTCGGAATTGGAAACGCACTGACGAACACGAGAACGTGTTATAAAAAATTTTTCGGATACGAAACCTTTCACTTTAACCCATTTGTGCTCAACGGGGTTCCCGGGTAGCGACAAATTAAAATTCTGGTATCATTTGCAATTTTCATCCGATTTCGATGGTTTTAACACCAACAGTTTCAGTAACTTTTCTACTTTCAAATTAGCATCAGCGGTGTCCCGAAAGAGTTCTCTCTTTTTTTGAAAGTCCGGTTTTCCGGAAACTGAGGACCTGAGAACACATTCCACGAAAACACGGCAGACAATTCTATCGACTTTCTTTGATTCGGCTGAAACTTTGCATAGACGTTTATATCGAAAAAAGATGCTATTTTGCGTTTTTTTTTGCAACGCGACTTACTTTTGAGAAGCTATTTAAAAATGTTATGTATTGAAGGTTACAAATTATTGTTTGTAATATTACAAATATTTTAGAGCCATAACAATTTGTGACTTCTTCGACAAAGTTGTTCATAGCAATTTTGTTTTTCAAAAAAAAAATCTACACTCTGAAATTTTTTTATTGTTTTAAGGAAAAAGTTAAAAGACAAATTAAAAAAATAATTATCTGAAAAAGCTCAAAATAACCTAAATGGCCTAATTCCACAGAATATAAATATTTTCGGAATCGGGGTGTTGCCCAGAGACCGAAAACTGACTCCAGATACCATGTTGGATTCCAAAATGGCGACTTCCGGTTTCTGAGAAACAATAAAAAGTTGTCGAACACCACCCAATATGGATACTTTCGGAATCAAAATGATGTCCAGAGACTAGAAAACGACCCTGAAAACACTACAAAAGGCTTGGAACAATTGAAAAGTTGTTTTATAGAAACCGGAAGTCGCCATCTTGCTATTCAAATTGACATCAGGGTTGTTTTACAGTCTCTGGACGTCATCCCGGTTCCGGATATACCAATATTGGATGCTATTTGACCTTGTTCTATTTAATTGTTTTTATGGTCACTAGAAGCGCCAGTGGAATCTATTCCGGAAGGACTAAAATACCCAAAACCATACAAATGGCCTGTTGAAGTAATTTTATGTATCTTGAACCAATCTATGGGAATCTATGCGAAACCAATGGGTGCGACTAACATATATATGAGTTTATTCTAACCGGGACGTCTGTCATGTCGAATAGCCTGTCCTCGTTAGAGTCAGTTGTTTAAATTTGTAAGTCTGTTCGCATATTCAAAGAAGTTTGTTCGCGTTCTAATAGGTTGAAACAATTTCGGCTTGATGCTGGAAGGACGCAAGGTCCATGTATATATATATATATATATATATATATATATATATATATATATATATATATATATATATATATATATATATAAATATCGCGCTTAGGAGCATCCACGTACCGGTGTCGTTGTACAAGATTTTGGAAAATTATTTCCAGAATCGGGTACTAGTTTACAACACGGAGGAGGGTCAGAAGTGCGTCCCAATCACCGCAGGGGTACCGCAAGGTTCCATCCTGGGCCCGGTGTTGTGGAATGTCATGTATGACGGGGTGTTGAAACTAAAGTTCTCTGTAGGGGTTGTGATCGTCGGTTTCGCAGACGACATCACGCTAGAGGTCTACGGCGAGTCGATCGAAGAGGTCGAGTTGACGGCCGCGCACTGCATACGCAAGGTCGAAGACTGGATGCACTCTAGGAAACTGGAGTTAGCGCACCATAAAACGGAGGTTACGGTTGTGAACAACCGCAAATTAGAGCAACAGGCGGTGGTCAGAGTCGGTGACTGCACCATTACCTCAAGGTGTTCCTTGAAGCTCTTGGGGGTTATGGTTGACGATAAGCTCACATTTAAGAGTCACGTCGACTATGCCTGTAAGAGGGCTTCAACGGCCGCTGCAGGACTATCTCGAATGATGTCCAATAGCTCAGCGGTATATGGCAGCAAGCGTAAACTTCTTGCCAGCGTGGTTTCGTCCATACTTAGGTATGGTGGGCCAGCGTGGTCCAAAGCGTTAGGTACCAACAGTCATCGTCGAAAACTGGAAAGTACCTACAGGCTCATGTGCCTAAGGGTTGTGAGCGCGTACCGTACAGTATCATACGACGCAACCTGCGTCCTGTCCGGCATGATGCCTATCAGCATAGCCATTAAGGAGGACGTAGAATGCTTCGATCAACGTGACACAAGGGGTATACGAGGCACCAGAAGGTCATTCTCGATGATCAGATGGCAGCAGGAATGGTCCAATTCCGCAAAGGGTAGATGGACGCATCGACTTATTACGGACGTATCCGGATGGGTCGGGAGGCGCCATGGAGAAGTTAACTTCCACTTGACACAGATTCTGTCAGGTCATGGTTGCTTCAGGCAGTATCTACACAGATTCGGGCATGCGGGGTCCCCCATGTGTCCCGAGTGCGCGGATGCGGAAGAAACTGCTGAGCATGTCTTCTTCGTGTGCCCTCGTTTTGTGCATGCGCGGAGCGACATGATGGTAGTGAGCGGGCCAGACACCACTCCGGACAACCTAGTTCGGAGGATGTGTAAAGACCCAAACATTTGGAGGGCGGTTTGTACAGCCGCCTCTCAAATAGTTTTAGAATTGCAAAACAGGCGACAGGTTGACCACCGACACGCCAGTGTTAGCTAACGGCCAGTCTCCAGGTTAGTTAGCTAAGTCAGCAAAGAGATCTATAGAACCAAGAGGGTGCACAGAGCACAAAAGCCGCTCCCCGAAGCAATACCTAGCGGTGGGCCCGGGGAGTATTATGGGCTGGAGACTGGAGGGGTTTTAGTGGGTCCGGTCACTGATTCAAACCAACCCCACACTCCCTGAGGTTGGTCACCTCAGGGGTTTGGATGCAAATTTCCCCTCCACCTGAAACAAAAAAAAAAAAATATATATATATATATATATATATATATATATATATATATATATATATATATATATATATATATATATATATATATATATATATATATATATATATATATATATATATATATATATATATATATATATATATATATATATATATATATATATATATATAATTCTAATTCTAATCACAACCCCTACAGGGAACTTTAGTTTCAACACCCCGTCATACATGACATTTCACAATACCGGGCCCAGGATGGAACCTTGCGGTACCCCTGCGGTGATTGGGACGCACTTCTGACCCTCCTCCGTGTTGTAAACTAGTACCCGATTCTGGAAATAATTTTCCAAAATCTTGTACAACGACACCGGTACGTGGATGCTCCTAAGCGCGAGCGCTATTGAGTCCCAACTGGCGCTATTGAATGCATTCTTCACGTCAAGCGTGACGATTGCGGAATAGCGAATGCCCCAACTCTTACGCTGGAGTGCTACTTCTGCCATCTTGGTGACAGAGAGAATAGCATCCAGCGTGGATCTACCTTTCCGGAAGCCGAACTGGTTACTTGCCAGACCGTTTACACCCTCTGTGTACTTCACCAGTCTGTTAAGGATAATCCTCTCAAGCACCTTGCCCGTAGTGTTCAGCAGACAGATAGGTCTGTATGCCGATGGGTCCCCTGGCGGTTTCCCAGCCTTCGGCAACAGCACCAATCTCTGTCCCAAGCAGCACACATTCTTGCAATGAAGCAAATGCAACTCTCAATGCAGCATTCAAAGATTGTAATAATTCGCATCCGTTACTTCTATTCAACTTGTAAATAACCGAAAAAGCGCAAGAGGTGGAGTCTATATGCAACTAACAGTGCTATGTGAAATAATTATCTGCATCGATAGCCGCTGCAGTATAGGAAGAAATGAGAGGAGAAATAAAATTTAGTTTGTTTACCTTTACTCTCATTACTCTTCATGGTGTCGCGAAGTTTCATGTAACTACATACATTATAAAAAACCTCAAATATATCGATTTTTTTCTCCACTTACGCTTCTGATAGGTATGCAATTCTACCTGCGATTCAAAATTAACTGTGCAAAAAGTGTTTTTACTTCGTAGTTACGCGTTCGTACTTCGTAGCACGCGCCTTTCATAAAGTGTTGTATAAGAAATTTTATGATTCAAAGTTGCCAAATTATAAACAATGTTTCGGGAAACGATAGTTCAAAAAACCTTGCTCAGTGGATATGCAGCGTTAGTCATGCGAAATATGGAATAACAAAACCACATTTCCAACAATAATCATTTATCATTCATTAAGGCTGTGCGAGATTTCGAATGATTTCGTATAATTTCGCAAAACTCGAAATTTCCCGAAATTTCGCGAAATTTCGGTTTCGCGAAATTGCCGAAAAATTTCGTTGAATTTCGCTAAATTCCGCCTAAAATTTCGCGAAATTAAACTTCCAATTTCGACGATTACGAAATTTCGCGAAATTTCGGACCAAATTCCCGACGCACATTATTAAATTATTTCGGTTTGTGCTCATTGCGACTATAAATTAAATTGAATATATCTCAACAGATATCTGGTATACTAAGTCAGTCATAGAAGAATAAACTCTCAGCCGGTAATTTTTGTTTTTAAAGACAAAACCGTAACATCATGCGGTATTTTTTATTCACGCAGAGCATAAAATTCATGTCATCACTGAAGTCATATTCGAGGAATATGAAGACGTCCAAATGCGCTACAAGGTATCTAGTAATTTGTTTGTAGGAATAAATTTTACGCATCTTTTACGTACATCAAAATGTGGTTATATTTGCAGCCCACAAGGTTAAAGAAGTAACTTTTATTGTTTAGGAGGGCATAGCAATTTCTGTCAAAACTAAAGCTCTGAAGCTCTATCTTACAGGCCAAATGTTCTATGCTACTCGACTTGTGAAAATTTCAAGCGTTTTTTCGGATTTCTCTGTGTTAGAGGACTCCTCTTCGCACACCGTAGTGTATTTAAATGTGTTTTTCAAAGTTATCAAAAGACCACGAAAAATCACGCGGGGGGTGTGGGGGTTAACGAATAGACCACGTAGTCTTTTTTCTGACTTATAATTTATTGTTGCTACTAAGTCAAGACGAAGCTTTCGCAATTTTTTATTTGACACGACTTGATAATTGATAAGTGTCACGGAAAGTTTGAGAGTTGTCAGCAATTAACTGTAATCAAATTTTTGAAACATATTTCAAATTTATCCGATTTTTTTTTTGTTTTAAACAGGCTTTGCCTTATATGGCATTTACTTCTTTAGAATAATAGTTCTATTTTGCAATGCATCGGGATTTATGACATTTTTTCTGGAAGTATATTTCAATACTCAACGACCGGTAAAAAAATCAACGTTTTGGTCTTAAAAACAATATATAAGACCTGGATGTTCGTAAACTGAAGGAAGAAAGAAAGATGTTTATATTTTGTTCGACTTTCAAAAACTGTGTTAGTTATTAAAAAAACTAAGTTACAAATCCGATACCTGAAAATCACTAAAAGTAAGGTTTCACTTATTATCAACTAATTATTTTTCTAGATGATTCCTAGATGAGTATACAATTTACCATAACTATAAGCGAAAAATTTATCGTAGATGATCAAACTGCTTAAACAAATTTTATTTATTTTGATACTCAACAACAAATTAAAAATCATTTCGAATATGCTCAACAGAATAGTTAATTTTAAATTACTTTCAGGTAAGGAAATTATTATATTTTTTAAGGGCAATGAAATATTATTAAAAATTAAACAACAATTATCTATTTGTTATTTTGGTTTTGAGAAAATGATATTACTGAAAATTCTATTTACAATTTGCGAAATAACTAATAATCAGTTTTCTTAAACCTTCATTTTTTTATAAATTTAAAGTATGAAAAACATAAAATTTAAAGTATGAAAAACATATATTGTACATATATCTGCAGAATAAGATCACAAAACAAAAGACCACGAAAGACCACGGGGGAGTAGGAGGGTATAAAAGGGATCAAAATATGACCACGTAGTTTAGGAATGGTCCCAAATGCATTTTATTATTTTTGGTGTCGCAGAAACTCACAGGGCATATTTTTTTAGGACAAAATTATTTTCTACAACCATACAAACAAACCGATTTAGCTGAAAAAATAATTTATTCTCCAATTGGGCACTCTGTGGGTAATTAAAATATTTTTATAATCGAAACAGTTGATTTGATTGGCATAGTGCCTTTGGCAAAGTTGTAGATAAAAATATTGTCCTTCCAAAAATAAACATTTTGTAATTTTTTTTTTTTTTTTTGAAAATATATAACTTTTTTTTTATTTCTTCATCGCTTCGGTAATTTTATTGTAATTTTTATGTAAAAAAAGATTTTTGAAAATAAGCTTTTTTATATTAATTTTAATGTTTCTTTCACATTAAAAAAAATGAAATGAGTTTTTTTATCGGAGAGATAAAATTACTATCTAAAACTTTTCAAGAGACGTCACACTGATCAAAAAACTTTTGACTCTGAAAATATTTATAATCACAATAATCCTTCCAAAATAGCATTTTAATTAGCTTCTCATCCTATAGAAACGTTTATGCAAAGTTTAAGCCAAATCTAAAATGACAAAAAATATTGAAACTAGGACATTTACAGAATAGTTAACTTAAATTTTGTTTTCCTCGAATCGATAAAGACTTAATCTAGTCTGACTAAACGGTGTTAAAAAAAATTCAATGACACTGGTCGACAAAAGCGAAAAAAAAGTTGCCCTAAAGCTCAAAATTGTTGCCCTCCAAAGGTTTTACAGCTTTTTAACCATTCCTCTGAATTTTGCTGCTTTTAGAGAATGCAAAAATGCATCAGAAGGCCGCCGAGGAATTGCTAATCGGATTCGTCGCTTTTACGTTTGCATAGGAAAAAACTCTTTGGAAAAGTTTTCTTTGCTATGGACACCAAAACTCACAGGAATGGTTGTAAACCTACCTACCATCTCTCATGTTTTCCAGTTCGAGCTCTAGGACATAACTTGGATTTTGAATGATGAAAGTGCTATGAAAGAAGGATTACTATTTTAAACATAGTTGCATTCAAACCAAAAGAATCAGTTCAGAAATAAGATGATTTAGTCCCTAGATAAGTAATGTCGCTGGCGTCGCTGGATTTTTACAGGTTATGTATAGAGTTGATCTGCTTGGGGACGTAACGTCAAACGTCGTTATACTGAACGGAATCGTCGAGTCCTTATTAGAGAATTTATTATTCAGAAGTATCAGACGGATGAAATTAAAAAAGTCATATGAAATACTCCATGCACTAATAATTCACTAATAATTTATATTTTCAGTGATAGTTGTCGACTATTTACAGCATGAGTTCAAGCGCATATGTGAAAGAAAATCATTCATGTTCCCGGCGGGTGATGCCGTATGGCTCCGCCGGGAATGGGTTAGGGAATTCATATACAAACATGAACTGTTTAACGATTCAGTTTCACACCGTTTCACTTTCGATGTGCTCATCCAGCAAGCAAAGGGTGATAATCAGTTCTTAAATGATATACAATCGTTAAAAGCTAAAGTCAAGCAATGATAACACATTTATGTGCAAGCAATTTGGTTCAGTGTAGTCTGCTTTTTCTTTTGGCAGTTTTTGCCCATAACAAGGCTCAAAATAGAGGTAGGTCTACTAGATCATGATTCTCAAAGCAGTTTCCAAGTCGAAACGCGAAAAATCGACTCTAGTGCTTGGGATCTTTTGTGCAACATGATTTGCCTCGAATACAATGGGCACACTAGCGACATTACTTATCTAGGGACTAAATAATCTTATGTTCAGAAGTTTATTAAATTATTATTTACAAAGACATTTCGAGTTTGATCATTTGTATCTATCGCGTTACTATTACCTGCAATATAATCTGTGAAAATGAATGCATAAAGATTTTAGTTTTTAAAATTTTTGATTTTCTCGTCATTGTCGGTTTATCGATATCTGAATACCTACGTTACTCTTCGTCGACCAGGTAAGCACCTTGCGATCAGCTGCTGAAGGGTACTTCGTTAGCGTACGCTCCAACGTTACAAATCATTGTAATGCTATGTTTCAGAAACATTTATTTTATTTTTCGAAATTTCGCGAAATTTCGCGAAATATAGAGACTAATTTCGTTTCGTCTCGAGAACTCGAAATCCACCTTGATTTCGTTCCGACTAATTTGGCGAAACCGAAATTAAGGGTTAATTTCGTTTCGTTTCGTTTCGACACCAGAAAAGCCGGTTTCGCACACCCCTATCATTCATTTATATTAAAGATGGCTGTTTACTGTGTGGTAATTTTAGCAAATATATGGTTTAACAAGATGTTGCTATACATTTTCATCACTAGTTTGCTTTCCCCAGAAGGAAACATTTGTGAAACAACAATATGCTACATCATGTGACATTATCGTTATTTAAAAGCATCATGAAACATGCAGTTGGGAATAGATTGCAGAAAACTATTGAGCAATTTCTAGTGTTCAGTTACGAGAATGATACACGTAAATAACAAAATGTTGCTCAATTCTCTTAAATTTCTTTAGAGTAACCGTAAAAGTTTCTTGCACCGTTGAAAAGGTTTTAAAACAACAAATATTGAGTAGTCTCATTTGAAAACATGTTGCAAGTGCTGCTTGGGGTCGCTTCCACCTGTCCGGAAAGAGGCAGTCATCCAGGCACTTCTGCATGACTGCTCGAAATATATCGGGGGCCACTTTCATGGCCGTCCTGATGGCCAAGTTGGGGATTCCATCCGGTCCCGGTGCCTCGCTCACCTTTAGGGAGTTGGCGATCACGATGAGTTCCTTATTTGTAACCCTTACCTCCTCCACAACCTCGGCACGGCTGCCGTCTCTCACGGATTGGATGCCCGGCAGGTTGGCCGACCATCCCTGGTCTGTGTCTGAGATACTGGAACGTCGGACGTGAGACTCAGCAACCGGAGGCCAAGGATTTGGCTCGTGGCGTGTAAAGAGTCCCTCGATGATACGCTCCAGCATCGCTGGTGATCGCTCTGCAGGCGCCAACACGCCTTTGGTCTTCGCCATTACGACTCTGTAGGCGTTGCCCCACGGATTCGTATTGGCACTCGCGCATAGCCTATCGAAGCAGGCCCTTTTGCTCGCCTTTATCGCACTTTTAAGCGCCGATCTTGCAGATCCGAATACTACACGGCGCTCTACCCTCTGTGCATCGGTACGTGCACGTTGCAACATCCGTCTTGCACGGAGGCACGCGCTACGAAGGTCCGCTATCGCGTCGGTCCACCAGTATACCGGTGACTTACCATTCCTAGGTTGGCGGGTCCTAGGCATGGTGGCGTCGCAACTAATTGCCACTGCCTCACTCGCGCTCTCTTCTCATTGCTTCTGCAAATACCACGGCATCGAAATGCGATGTCTTCCACCCGCGGACGGTCGGAGTATTGGCTCTACCCGTCGCCTGCCGCCTCACGTTATGGACTACGCTATAGCAGACCGACTGGTGGTCACTATAGGTGTAGCCATCGTCTACCCTCCAGTTCACGATCAGTCCTGGGCTGGAGAACGTCACGTCGATGATCGACTCCGCACCATTTCTGCTGATTGTACACTTGGTTCCAACGTTGGCCAGATCTAGGTTGAGCTTTGCCAAAGCTTCCAACAAGATCTGACCCCCCTGGTTCGTGCGGCGGCTTCCCCACTCAACAGCCCAAGCGTTGAAGTCGCCCGCCACTACTAAGGGTGTTAGTCCCGTCAGCTCCATAGATAACAAATCGACCATCTGGGTGAACCTTTCGATAGACCAACGCGGCGGAGCATAACAACTGCAGTAGAACACTCCGTCCACCTTGGCAACCGCGTATCCTTCATTTAAGGTTAACACAACCTCCTGAACCGGGAACTTGCTGGTCGTGCATATGACCGCCGTACTGGACTTATCTGCAACCCAATTACCGTTTCCGGGAGGAATGCAGTAGGGGTCCGATACGATTGCGATGTCCGACCGCGACTCAGACGCTGCTTGGTACAGCAGCTGCTGTGCCGCATAGCAATGGTTCAGGTTCAATTGTGTCACCCTCACGCCCGTGGTTTCGTGGCCGCCTTACCGGCTGGGCACCGTGGGCCTCCCATAAAGTGCTTGGCGTCCCGTTTTCCAGTACATACCAAGCACTTGGGAGGCTCCCCGCAGTCTTTAGCTTTATGGCCAGCACCACCACAACGCCTACATAACTGGCTCCTATCGGGCCCCTTGCAGGTCCAGGACTTGTGTCCTCCCTCGAAACACCTGAAGCAAACGTCCGGCTGCTGGAGTATGCTCAGGGGACATACTGACCAGCCAATCTTAAGTTTGGCTGTCTTCAGGGCCAGAGTTGCATCGGCCGATGCAAGCCGGAAAGTGGCCACCTGGGTCCCCGCTGGACCCTTTCGGAGGCGAATTACCTCAGTGGCTACTTCCACTCCGCACTTCTCCTTGAGGGCCTGTGCAATATCGCACCTCTCGGTGATTTCATCCAGGTTTTTGAGCTGGAGAGTCACCTCTGAGGTGAGTGCCCGAATTTGCACATCTTTCCCGAGGACCTGCTCGGCTGCCGGCTTGTAGGCAGCGCCCTTGTTTTTAGCATCCTTACGGAGCTCAAGGATCATCTCGCCGGTGCGAGAACGACGGATGGTCCGCACATCCGCTCCCAGATCCTTGAGCTGGGTTTCGCCTCTCATTTTCTTCAAGACTTCGGAGTACTTGGACCCCTCCGTCTTGAGTATGAGGGCGTCGCCCCTGCTTCGCGCCTTCTTTCCCATTTTTGGACGATCTGTCGCCTTCTCGTCGTTGCGCTTGCTGTCTTTTTGGCGCTTCCTTCCTCCCACGGTAACCCAAGGGTTTCCCGTAGCTGCCACTTCGGCAGACTTTTCGGCGGACTTGGAGGCCGTTGGTGTGCTATCTCGCGGGCTTAGCACAACCAACCGTTTCTTGCTGTTCTCGGGGGCTTCCCCCGGAGACTGCCTTGCTCTTTTTGCGGCTGACCCGGAGGCGCAAACCGCTGCAAACATGCAGGTGTTTGTTTGGACCGACTTCGTCGCCCCCGGTCACCTCCGTTGCATTCTTCTCTGCAGCCACCGCTCTTGCCTTGAGCTCGGCGTGCTCCTTCTTCGCAGCATCGACGGAGGACCGAAGCATGTAGAGAGCCTGCTTCAGGTACTTCGTCGTGTTGGTGCGACTTTTCGCGAACTCGATTATGGCATCGAGCTGCTCCGACAGCGCTACTACCTTCGGTAGCGTGTCTCGCTGTCTTCCGACCGCCTTTATCAACAGTGGACCAGCCACTGCGATGTCTTGCGTCGATCCGGTAGGCGTACTGCCTTTGCCGTCTTCGCAGGCGTCCTTTACTGCATCCATCTCCGCCTTTCTCGGCGGAGACCTCTGGATGCCTCCTCGTGCAAACGGGTTTTTCAACCCATCTGCGCCCATTTGTTGATTATTTTCAGTTGAATCCATTTTTGTTTAGTGGGTCCCCCTTCCAGCCGCTATCCTTATCCATACTGGAGTGGTCGCCTATCTGGTCCCATGGTAGTCTATGCCGAAGCAGTGAGGCCATGGCTAGGGGCGGCTGCCATAGCGCCTTATGAGCAACTATGACACCCCCAACCGGCGCAAGTCAGGAAAGGACATCTGATCCCACTCCTGCCCGGTTCCCACCGGGCAATGAATTTGGAACGTACTGGAAGGCCTGCCAGGTTTTACGGGACGGAGACCCCTGCACCGGTTGTTGTCTCGCCGTTTCAAGCCGTTGTCACACGACCTTACTAAGGGAGCTCGGCGCAGGTGCCAGCCCAGAATCATGGTACGAAAACGAAATCCGACTCTTATCATATGGCGTTGCGACCAGTTACCGTAACTGGGAACTTACTGGCATCAATCCCAATGGGCGAATTAGTGCATTTGGGTGGTGGGAGGGGCACTATTCGCTCCGTCAGAGCTGCTTCCGGATAATGTGGCTTTTGTGAGAATTCGGCGGCCCAATGCCTGAGTCTCACCACAACCTAGGCTAGCTATATATATATATATATATATATATATATATATATATATATATATATATATATATATATATATATATATATATATATATATATATATATATATATATATATATATATATATATATATATATATATATATATATATATATATATATATATATATATATATATATATATATATATATATATATATATATATATATATATATAAATATATATATATATATATATATATATATATATATATATATATATATATATATATATATATATATATATATATATATATATGATTTCTGGCTTTCTGAATCATATCATTTGAGGTTCAGATCAGAGGAAGCCAAAAAAAGAATCTAGCTTGGCTGAAATAGAATAAGTTTTTCATTGAGCGTCTTAGTAGAATAGAATTAGATATTGAGAATATGCAATGTTTCCATTTATTTCTACTAGTACTACAAAAAATCGAATACCGCTGAAATCGTCAGCAGATACATATTTCGGTTATTACTTATAACCATCATCAGTGCCTATGTGGAATCTTTTTTAGAGAGAAATTTTCATTTGTTAACCATCAGTTACACGATTGTTTGGTCAATATCAATTCCAGACATAGACTTTGTATAGTTCTAAAGTAGAATTACCAAGTTACAGGATTAAATTAGGAAGTAGAACACTCTGAGAAAGAAATAACTTTCTCAGAAACGCAATTTGATCCAAAACGGGAGCAAGTTTACTGTCTCTCGTGATGAGTATAATATTCTTTATGATATTGGTTAGATTCTTCAATTTCATCTGGAAAAGAGATAGACACATTACGACACGTTTTTCTCAGCTTATGCTATACACTCAGTTTTTTTTTATTTTACACTGGGAATACGTACCTCATAAAAAAACCACGTTAAATACGCGAAAATGAAATCTGCGTCGAAAAACCGCGATAATCCGAAATTCCACGTAAGAAACATCGTTGATTCGAAAATGCGCCAAAAATACGCGTTCATTCAATATTCTGTCAGGATCGCAGAGACGATTCCTTTCACGATTATGTCGCCGAGATTCCTAAATTTGGATTCTTGAAGTTTTCCATAAGCGATTCAAACAGATTCTGTTCGTATCGCAGAAACGATTCCTCTCACGATTCGTTTGGATTTTTGAGGGTTCTTGAAAAGGTTTCCCGTATGCGATTCGAACAGATTCTGTACGTGTCGCAGAAACGATTCTTCTCACGATTCCGTCACCGAGTTATAGGAATCCTGGAAATTCTTACTCAGGATTCTCAGCGTGTTAGTTAGGGAACCTATCTACTTACAAATTAGTGTCAGCGGTGCCCCCCCCCCCTCTCATTCCCGGGAATCCGTTATTCCGAGAACTGAGGAATTTCATGAATATTTGGACAAAATCTAACAATTATTGGTTCAAGTTACATAAAATGACCTTAACAGGTCATTTGTATGGTTTTGGGTCTTTTGATGATATGCCCTCGAAATGGTCTTTCCGAAATAGATTTCACAGTGGCACCTGGTGGCCATAGAAACAATCAAATAAAACAAGGTTAAATACTATCCAATATTGATTTTTCCGGAATCGGGATGATGCCCCTAGACCGGAAAACGACCTCAGACGCCATTTTGAATTCTGAAAAGGTGACTTCCAGACTCTGGGAAATATAAATATCTGGCCCAATATGAGTATTTCCAGAATCGGAATAATGCCCAGAGACCGGATATAGATTCTAGACGACGTTTTGGAACTCAAAATGGCGTCTGGGTCGTTTTCCGGTCTCTGTGTATCATCCCGATTCCGGAAATACCCATATCGGGTGATATTCGGCCATTTCAGGCCTTTTTCCAGAAACCGGAAGTCCCTATATTGAATTCAAAATGGCGTCTGGGGCTGATTTCCGGTCTCTGGGCATCATTACGCATCGGGAAATACTCATTTTGGGAAGTATTCGGCCAGATTTTGTTATTTTTCAGACACCGGAATTCACCATTGAGGAAATCAAAATGGTGTCTGAGGTCGTTTTCCGATCTCGGCGCATCATCCCGGTCCTGAAAATACTCATCTTGGATGGTATTCAACCTTGTTATTTAATGGTTTTTATCGGCAATAGAAGCCCCTTTGGAATTTATTCCGAAAGGACCATTTTAAAGCCATATTACTTGAGCATTCAAAAGCTAGCAAATGGCCTGTGGAAGTAATTTTAAGAAATTTGAACCATTAACTGTAAAATTCTGTTCGAATATACATATAATTCCCCAGTTTTGGAATATGTCCTTGACAAACCGGATATCCGGCTATGAGAGAATTTTTTTGTGGCACTTCGGGGCCATTGACAGGGCATTTCTGAGGATTCCTTTTTCAGAATTCCTCATCAAGGATGCTTCACGATTTCAATGTGAGGAATCCTAGGGAATCCGAAAAATTCTCATCACACAATTCTCATTCAAGAATCCAAACCCCATAGACAGCGTCGTCTTGAGGATTTCTTTTCAGGATTCCTTATCAAGGACGATTCACGATTCCAATGTGAGGAATCCTAGGGAATCCATGCGAATCTTATGTGTTCGTCCGTGCATACACATGAAAACGCATTTCGAGCTTTACTTAACTTATATAAAAAGTAAAGTAATTTTGTATTGAAAAGAGATCGACGAGTTAGAATAACGAGTGACAACTCAAAATTTGGTATTTTTTTCTACTGCTGTTTAAAAAAGGGGAAGAACTTAAAGAAAAACTTATTTGTTTCTCATAAAGATGTATTTATTATGAACTTCGAAAATATTGAACATTTGAGAAAGGTTACCGGCCTTTCAACGAAGCTTACTTGGAAACCGGAAAAAACAATATCGCACGCTTAGCCTTGGGGCTAATAGCGGTCTCGATCAACTAGATTAGTTGAGAGAATCCGTTATCGATATTGTTTTGGCACATTTTGCATGTGTAGAATAAGTACAACGATACACCGTGCCCCAGTGCTGAGTCGAGAAAATTTCCAGCTCGAAAAG
Source organism: Wyeomyia smithii (assembly GCF_029784165.1). NCBI lineage: Eukaryota > Metazoa > Arthropoda > Insecta > Diptera > Culicidae > Wyeomyia > Wyeomyia smithii. The sequence goes on along the minus strand of NC_073695.1, from coordinate 197,428,254 downwards.
ATCCTCGACTCGATCAGGAATCGAACCCGATATCACAACCGTGTGGGAGAGCTAGCCGACTGACATCGCTAACCACAGAACCACGGGGAAACCGGAACGCGTTTACGGAAGGGAAACCGGAAGAGCGTTTTACGGCCTTCACGTCGACTTTTCAAATGCATCTCTTGATTCTACTAATCAATTGTTTGCAGTTCGTTGATCTCCAGTTTTTCTTGCACCGAAGGAACCTAAATTCCCAAAGAAACCCTTGATATAACAACCATGAGGTGGAGTCGTTGTGGGTATAAATGGAGTCAAGTCACATTATTTTCATCGGTATGGTGTTTTTGAAGAAATGGAATCATAATTTTGGTCATTTGTTTTGGTACACATTTTGATTGATAACCAAACCATTAGGCTTGAACCATGTTTTTTTTCTTGTAGGAGAGTGAACCACTGCGACCATTATTTGATGTATTGCGACCTTGTTTGGGTTTTAATATTCATTGGTTTGAACCATGATTTAGACTAAAAGGAAAAAATCCTTTTCTGTCCACTTCTCTGGCCGGTCTTCCATTACTTTTCTGGCGGGTTATCGTTGAGGTTTGCAGGGAATTATACACAGTCGAAACCGGAAGATTTGCGCTTTCACAATGATTTATTATGAACTTTTTGCCAAGATTGATGTGCAACTCATAGCGAATTGTACAATGCGCTTGCGCAATGCTCCTTGTTTCGATGCCATTTGGAACAGCACTGTGCATGCATAAACAAAACTAAAAGTACTGGCATAAAAGGAAGGGTGAAAGCTTTTATATACATACTCTCATTCCTCTCTGCGCGTGTTTGTTATGGAATGATAGTGCCTCTGAAAAAATCCAAATTTTTAGTTGTCACCCATTATTTAACCATGAGCCAATTTAGATACTGTAAAATACCTTTACTCCAATCCAATACGGTTGTAGTGGAAAAATAAGTTGATGTTTTCATCACTTCATCTAGCAACATAGAAAATTTCTCTGTAAATGAAGGTACTCCTTTCTACTGCATCATTCATTACCATCAAAGTGAACTTAAGTGATAAATCATCGACTTGCATAGCTTCTCATTTACCATAAACACTACTGAGTGATCCTCCAGACTAAGGGAGTCTACTTCTAGCAAAAGTATAACATCAAATTTAATCAGCGTACAAAGCAATTTGAATCAATATATTTTAGAGCCATCAGCGTTAGAGAACTAATCGTATATGTTCTAGAGGTGAAAAAAACTATCATAATCACTACTTTTTTTTTTCTTCATCTATAATTTATTTGACACTGTACAAATACAATTTAATGTTTAACGGCGCCAATTATATCTGGTAGCTTACTTTCTAAAGTATCTTAATAACTGAAAGCAAATTATTTATCCTCGCTGCCGACTACGAGCTGAAACTAAATCTAACTTAAAGCTAGAATGTTTTGCATTAAAAGCACTGATTTGTTGTTTGATGGTTTTCCATCGCCATAGGTAAGCAGCATATTGAATATGTTCCGCTGCTGGGCCAAGATATTACGGACTGGAATATTGGGTTGTCTCCCTCGAAACCTGAGAGTACCGTGCGGGTCTAGTTGCTGTTTCCGGATCCGGGGTCTTAACGTGTTCTTGTCGTTTGGTTGGATGTAGGAAAAAGGGAATAGGATTAAACTGGGGCGTGGATGGATTTCAGGAAAACGTATATAAGGGACATGTAGGATAGGTCACGGCTCGCCAAGACATCACGAACAGGAACAGCCGGCTTTCGGCCTGCAGGGAAGCAATTAATTTAGACCTGGCGTCACGGTGTACAGGGCATGACCAAACCACATGCTCTATGTCGTGATAACCCTCACCACAGGCACAGATACCACTTTTCCCGAGCCCAACACGACGGAGATGCGCGTCAAATCTATAGTGATTGGACATAAGCCGGGACATCACGCAAATGAAATCCCGACCTACATCCAACCCCTTGAACCACGGGTTCGTCGACACCTTGGGGATTATGGAATGTAACCACCTTCCCAATTCCCCTCTGGTCCAAGAATTTTGCCAACTGATGATCGTATTCTGACGTACAAGTGCGAAAAATTCATTAAAGGCAATAAATTTCACCGTTTGTTGCGCCCACCTTAGCCAAAGAGTCCGCTTTCTCATTACCCGATATCGAGCAGTGAGAAGGGACCCACGCTAAGGTAATCTGAAACGATTTTTCGGATAAAGCACTCAGATGCTCCCGTATTTTCCCCAGGAAATACGGAGAGTGCTTAACATCTTTCATCGATCGGAGAGCCTCAATGGAACTGAGACTGTCCGTAAAGATGAAATAATGGTCCTTGAGCATTTTTTCGATAATCCCTAGGGTGTACTGAATTGCAGCTAATTCTGCGACGTAAACAGAAGCAGAATTATCGAGTTTATGGGAGACGGTTAAATTGTTATTGAAAATACCGAAGCCAGTGGACCCATCAAGAAGTGATCCGTCAGTGTAGAACATATTGTTGCAGTTGATGTTTCGATATTTATTGGAAAAAAATTTGGGGATCTGCTGCACGCGTAAATGATCCGTGATTCCACGAGTTTCTTCTATTATGGATGTATCGAAAAACACAGTAGAATCAGAAGTATTTGATAAGTCGACACGATTTGGAATATTCGAAGAAGGGTTAATATTTTGGGACATGTGATGGAAATACAATGTCATAAAACGGGTTTGAGAATTAAGTACGATTAACCTTTCAAAATTTTCAATCACGGGACGGTTCAAGACCTCACATTTGATAAGAATACGAGAAGACAGGCTCCAGAAGCGGTTTTTCAATGGTAGAACTCCAGCTAAGACCTCCAAACTCATCGTATGGGTCGACTGCATGCAACCTAAGGCGATACGCAAACAACGATATTGTATTCGCTCCAGTTTGATCAAATGTGTTTTTGCTGCGGAGCGGAAGCAGAAACACCCGTGCTCAATAACAGACAATATCGTTGTTTGGTAAAGCCTTATAAGGTCTCCTGGATGGGCTCCTCACCATTGTCCGGTTATTGTACGAGGAAAATTCACTCTTTGTTGACATTTTTTCATCAGATACCTCACGTGACAACCCCAGGTGCCTTTAGAGTCGAACCAGATACCAAGATATTTGTGTACCAAAACCTGAGAAATCGTTTTACCCATTAATTGTGTTTGAAGTTGAGCAGGTTCATGCTTCCTAGAAAAAACTACTATCTCAGTCTTCTCCGGAGAGAATTCGATACCTAGCTGTAAAGCCCAAGCAGACGAATTGTCCAAGGTATCTTGCAATGGTCCTTGCAAATCGGCAGCTTTGGCTCCTGTAACAGAGATTACACTGTCGTCTGCAAGTTGTCTTATCGTGCATGAATTTGCCAGACATTCGTCGATGTCATTTACATAAAAGTTGTAAAGAAGGGGGCTTAAACATGAGCCCTGGGGAAGACCCATGTAGCTAATGCGAAAAGTTGCCAAATCGCCGTGCGTAAAATGCATGTGCTTTTCGGACAACAAATTGTGCAAAAATTTTTTCAAAATTGGAGAAAATCCTTGTCGGTGAAGTTTACCCGAAAGAATGTCAATAGAAACGGAATCAAAAGCCCCCTTAATGTCCAAGAACGCAGACGCCATTTGTTCTTTGCGAGCATACGCCAGCTGAATATCTGTTGAAAGCAACGCAAGACAATCATTCGTCCCTTTGGCACGGCGGAAGCCAAATTGTGTTTCTGATAGTAGACCATTTGATTCGACCCTAAACGACGGAGTATCATTTTTTCCATCAATTTCCGGATACAGGATAGCATTGCAATCGGCCTATAAGAGTTGTAATCAGAAGCTGGTTTCCCTGGTTTTTGGATGGCGATCACCTTTACTTGCCTCCAATCCTGCGGTACAATGTTTTGCTCCAGGAACTTATTGAACAAGTTCAACAAGCGCCTCTTGGCATTGCCGGGTAGATTCTTCAACAAGTTGAATTTGATTCTATCTAACCCAGGCGCGTTATTGTTACAGGACAGAAGGGCAACTGAAAATTCTGCCATCGTAAAAGTTGATTCTATCGCGTCGTGACCCGGAGACGTATCGCGAACAAAGTTTTGCTCAGGAACAGAGTCCGAACATACTTTTCTGGCAAAATCAAATATCCACCTACTTGAAGACTCCTCGCTTTCGTTGACCGTTACGCGATTCCGCATTCTTCGGGCTGTGTTCCAAAGAGTTCTCATCGATGTCTCCCTCGACGTCTCGTTCACGAACCGACGCCAATATCCGCGTTTCTTTGCTATAGCCAGGCTTTTGAGCTTGGTATCAAGCTCCGAATACCGTAAATAGTCGCCAGGTATACCTCCCTTCTGGAAGGCCAAAAACGCGTCGGATCTTCGCGTGTAGACATCGGAGCACTGTTTGTCCCACCACGGAGTTGGAGGCCGTTCTTTAATCGTTACGCCGGGATATTTCTTCGTTTGGGTTTGCAACGCGGCGTCGAGAACCAAGCCCGCGAGGAGGTTGTATTCTTCAAGTGGTGGATGATGTTGAATCGACTCGACCGCTTTTGAAATCATTTCCTCGTATATCTTCCAATCGACATTCCGTGTGAGGTCATACGGAATGTCAATTGGTCGCATGTGAGTTGACCCGTTTGTAATTGAAATAAGAATAGGCAAATGGTCGCTACCGTGAGGATCGAGGATTACCTTCCATGTGCAATCCAACCGTAGCGACGTCGAGCATAAGGATAGATCCAAAGCGCTTGGGCGCGCTGGAGGTTTCGGGATACGTGTAAATCACCGTTGTTTAAAATAGTCATGTCGAAGTCATCGCAAAGGTTATAGATTGAAGGGGAGCGGTTATCATTGTAAGGGGAACCCCAAGCCACACCATGAGAGTTGAAGTCTCCCAAAATCAAACGTGGCGAGGGAAGAAGTTCTATTAAATCAAAGAGCAGCCGTTGCCCAACCTGTGCTCTGGGAGGAATATATATTGAGGCAATACAAAGCTCTTTACCTTGTATTGTCATTTGACATGCGACAACTTCGATGCCTGGAATCGAGGGGAGGTTAATACGATAGAAAGAATAGCACTTTTTAATCCCTAAAAGTACTCCTCCATATGGGGTGTCTCGATCAAGGCGAATAATATTAAAATCATGGAAGTTGAGATCAATATTTGAAGTAAGCCAAGTTTCACAAAGGGAAAATGCATCGCATTTGTTTTTATTTATCAAAACTTTAAACGAATCAATTTTTGGTAAAATACTTCTACAATTCCACTGTAAGACAGAGATAGAATCCTTCATATACGCAGTTGAATTAGGCATCGAAGGATACAATCGCTGCAAGGAGGGGCCATTGGGCAGTCAACTGCTTCAAAAATGATCTAACTGTTGGGAGGAATGCTGTAAGAAAAATTTTAATTGGATCGGGTACATTGAAAGTTTCAAAAATCCAGTCCACAATGTCAGAAAATTTTACTTATTCAGGGTTTGTTTCATCAACTGGGAGTGCAAAAGGAACAACTGGGGTTTTAGATGTTCCTGGCAGTGCTGGGAACTCCTTCTGGGACTTTAAATTTGCAAGCCCAGGAGGAGTTTGCTTCGGTTTTTCCGCAGCACTGTTTGGTTTGTTTGTAACTTTCATTTCACTTTGAGAAATCTTAGGACCTTTTCTGGGAATTTTATGAGAGGAAATATTTTTCCTCTTTCTAGACTCCCCAGGATTGGCGTAAGATGTTCCCGCTGGTGAATCGTCAGAATCGGTTTCATCAGAGGACAACAGATCAAAAGGGTTTGATGTAATGGGAGAAGTGGTAACGGTCTTCTTCAGCATCTCAGCGTAAGAACGCTTCGAACGCTCTTTGAGAGACCTCTTTATTTTATCCCTGCGCTGCATGTACACCGCACATGTCGAGAGCTCATGTGACTCTCCCCACAGTGAATACATTTTTCAGCATTTTTACTGCAGGAATCATCCGCATGATTCCCCCCACACTTGCCACAACGTGCCTTATTGCAGCAGTAGGCGGCGGTGTGGCCTAACTGCTTACAATTCAGGCAGTTCATGACGCGAGGCACATATAATCGCACAGGGAGACGAACCCGGTGGATCGAGACGTGGCTTGGTAGCGTTGACCCGGCGAACGTAACTCGAAACGAGTCTAACAGAGTGTATACTGTTTTGCCACCGATGATCGATGCTGACCGCAATTGCTTGCAGTCGAGCACCTCTACATCGGGACAGGTTTTGTTCTTAAAGCACCCTTTGGCACTTTCCAGTATACACTCGACGGACAGACTCGAATCGCTTATGACACCGTCGATCTCCACGTCTCGTGCGGGTATGTAAACGCGATACTCGCGTGTGGCCTCTTTCAGGTTACTGACCACGACACGGAGTTTGTTAGGCCGGACCTTGGAAATTTCGGTCACGCCCTTGTACTCCTTCGTCAGGTCTTTAGAAATCTGCAAGAGGTTCAACTGTTTCGATTTCGGTCCCGCCTTTGGCCGAAAATAGACAGTATAGCTGCCCTGGGCTCCGTCTGGGTAAAGCCTGGGGCGAGGGGGGACTTAAGAATGAACAGGGGAGGGGGTAACAGAAGGGTCAGGGTCAGAGGGGTTCGGGGATGGTGGCGCGGGAGGCGAGGGATCTACATCCATCCCACTAAGTCTAGCGCACTAGCGCCGACAAGAGCACGTACCTTTTTACTTCTCCCTTCCAGTAAGGTTGGTTGTCCGATCTTTCGAAGTTGCAGCCGTTACAGCCAGCAGCACCCATACAGCAGCACCAAACAGCCACCAGCAGCGAGCCAGGTGTGAGACCACTCCACACAGCGATACAACTCAACTGTCAACTGATGGCTTCTTCTTTTTCCTCTTTTGTGTCTCGTCCACTGCTGTAGCACAATTCAGCCAGCAGCCAAATCAGCTTACGCACCAGCTGGCTGTCACGATGCGAAACAGTTGCACAAAGGCGCGACCTTGAACCCGGATTTATTTCACTCGACCGAGCAAACAATACCAACACTTGTTCACACGTCTTTTGTTTAATATTCTATCGGAGCGATCACCAAACACGTCCGATACTGATGCGTGTTCGGCACAGAATGTGAAGAATCACTACTTGTAATTGGAGAAAATAATCACCAATAAGTTTTTTTTCTGTTACTATTCATGTGTTTTCCTATCAAAAGCCTATGAGATTTTAAAATGAAAATCCTAGTGAAAAATAAATGTTGTGAAAAAAAAATGAAAATCCTAACAAAAATTCGTTGGTATAAAAGAAATTGCCCTGAAAGTTATTTCAATTAGTTTCGGATCATAGAAAAAGAATTTCATAACAATAAAATATACTCGCAGGTAAAAATAATTATCAATTTATTAACGTAGGCATTTTTCAAAGACAAATCAGCACACAAAATATTTCCAGTCACCAACTTCTCTTCGTTTATTTACAGACTAGCGCAACTGCGTCAAAAGTCTTGTTATCTGCACAGTTTCTCTTAGCACTTACAAGCCTCGAATTTAAATAATAACACTCGTAGTAAACCGCTGAATTAGTAGAATCAGGGAAACGGCCCTCCTTGGTACAGGCGTACACACATTCCGTTTCGTTGAAAGCTGCTCCATTGGAACATCTGGAGATTGTTATTGACCCATCTGCTTTGCAGTCCCCGTAAAATATCTCACTAGTACCGTACGGTTTGTGTTCTGAAGTGGCCGAGCAGTTTACCACCATACAGTCGGACTCGACCTTTATAGCTTTGCACGGAAACACACCGGTCGATGTTGACGTATAGTAGAAGGTGTAGTTAGTCGGACATTCCTGTACCCACGAGGGCCGTCCTGCTGACGGACAATAGTGATACTTCGCACAGTTCTTTGGATCCGGGAAGATCCCGGAACTGGTGCAAGTCACTGCTCCAGTATCAGCCTGTCCATCCGACTCACACGAAGCCGTTCCAGCTTTTGTATTTTCGGTGCAAAATTTGCCATCATCACATGTCACAACAAAGCTTTTATCGTCATTGATACAAACTGTAAGCTGGTTGTTCGAATCTTGCAAACATTTGGTTGCGACAGTGTTGCTACCCAGCGTAATGCCGCAAAAGTTTTGACCAAACGACAGCTGAGGTTGCATGAGCAAAAGCGCACTCAGCCCAATCAAACTGTCGAGAACCTTCATTTTGTCCGGACGGTTCGCACACGCAACGAAAACTGATCCGTAGAGATTTCCTTGAAAATCTTTTAAATAGCGTTTCCCAGAGCGAAAACAACACTCTAAACAAATACTCAATAATTTGGCAGTGAGATAAAACCTTGTTTGTTTTGCAATCATGTCTAGAAAAACATAAGACGTTCATATTTCAGAAGTGTCAAGATAAATTTTCAACAAATTCGGATGTTTCCGCGTTGAAGATAAGCAAGTTTATTCCACGAATTTTACGATTGCCGCGTGATTCTTATCTTGTTTGGTGAGAATATGGTAATTGTCAAAATAATACTAACTTTGTACTGCAAAAAATTTGGTTTTATCGTCGGTTTCGTGCAACACATGTTTAAATGTTACCTTTCCTATTCCACGATTGTTTTAAATTTCAAGGCCATTTTACCATTCTCTTTGAATTGAACCGATTGAAGTTATAATTTAGCATTGAAAATAGCATCTAGTAGCAATACAACCAACCGGTTGCGCAACCTTATTTTATTTAAGTTGTATTGAGAAATGGTAGGAGGTTGCATTCAAGACACAAGCGCATAACTGACGGAAAATACGCACACTTTCTGACAAATAATTTTTATTGATGCTGTGAAGCTGCTATTAAACGGATTTCGGCTGAACAACTTAATAATCTGTTTTGTAACACAATTTTTCGTTGGGTTGGTATGACCAAGCTTTTAGAGCGTTTCATGAATGAGTCATAAAGTCTACTATTGTTTGTTCGAATCGAGTTACTCTTCATTGAAAAGCCTACACGAACTTAAATTCATGCAACTCGAAAATATTACAACTGATAGAAGTTTCTCAACAGCCCAGTTTTCGAGCAAACATCACAAATAAATGGTTGACAATCTATAAAATTTCGAGTTTTATTTTATTTGCTCCGTTCGCACGAGAAGTTGATAAACTCATACAAAATATTGATCGCAGGCTGCATATTTATTATTGTGCTGTATAGGTAGGTATTAACAATGCTTTTAAATGACTGATTCAAGTATTGCTAATTCAAGACTTGCGTTGATTTTTGCTATTGACAGTAAACTCACGTGCACTGTATAGTACTGGAATGTGGAAAACCCATTAACTGCTGTAATTGAAAACAAATGATCGTTCCCTAAAGGAAAGGTTTCGTTAATGTCCTACAAAGCTGGGAATCAATCAAATAAATTTTGTTTCCTGTTTTCTTCAAAGGCAAAACAGCTTTGGATATTCGGAAAAATATTTTTCTGGGCAATTAGTGACGCCAGGAAACTGGATCCGAGCTTTGAATATACACCCGAATCGCGCGTAAAGCAGGTATTAGACGAAGCAAACATTTGCTATTTTTCAATACAGATTTAATTTTGTGCAAATAAAAATCGTACCAAAAATAGCAAATATTTGCTTCGTCTAATACCTGCTTAAGTCAGTGGACGAAAAAATGATGGTGTTATGAAATAAACTCTCGTTTGTTTTGAACGGAGGAGACCAACGCGACACCCTCTTTCCAAATAACAGACGAACCCTCGATATAAAAGGTACCATTCGAACATTTCAATCTATTATTTTCATTCCAAAACTGTACCGGTATCATACGAACGCCATCGAATTGAATTTCTCATTCGTTCATTGACCGGCAAAGCGGACGGCTCTTCCTGTAGCAGCAGGAAGCGGGTGGTGGCAAATATTAGGCCCCTGCTATGCTGAATGCGGAACGGCGCGGACTGCGTCTTTTCTCACGGTCCTGGACTTATTATAAAAAAAAAATAAGTAATGTCAAGTTTCAATGAAAAATGAAAATTCACGTTAAATTCGACTCTGTTTTGCATTAATACCTGATCAAACGATTGAAACAAACGGGTTACACAAATATATCAGAACTTGGTAGAAATAACAAAGCCTGTAATATTTTTGATAAGCCAGAATGATAAAAAGTGTAGTATTAAATCAAATTCTGTTATCATACACTTGAATGTTCAAAAGTGCGTTTTTCTGAAGCATATTTAAAACAAAATTTGTTATTTAATTAACAAAATATTGTACATTCTAACTATTTCTGAGCTTTTTCTGCCTAAAACCTTACAAAACTTGCTTTAATTTACAATTATCGGTAACTGATTTTGATAGGAATTTCGATTTTTAAACTATTAACGAGACCAAGTTTAGAACACAAGTTGAAACAAAAAGTTCGTAACAAAATATTAAGATTTGTTATATTCCTGATATTTCCGACTGATCGGGTATAAATACACTAAGGTCTTTCTTACGCGTCTTTTTCTACGCGGATTTTGGAATTCACGCGTTTTTTCCCAGAAAAGTAATCTCTCATGCGGTATGTTTTATTGGTTTTTGATTACCAAATTGTTTATTCAGAGTGTCTGATGAGTTTACCTAATCAAATTACTGAATATTCACCGATTTGGCCTGATCTTTTTTTTTTCTTTATTCGCACGCGGAAAAAACACTGCCAATAAATCTTCTTCGAAAGTATTTAGCATAAATGACCCCGCGTAGAAAAGACTATAGTGTATTTAGTGTTAATTTTCTACTTTTTGAACTTAATTCGAAATAGTTTAAAAACAGATGCATGTAGAAAGTTAAAACGTCCATCAAAATCTTTAAAAATCATTAGAATACAAATATTTAGAAAATGTTGAAATCCATATATTTCAGAACGATAACCTTCAAAAAAATTATATTGATAAACACTGGTTTTAACCTAGATCTTAAGTTAGAAAAAAATGACAGATTACAGCTTTTCAACCAGTCCTGTGCATTTAAATGCCTCTAAAATTACAATAACTTCGCAAAATCAGATATTTGAAATTTAGATTTTTTCCAGTGTTTGTATTTTGAACGCGGACATTGTTATAACAAACCAATGGCATTCTTTCAACATAATTATCAAACCATTTTTCAAATAACTCAGTCACAACAACAATAGAATTTACCATCATTCAAACTAGATCGATAATCAAAACATGATCGCATTTAGTGGAAACACTTTTTAATCATTTGGAATAAACGTAAAACTGCACATTTCATAACTTTCAAGGTAAGAAAATTCGGCATTGCTCCAAGAACGTGTTACTGGCCCTGAGAAAAGCCAATTGCAATTTGTACAGTGTGCAACGCACCGTCCCCTTTTTTAAATTTCTTCATTCTACCACCTACGTCGCGCCGCCTTGGCATTCGTGTTAATTTTCTCCGTAGGTATTTAAGACAATCATACGAGCGTTTTCATCACATCGCTATTCCGTTTGTTCATGGTAACAACACACGTTGAATCTAATTCGCAAGTTACAATGTCTGGTCATGCCAATGGAAAGAAAGCCAATCGAACGGCAGAGTCCCGTTCATCTCGTGTTGGGCTTCTTGTAGGTCGAATTCATCGCCTGGTGCGTGATGGTTACTAATGCCCTATTCTGTCGCATATCCAAGCTATTCTTTTTCAAAGAAAACAGGATACTAGACATAATTCGATTAATCAATATGCTTGTGTCTCAGTTTTGTATAAACTAAAACCAACCGACCACATATTTTCAATTACCCCTTTGGTGCCCAAATTATTTTCTAAACGTAACTAAACGTTTTTAAGTATTTATTGAAGCTTTTCCGAACTTCGACTGAAGCCCGCCAAATGGCGGCATTGGGCACTAGAGGGTTAAAGCAGTGGAAGTAAGTTTTTGCCTCTAATTAATATTTGAAATTTGACATAAAATGTCTATCAAGCGTGATTCAAATCCACACACCAAATTCCCGAAAGCCAATTTCAGTAATCTTTTCTGAAATCCAACATTAATAGCCATATACTGAAATTTCAGCAATTTAACAGTGTACTGAGAATACAGCAACTCTTTTTGGTTTACTGACATTCAGCAATCTTCATTTCAATTGCCAAATATTCGGTATCTGTCATCGACTGCTTCGTACTTCGGTTGTCAGAATAAAGAGAAAAAAAAAGTTTATTTGAAAAATGGGTTCGAATCTCGAGGAAGTGCTCTAGAACCTAAAAGTAGACCGTTGCGACGTGGAGAATCTGCTTGGTGAGTAGAATAGTTAATTATTCTCGTATTTTCAGTTCGCTGTACGGTAGAGGGCATTGAAATATGTGCCTCGGCCATCGAATGGACTTCGGCGGCACATTTTACAATAAAAATGCTCATATTTGTACAATAAGGGTAAGATGAAATAAATCCTAAGAAAAAATCAATTTTAAACGTGTTTTAAAACCCATATAAAGAATTTCCATTCAACTGATATTTCAGGAATCTGACGGACCTTTGCTGAATTCTATCAGCAAAGTACTGTCAAAATATGCGGCGGCCGACATTGCTGAATGTTCGGGAACGCTTTGAATAATGCTGGAAATTCAGTAAAAGTCTGTCAAACATGGATGACATTCCATATTGCTGAAAATTCAGTAAAGTTTCGTCGAACAGAATGACATTTCACTTTGCTGAAACGTTCAGTAATTTTACATTGCTGAATGGATTACTGAAGTTTCAGCGTGGCAAAATTCAGTGGAAGTTTACTGAATTTCAGCAAAAAAAGTTTAGTGTGCACCCATGCTGTTTTGTTTTGACGGTGAAATGGGCACTCTACCTATAACTGTGTTCCAGCCCACCTTCAACATTATTTTCGAATGACTTAAAGTCAATCAAACAACGCTTCTCTTCAAGGTTACCAATCATTTATTCATAAAGAGAGTTGAAAAAAATTATTATTGAAACTTATCGCTCCACATAAGCAAATTGATTAACTCCAATTGAGTGTAGCCTGAAACATATTGTTCATATCTGCCACTGGCTAACATCAGCACGAACAGAATTCTCCCCCAGTCGCACATCGGCAATATGCAACACGCAACAGTGGCACTCTTGGTATCTGCTTCCATCCGAAACGAGAACAATTTAATTGTCCTCACACTCGGTAATTTTGTTTAATTTTTTGTCATTGCAGAGTGCCACTTGCATGACGTGCCGGATGATTTGCGTTCTGTTCAGATCATTTTCAGAACTTTATCAACTACTTAGTATTTTCTAACAGCTAGCAGATAGACGAGCGCTTCAGCATCAGAGCTTCACAATGTTCAACACAATACTTTCTTTTCATTTTCTCTCAACAAGGACAACATGTCGATCGTATTACCAAACGAATTTCAAAAAAATACATTGACATAGGACAGACTGTTGTAATTCTACGTTAACCTCGCGGTCGTGTCTTATATACAACCTCTTCAACTATTTGAAAACGGAAATGTACTGCTGGCCTAAAAAGGAAAACGTGATTGGAATGAGGTCGATATATTGTACTGTGTTTGAGGGATGGAAATTATTTGCGATTAAAACAAATAACGATAGCACAAAATGGCAACTTAAGGTGAAATTGTGTTGAAACCACAAACGGCCGATTTCGAGCCACCACTTTAAATTTTCAAAGGCACAAGACTTGGTAATAGTTAATGCGCACCAAAACGCTATTTTATGTTTGCTTCACCACAGCCCCAGCGTGAATTTATTCACCTTTTTTTAAACCCACAAAGATTCGAATGGATTTCCTGTTTGATTAACATGAATTCGAATGGAACCTAAAGATTCAGATTCGATGACTGCAAAAAAGTTAAATATTTATTGGAAAATTTTCGACACAGATTACACATTGCAACAAAAATTGACATTTTTTCTGCCTGGGTTTCTATATATAATTTTTTTGTGTATACAGATGCAAAACTGAATATTCCCGAGTTTGCCATATTTCAACTTAAGAGGCAACAATGGCGCCATTTTGAATTTTTTAGAAATCGGAAATTTTTTATGTTTTTTAGACGCCATTTTGTTTTAAGACCAAATATCAAAATAATATCAAGAGTGTAAGCGATACTCAAAGATACAATAACAATCACATGATCCTCCCCCTTTTGCGGGGAGGGGGTTGCATTTTTGGCCAGGACCGGTCAAAACATAAAAATCTCGCCTCAGCTATGAGACAGAATCATCGTGTTTTCGATAAAGTCAAATGCGACCCGCTCCCCGCAAAAAGGCGGGGATCATGTGATACAATGAAAAAAAAAAACTGGACTCACTGATACTTTCGTGGGACGCGGGTCAGGAGTATGTGTTTTCTGATGAGAAAATCTTGCAACTGCCGCACAATGTCGAAATGATCGGCTGTGGGCGCCGACGTTGGCCACCATCCTTCCGTCCCATATTAACATATCGCGATTTCATGGTTTATCTTACATGCTGGTTCCAAGTTCTAGGAACGAGACGTCGATGGACCAGGTGCGTACAGCGTGCGTTTCTTCTGAAAAACGTCTCAAGCCCGTCATACGGCATAAATAAGGGGGGTACCCGGGTACCCACAAATTGAAAGTCTCGTCACTTTGACAATTTTTAACCGATTTTGGTAGTTTCAGTAACTTCTCTACTTTGAAATTATTGTCAACGGTGCGCCGGAAGAATTCTCTCATTCCTGGAAATCCGTTTTTTCGGGGATATGTTCCGAAACGGAGGAGTTCTATGAATATTTGAACAGAATCTTACACAGTAAGAATACTTTATGTCGAATCGCATGTAAAGAATTGCCGCCATCGCTTATGATAGAAAATTTCATGAAAAAAATTTCAAAATTAAATGATATTGCACATAATTTCCAAACAAACATAACTAGTGTCATACGAACGGATTTTCTCTCAAGCTAACAAGTAACAAGTTTCATAACAATTTGATAAGTGGTTCAAAAGTTATGGAAAGAAACGAAATTCCAAGACTATTTAAAACTCTAGCTGCTTTGATCTAAATATGTGGCCCCAACAAAATTTAAATTTGGAATTGCACTATTTGTATGTTCCCGGTATTGCTCGTGATTGAAGTTTTCGAAATTCAGAGTCATTTATTTTATTTCGCTTTTTATTTAGCACAAATATTACACTCTACATTTTTTTTTTTTTTAATATATATTTTATATATATTTCTTCAACTTTTTCTATTTATTTATTTCATTTCCAATATTCTTTTAGTTTTTATTAATTTTTTAGTTTCCTGTAATTTATTTTGATTTTTTTTATTGTTTTATTTTATGAATCAATTATGGAACGTCCATTTATATTTGAAACATATTTATTTCATGTTATTTTCATGTGTATGTGTTATATGTGTTCGAATATTATGTTTCAAATGTTCGGTATAGTTATACTATTGGCTAGCAAAAATTTGTTATTAAGAATGGAAAATAAACCCAGCAGAAATTAAAAGGTGTATTTTTTCTAATAATTGAAGCGTTCGTGTAAATTTATTTTAAAAAATAGTAACGTTAAATAAGAAAGGCTGGGTCTCGTCGCGAGGTGGATAAATGCGGTTTTTTTTTTGTTTTTGAATCACACTCAGCTTGAATAAGCAAAAAAATGTGGGTAAATATTTTGGACGTAGTGAAACGTATGATTTAAGCCATTCTGAGCTCTTTGGAAAGAAAAAAAAATGATAAATTTATGTTGGTTTGGGGCTTGACATGGAACAAAAAATGAACTTTTAAGCTTTATTTTTTTGTTATTGTGACTCCCCACTTTAATAGTTCCAGGCATATATCACTGCAGCAGTATGCTTTAGCAGATCAGACTCTTTATTTTTTTTTTTAAGGGGGGGGATTTGTTAGTAGCTTAAGTATTTATGATAAATATTAGTAATAATGAGTATGTGTGCCCAATCACAAATGGTGACTTCTCAACACTGTTAGAAATTTGTAATTTTAATTGTTAGGATTTGTTTGCTTTCGCAATTAGGACTTATCATTCGAAGGGATTTAAACCTACTTGTCAGAAAAGCGAAAGTAAACTTACAACTAACTTAATTGCTAACTCATTGGCTATAAAGAGAGCTTATCGTAGCAATTGAGAATTGCAACGATTTTTGTCGAAAATTTTTAATAATTTTATTTGACATAGCTTCTAATGGTCCAACACTAGTAAGTCTATGTAATTCGAGTGTACCAAACCAAGGAGGACGCTTCGAAATCATTTTCAGAATTTTATTCTGAATCCTTTGGAGCGTTTTCTTACTTGTTGAACAGCAACTTGACCAGATGGGTACAGCATAAAGCATTGCTGGTCTAAAAATTTGTTTGTAAATCAAAAGTTTGTTCTTTAAACAAAGTTTAGAATTCCTGTAAATGAGAGGATATAAACATCTCGTATATTTGATGCACTTGGCTTGTATACTCTCAATGTGCTCTTTGAAAATAAGTTTTTTTTATCATAAATTAGTCCCAAGTACTTAACCTTGTCCGACCAACTTAAAATAACCCCATTCATCTTGACAACGTGATTATTGTTTGGCTTGAGGAAAGAAGCCCTAGGCTTATGCGGAAAAATTATCATTTGAGTTTTAGAAGCATTGGGAGAGATTTTCCACTTTTGCATGTAGGAAGAAAAAATATCTAAACTTTTCTGCAATCGACTGCATATGACATGAAAACTTTTTCCTTTTGCGGAAATGCTTGTGTCATTGCAGAACAATGACTTTGTGCATCCTGGAGGCAAATCAGGAAGATCTGAAGTGAATATGTTGTACAGGACTGGACCCAAGACTGAACCTTGAGGTACACCTGCTCTGACAGGAAATCTATCAGATTTTGAATTCTGATAGACAACCTGCAGAGTTCGATCAGTAAGATAATTTTTTAAAATTTTGATTAGAAAAATTGGAAAATTAGAAGTTAGCAATTTCGCAATCAAACCTTTATGCCAAACACTGTCGAATGCTTTTTCTATGTCTAAAAGAGCAGCTCCAGTGGAATAACCGTCAGATTTGTTAGCTCGTATCATATTAGTAACTCTGAGCAATTGATGAGTTGTGGAATGCTAATGGCGAAATCCAAACTGTTCATTTGCAAAAATTGAATTTTCGTTGATGTGTGACATCATTCTGTTAAGAATAATTCTCTCAAACAGTTTACTTATTGAAGAAAGCAAACTGATTGGTCGATAACTTGAAACTTTAGCTGGGTTCTTATCCGGTTTTAAAATTGGAGTAATTTTTGCATTTTTCCATAATTTGGGAAAATATGCAATTTTGAAGCAGCAACTGAAAATTTTCACTAAAAATTCCATTGTGCTCTCAGGGAGATGTTTGATTAGTATATTAAAGATTCCATCGTCACCAGGTGCTTTCATATTTTTAAAATTTTTAATAATTGATTTAATCTCATTCAAGTTAGTTTCAATTATTTCCGCAGGTAAGAAATTCTGGGAAGAAATTAAATCAAATTGACGTGTGACTTCATTTTCAATTGGACTCACAAAATTCAAATTTGAGTTATGAACACTCTCAAATTGCTGAGCAAGTCTTTGAGCCTTTTGTTCATTGGATACAAGAAAACGTTCACCATCTTTTAAAACTGGAATAGGCTTTGAAGGTTTCTTAAGAATCTTCGACAGCTTCCGAAAAGGTTTTGAATATGGTTTCAATTTTTCAACTTTAGTCTCAAAATTTTGATTTTCAGAAGAGTAAATCTATGTTTAATCTCTTTCTGTAAATGTTTATAAATAGTTTTAAAAACAGGGTCACGAGAACGTTGATATTGACGTCTGCGGACATTTTTCAAACGAATTAGAAGTTGAAGATTTTCGTCAATTATTGGTGAATCAAATTTCTCTTGAGCCTTTGGAACAGAATAATTCCTGGCATCAACAATTGTACATTTTAATGCTTCCAAAGCAGAATCAATATTCACTTGGTTTTGCAAATCAAGCTCATTATTGAAATTTCTCTCAATATGAGTTTTGTATCTTTCCCAATTAGCCTTGTTATAATTAAAAACAGAGCTCATAGGGTTTAAAACAGATTCATGTGATAAAGAAAAAGTTATTGGAAGATGGTCAGAATCAAAGTCAGCATGTGTGATCAAATCACTACATACATGACTTTGATCTGTTAGCACCAAATCAATTGTTGAAGGGTTTCTTACAGAAGAAAAGCATGTAGGACTATTCGGAGACATAATAGAATAGTATCCTGAAGAACAATCATTGAATAAAATTTTGCCATTGAAATTACTTTGAGAATTATTCCATGAACGATGTTTAGCGTTAAAATCGCCGATTAAAAAAAATTTCGAACGATTTCTGGGGAGTTTTTGTAAATAACCTTTAAAATAATTTTTGTTCTCGCGTGTGCATTGAAATGGTAAATATGCTGCGGCAATAAATAAAATCCCAAGTTCAGTTTGAACTTCAATTCCCAAAGTTTCGATAACTTTCGTCTCAAGATGGGGAAGAGCACGATGTTTGATTCGGCGATGAATAACAATTGCAACTCCACCGCCGGAACCCTGAATCCTATCATATCTATGAACAACGTATTTGGGATCATATTTTAATTTTATGTTAGGTTTCAAAAATGTTTCAGTAATAATTGCAATATGCACATTATTAACTGTTAAAAAATTAAAAAGCTCATTCTCATTGGCCTTCAATGAGCGAGCATTCCAATTTAATATTTTAATTGTTTTATATAAAATCATTGCTAAATTTTAAATTAGAAACAATTTTAATAGTAAAATTTGTGCCTATTTGAATGGCTTCAAACATTGATTTTGCCTGCAACATGGCGTTCATGAGATCGAACATTGCCTGTTGCAAAAAAGAAAGTTTACCTGCCGTAATAGGCCCCAGGCAATTGACATTAGAAACAATATTTTCGGCAGCAATATTAGCTGGAGTAATAGGTGTACAATTATTTTCTAGCGTGTTTTGCTTACCCATATTAACGGTCATTTTCGAACTACCAACACTAGGCGGTATAATGTTCGAACTACCTGTAACCTGTGCATAAGTTAAATGGGTATGCAAAGGAGTAGGTAAACTATGCGTCACTGGTACGCTTGGAGAATTTTGTTTTGAAGTTTGTTTTAATTGAGAAATTGAATTTTGTTTATCTTGCCTTGCCTTAACAGTTGCTAAACGGACTGGGCATTGATAAAACTTTGACATATGGATGCCGTTACAATTCGCACAGCGAAAAATTTTACTCTCTTTCACAGGACATGTGTCCTTTTTGTGAGAAGAGTCTCCTAAAATGAATTAAATAATTAACAAGGGAAATTCCAGTTCTCTGACTGTTATCGCCTCGTGATTTTTGTTTCATTAGAATTACTTGGGTAGGGGCTATGCCAAGTAATTCTGTTAAAGTAAGTTTGATCTCATCAACGGTTTGATCGTTGGTGAGACCTTTCAATACGACCTTGAACGGCTTGGCGCTTTTCGTGTCATAGGTAAAAAATTATACATCTTTTCAGTTAAATACTGAATAAGACGATTATGACCCTTTATAGAGTCGGCTAATAAGCGGCATTCGCCTCTACGACCAATTTGATAGGTAACTTCAACGTCAGAAACAAACGTTGAAAGTACCTTTTTGAAAATATTGAATTCAGAAGAAATAGTTCCCACAATAGGTGGAACTTTTTCCTTTTTCAAAGAATTGACATTTTGTTTAGTTTCATTACTCATAATTTCCATTTCACCAGCTTCTTGCTCAGGCAAAATATCAAAAGGATTGTCACTACAGACACTCGAAGTGTCAGAAAGAGATGCCTCTCTTTTCCTCCCCGCAGCGATGCGAGGTTTCTTTTTCCGTCCAGGCATTTCAGGTGATACGAAAAAAGTTAAAACAAATGTTAAATTCAAAAGTAGGTAGTCTTGAGAAAGACTGATGGGAAATAACTTTCAGGTAGTCTTTAAAAGACACACTAACAAAACACAAACTTTGAAGCTATAGGCAGTCAAAGACCAGTCCACAAGCAACCGAAAAAACGTCTGGAGATCAGAAACTCAAAAAACTGCAATCAATGATGAAGCGTCGTTCTTTACCCGATTCTGGCTTACGTATATAGAGATATGAATTATAAGGATTCAAGGAGCTTCTACAGCTCTTGCAAAAAAACCTATAACAAATTAGTATTTTGAACGTCAAATGCGAGAGTAAAAAAAACTCAATAGGATTTTGTCCTGAAGACTTTGTTTCATCCGAATTTTTATGAATGCAATTTTTGTTCGGTTTTCAGAAAATAAACTCTTTTTCTTAGTTGGAAAGATTCTGATTTTAATTTTGATACACTTTTTCTCGGATATTTTACAGAAAATGTTCCAAGCCACAAACCACCTATTTTTCTAACGAAACTCGTTTTCAAATGTTTCTGTACATATTCGCGTCAAGCTTTGCGATGATGACTAGTAATGTAAAAACTAAGATCAAACTGCTGCCTAGCACGAAAGACCGTGCCAACTTCTATACTCTATGTTTAGGACTACACTATTCGGTATGTAAACTATAGCCTCTTAGAAAACAGTTAATGCTAAGCACAATAAAGATATACTTTAGCTACAAACCTTTACTATATTTTTGGTACTTATATCATAATCACACCAGAATACGCACAAGTCAGTAAACAATTTTATTGCTCTGAAGTTTCACCTTACAACACCTTGAACCATACAAAATCTTTATTTGAAAAGTATCACTATCACATCTAATCTTATCAAATGTTATGTTGTTTGTTTTTTTGATGATGATGATGGTCCCGCCTCTTACCCCTACAAAGATTTGAGGTAGACGATTTATCTATTAGATAATTAGTTATTACTTCAATTAAACCAGAAAGCAAAAAAAAACGGACTGGTTTTGTCAATACAGATATAAAATCCTTCATAATATTCCAATGCTTAAACGGCAGTATTACTGAATGAAAAAAATTTAAACACAAATTTCTAAGCCGTTCTACGACCAAGATTACCAAGTTCTAATTATTTTACTTCTTTCAATCAATTGAACATTATTCACATCTGAATTAAGCCAACACCCAATCTAGCCCACAGCTAAATTGCTACAGTCCCAACAAGGCCATTCCCGCCGAACTCAGCAAGCAAAGCACAGGTAAACCGTTAACTTAACATGAGACTCATGAGGATGTCCCCACCTAGGGAAGTCTAGAAAATTTCCAACCCGAAAAAGTCTTAGAACAGCTAGGAATTTCAACGTCCAAAGACAATCAAAAGTGTCATAATTTTCCCGAGTAATCCGACGTATGTCCAGAACTACTTAAAAGTTTATTGTGTCACAAAAACTCAATTTTCATAACATACATCAGCATAATACATCTGTATGTATGTAAATAAAAAAAAAACCTTTATTTTTCAAAATGTCAAATACTAATTTAAGAAAGGTAGTCAATTATATCTGTGTAACGCGCGCGATTCTCAAACCTTTGTAGACTTCTCATTAATTTTTTTTTTTTACTACTACATTAAATACAAAATCCATCATTATCATCGGGACGAACATAATAGTTTTTACAATGCTTAAATAAATACTAAAAAGCTATTACAGCAAAAGTCCACATAAAATCATCCGTTATGAAAACTTCGTCAATTTAGTGCGTGAATTGTAAAACATTTCTGTTTAGCTGCCTAAAAAACAGCTTTGACGTGTGAAATACATTGTCTCTTGAACTCAAGTAGCGTTGCTGCACGTTTGACCTGTGTAGGCATCGAATTGAACACCTTAATTCATTTAAAAAATAATGAATTCTGCGAATTGTTATTGTTATGTTATTATGTTTACATATCATAGTAATCTCTACTATGGCGATGAAGAATTTCTATGTATAAATACTCATGCTCACCAGCTACAAAGCATTACTTACAGAATTGGATATCGCAGAGCATTATCATGTTGGCGAAAGTATTCCTTCTGGTGCTAGCTGTCCAGGTTTGCCGTGCACAGCCCGCCGAGGTACCCGGAACACTTCAGACCTCTTCATCACTGTTTCTACCGGTAGCAACAGCAGCTTTCACATGCACTGGAGGATACGATTCAGGTTGCAAGGATTGCTTCACGCAAACGCAATGTATGGGCAGCGCAGCAAAAATTGACTCAGCGTGTCCGGCATCTGCACCAAACTGTTATAGCGGATCGTGTTCTACAACGATTGATACTGCATCAGGCTGCAAAGTTGCAAAAATCAAATGCACTGGAGAAGGAGAATACCCAGGTATGTATATAATTCGATTGTATAGGTGAAATATTAGAATTTTCTTTTATTTACAGATCCAAATACATGTCAAGCTTACCATTATTGTTCGGCAGCAGATGTGGATTCGGATGTCTATACCTGCCCTCAGAGCCGGATTTATGGGGGGGCCCAGGGGGCCCGGGCCCCGGGCCCCCACATTTTTAGGGCCCCCACAAATCGACAAAAAGATTTTTCTTTTTAAAAATGAGATTTAATCAAAAGTTCGATTTACAGTAAGAAAATTTGAACAGACCATTTCAATCTGACACTTTCCTTCAGTGTTATTTTTTCGCGAGCGCCAATATCACAACTACATCCATAAGAGTTCACCTTGGATTCTCTTGGAATGACACACATTAACACACCATTTGAATCGAACCAGCGCGCATTAAACGCCTAGAGTTAAAGTTTAGCCGACTGTCACTAAAAGCGCCAATCGAACTGTCAAAACTCGTTCCAATCGAACATCAGCAATGTTAAAACTATGATGAAAAAACTGTTGACTGTTTGATTGGAACTTTTCAGTGACAGTCGGCCAAACTTTAACTCTAGAGCTTTAGCGCGCATGGGAGGTAAAGCAAAGAAAGAAAATAATCCACAAGTTTTTTTAATGCATTGCTTTTGCTTACTTGTCCGAATCAGGGATACCAGATGTGCTTTTCAAAATGCAGATTTTCTGAGCTCGTGTGCAGATTTTATTGACCTGCAGATGTGTGTAGTTTTTTCCTAGTTTCTATTACTGTCAGAGTCGTCTTATATTTGCGCCGTCTTTCTCAAATTGTGTGCAAATTTTTGCCTGTGTTTCGCATTTTTTTTCAAATTGCGGTAGTTTTTTTTTTTTTCAGGTATCAAGAAAAAAACTTGAAGACGAAACTTATTAAAAATAGGTTGCGTGCGACTGTGAAGAATGAAAGGCAGTCAAACTTAGCATTATTAAGTTTCGAGTACGAGTATACTGAAGAAGATGAATGTTGATTATTTAATTAATAAGTTTTCTGCAAAAAAACTCGTAAAGCATAGTTTACAGTTCCAAGCGAAGTGAAAAATTTGACAAGTGAAAAAGCGTAAATTTTCGCTTGCGAAATCTGTCGTGAAAACCCGTTTGTGGAACACGCAGGTATTTCACCACCCTGCAGTTTACAGTTTAAGTGGAGTGAAACTCACGAGTTTACACTCCGAGCGAAGTGAAAATTGGCTGCAACTGACAGAATAGAAACGCACGCAAGTTTTCGCTTGCTGCTCCTTTTTTCACTAGCGCTTGCATGTGTGAAAGAAATAAACCCAAGTGAAAAAGATGAGATCCACAACCATCGATTTCGCTGGATCGAATTTGTTTACAGTTCCAAGCGAAGTGAAATTTTTTGCAGGTTGCATTTTTCACGAGCGTGAAAAAATGAACATGTTGTATGAGATTTTCACTTCGCTTGGAACTCTAAATAGAGCTTAAGAAAAAATTCTAACAAATTTTTGCTAATTTTTCAATAGCAAATAAATGCTTTTAACTCGTACGATGAAAAACAGTTTTGTTTTAATTTGGGCCCCCCACTATAACTGGGCCCCGGGCCCCCACAATCGTAAATTCGGCCCTGCCTGCCCTGTTGGATATGTTTGGAACCCAGCCACCTTACTGTGTAGAAAATCGTCCAACTCGGCGGATTGCGTGTCCATCAAGTGTCCCGCCGCGACTGGCTTAGTAGCATTCGGTACGAGTAAAACATATTATGCTCTTTGCCTCTACACAAATAATGCTCTTTCACAAGTATTGATGTTGAAATGTTCGACCGGGGCCAAATTTGACGGCAAAACCTGTGTATATCGGTGCTCAAGGGAGGGAAATTTCGTTGATAGTAATAACTCCGCTAAATACTATCAGTGCTATATTCTGAATGGAAAGTGGACATATGATAATCTTGCCTGTCCAGATGGTAAAAAGTTTAATGCCACTCAACAAATATGTTTGTAACAGAAATCACACCGTTGATCTAGTGCTGAAAACCAGCTATTTTGAACTAATAAATCTATCTCAGTTTAGTGGTGATCAATAGCAACTTTGAAAACAAAATGAAATAAAATAGTGAATGTTTTTCACAGAAAATTTAGCTCGTCTAATTTTAATTTTATTTGACCAAGCATTGAAAGGGTAGTGCACTATTTCCCTCTCAGCGATCTGAGAGTTTCATTTTTTGAAGACAAAACAAGAGTCATTGATCGGCAAGATTCACCCATTTTAGAGCCATCTGTAAAAAACAAGAGTGTTCCTGAACGAGTTTTAGGACCTCCTTCTTTCTTGTTACTAAATTGTTCAGTTGAAAATTTTTAAAGATTCGTAAGTATCCTTTTAGATCCCCTACCTGAAAAAGTTTAACGCGTTTTAGCCTGAGAGCACCTTTTTCCGCTTCCTGGACCACTGTGCACTGGTGACATGAGTTCCTTGAAAAAGGGTTTTGTTGTGTTCAAATGATTGAAGGTGATGAAAAATGAGAGAACCCTTCATATTTCATGTTTATGGACCCCTCGGGCATCAAGAGGTCAAAGGGCTTTTAAAAAAGTTGTATTTTATTTTCATTGATCTATTTCTCTTGAAGCTCCTACAACCAGCACGTCGTTGTGAATGATAGGGCTTTCATTTGAAGTAGAAAAATCCGGCCGCCATCTTGGATCTCTCCGCCATCTCGAATTTTATCAGAAAAACATGTTTTTGAATAAGTTTGCAACCATCGGTTTTATATTTTTCACCACCTTCCGAAAGCTGAAAAGAAATCCTTTAACATACATTCAAAAAGTGTCGTGAGGGTCTAGTTTACCTTGCCATTCAGATCACTTTTCAAAATCGAGCTTCGAAAAGTTCAGCGCATGACGCGTTGCCTAAGGTTAATATAAACCTTAAAAACAGTTCAAGGCTATTTTCAAGGTTTGTATTTTTGTGACGGACAAAATTATCAACAACCTTGTCAGAGATAATCAAACAAATCGTTCTAACTATAAAATTATTCATAATAATCAAAAGATCCTTTTTGCACATGATCTCTTCACAAATTAGTCGCGATTGAAACAAATACAGATATTACAAAATGGCATCTTAAAACGCCATTCCCAGTGCTCTCGTGCCGAACTCGAGCCAAGTCCGTCCGTACGATTCGCATAGATTCCCTAGGATTCCTCGCATTGGTATCGTGAGCGTCCGTGAAAAGGAATCCTGAAAAAAGAATCGTCAGCAGTTCCCTGTCTATGGGACTAGGATTCTTGAATAAAAATCGTGTTGTGAGAATCCATCGGATTCTGCAGGATTCCACATTGGAATCCGAAGACTTCTCATAACACGTTTCTCATTCAAGAATCCCATAGACAGGGAATTCCTGAGGATTCTTTTTCCAGGATACCTTGAAGAGGACGCCCACGATTCCGATGTGAAGAATCCTAGGGAATCTATGCGAATCGTATGTGTTCAACCGGATGTATATGAATTATTTCTACCCGGAACGTCAACCAGACGAACACACAGGTTTCGCATAGATTCCCTAGAATTCCTCACATTGGAATCATGAGCGTCCGTGAAACGGAATCCTGAAAAAAGAATCCTCAGGAATGCCCTATCTATGGGATTAGGATTTTTGAATGAGTATCGTGTTATGATAATTTTTCGAATACAAAATCTTTCACTTTACCCATTAGTGCTCGACGGGGTACCAGGGTACCCACAAAATTAAAATTATTGCATCTTTTGCAATTTTCATCCGATTTCGGTAGTTCTATCGCCAAAAGATTAAGTAAATCATCTACTTTCAAATTAGCGTTGGCGATGCCCCGAAGGAATTCTTCTCTCCCGGAAATTCGGGTTTCCGGGGATACGTTCCAAAACTGAGGAATTTTATGCGTATTTAAAAAGAATCTCACAATAACTGGTTCAAATTTGTTTAATACTACTTTCACAGGCCATTTCTATGGTTTTGAATGTTTTAGTGGTATGCCCTCGAAATGGTCCTTCCGGGACAGATTCCACTGGGGCTTCTGGTGAAATCACCAGAATCACCGGTTTCTAGTCTGATCCATCTATGGCATTACTTTGAGTTAAATTTGAAATAACTTTCCTGCTCTTGCTATTTCTATCCGTTAGAAGCGTTTTTAAACAATTGCGCTGAATTTTATCATTTTCGTTTTGGCCTTTTGTTCTAGTTTTAATTCCTCTATTGATTTGAACCAAATTTAAAAGAGTTTTCTTTGTTTTTTTTTTCTGAATTCCAGGAGCGTTCTCAAGCATTTTTAGTTGATTCGGAATGCAGACCTCGTTCACTCTTGGCTACACGCCTTTTTTCCTGAATTGTTTCCACTTTGCAAGTAACCTATGCAACTTAGGCACTAGATAATGCCACACCCAACGCAAACGGGGAACATTTTATTACTTTGGGGCAATTTTTTATTACTTATTGTGTCTTATGACTGCGCATTATACACAATTAGTAGCAACTAAAAAGTAACAAAAAATATGACGGCCACGCGCTTGTATGTGTTTCTGCAGGAGAACATACAGCCAAGCACCGCAATGCATGTGTTAGCAAAACTTCACTCGCTGCATTTGTATTGATGCAACGATCAGATTAATTTTTGTCCTCTTCATCCACACATAATGAGAATCTCACCCGTCAACCTCAAATGTCTAATTAGAAACACTTTCGTTTCGTCCCCAGTGTTTACTTGAAATGAAAATATGTTATACTGTCTGAACAGAGTTGCCGAAGTTACGAATATTGTTCTGGATGGGCACGAATTTTGTATTTTCAAACAGGTGCAAATGAGTTTCCATGAACCAATGAGTATGTTTTTTGGATAGCTTGCAAGAAAGCGAATGTTTTTGTTTTTCTCTAACGCAGTTTACAGATCGTGATGTCATTTGAAGACGCATTTCAAGTCTTTGAAATCATCAACGTTTGCATACTCTATGACGGGGAAAATGCTGCTTGGCAGCTCTTGTCATATTCTTTCTCTACTCCGTATGCATACAACGCGCGAACTAATACACGAATTGGAGATTGAAGAAACTTGTAACATGTGCAACATATGCGACGGTGTGTGATTTTTTTTTCCTGCGATGGAAAGGGAGCAGTTTTTGACAGAAAAAATTGTGCATGTGGTTGAAACGACCATTATTAAATAGTCTAACTCCCGTAACACGTGCTAAATATATGACAGTATGTGTTGTTACTTGACTGGGGAAGAATTTTATTGCCTTTTAAGTAATAGGTTTGTTACCTTTAAGGCAATTTTGCGCTATTGCTTCTAAAGTAACAAGGAAAAGTTTTGCGTGCACCAATGGACTACCTTTTGGATTCATAGTCGTTAGAGGTGTCGCTTGATGGGTGTTGTTTCAATAATCTGGGAGTGTCCGGAGTTCAACCGGGACAGGTCAGTGTGTGGCCTATGACGATCAAGGCACTTGATGATAACTAGGTACTCGAATAATTATTGGAATGACACGGTTCTATGCACTGCTTTGATCATGACCATTATTTTACCGGAGCGTGTTACGGTCATACATCCGTAACCAGTTGACCTATTCAGGCCATCCGCATTGGTAACATAAAGGAATTTAATACCATCATTTTGGCGGCTGTGGAGCTTAAATTATTTAGCGAAAAGACGAGGAAACTACGAAATATTATTAAACATAACCGTTCGTTTTGGCACATGTGTCAAAATCGAGCCGTGCCATAATCGATCAGGGTCTGTAATTTGTAGTTTGTTCATTGCAGAACAATGACTTTGTGCATCCTGGAGGCAAATCAGGAAGATCTGAAGTGAATATGTTGTACAGGACTGGACCCAAGACTGAACCTTGAGGTACACCTGCTCTGACAGGAAATCTATCAGATTTTGAATTCTGATAGACAACCTGCAGAGTTCGATCAGTAAGATAATTTTTTAAAATTTTGATTAGAAAAATTGGAAAATTAGAAGTTAGCAATTTCGCAATCAAACCTTTATGCCAAACACTGTCGAATGCTTTTTCTATGTCTAAAAGAGCAGCTCCAGTGGAATAACCGTCAGATTTGTTAGCTCGTATCATATTAGTAACTCTGAGCAATTGATGAGTTGTGGAATGCTAATGGCGAAATCCAAACTGTTCATTTGCAAAAATTGAATTTTCGTTGATGTGTGACATCATTCTGTTAAGAATAATTCTCTCAAACAGTTTACTTATTGAAGAAAGCAAACTGATTGGTCGATAACTTGAAACTTTAGCTGGGTTCTTATCCGGTTTTAAAATTGGAGTAATTTTTGCATTTTTCCATAATTTGGGAAAATATGCAATTTTGAAGCAGCAATTGAAAATTTTCACTAAAAATTCCATTGTGCTCTCAGGGAGATGTTTGATTAGTATATTAAAGATTCCATCGTCACCAGGTGCTTTCATTTTTTTGAAATTTTTAATAATTGATTTAATCTCATTCAAGTTAGTTTCAATTATTTCCGCAGGTAAAAAATTCTGGGAAGAAATTAAATCAAATTGACGTGTGACTTCATTTTCAATTGGACTCACAAAATTCAAATTTGAGTTATGAACACTCTCAAATTGCTGAGCAAGTCTTTGAGCCTTTTGTTCATTGGATACAAGAAAACGTTCACCATCTTTTAAAACTGGAATAGGCTTTGAAGGTTTCTTAAGAATCTTCGACAGCTTCCAAAATGGTTTTGAATATGGTTTCAATTTTTCAACTATAGTCTTAAAATTTTGATTTCTCAGAAGAGTCTTTATAAGAAGAAATCTTTATAAATAGTTTTAAAAACAGGGTCACGAGAACGTTGATATTGACGTCTGCGGACATTTTTCAAACGAATTAGAAGTTGAAGATTTTCGTCAATTATTGGTGAATCAAATTTCACTTGAGCCTTTGGAACAGAATAATTCCTGGCATCAACAATTGCACATTTTAATGCTTCCAAAGCGGAATCAATATTCACTTCGTTTCGCAAATCAAGCTCATTATTGAAATTTCTCTCAATATGAGTTTTGTATCTTTCCCAATTAGCCTTGTTATAATTAAAAACAGAGCTCATAGGGTTTAAAACTGATTCATGTGATAAAGAAAAAGTTATTGGAAGATTGTCAGAATCAAAGTCAGCATGTGTGATCAAACCACTACATACATGACTTTGATCTGTTAGCACCAAATCAATTGTTGAAGGGTTTCTTACAGAAGAAAAGCATGTAGGACTATTCGGAGACATAATAGAATAGTATCCTGAAGAACAATCATTGAATAAAATTTTGCCATTGAAATTACTTTGAGAATTATTCCATGAACGATGTTTAGCGTTAAAATCACCGATTATAAAAAATTTCGAACGATTTCTGGTGAGTTTTTGTAAATCACCTTTAAAATAATTTTTGTTCTCGCGTGTGCATTGAAATGGTAAATATGCTGCGGCAATAAATAAAATCCCAAGTTCAGTTTGAACTTCAATTCCCAAAGTTTCGATAACTTTCGTCTCAAGATGGGGAAGAGCACGATGTTTGATTCGGCGATGAATAACAATTGCAACTCCACCGCCGGAACCATGAATCCTATCATATCTATGAACAACGTATTTGGGATCATATTTTAATTTTATGTTAGGTTTCAAAAATGTTTCAGTAATAATTGCAATATGCACATTATTAACTGTTAAAAAATTAAAAAGCTCATTCTCATTGGCCTTCAATGAGCGAGCATTCCAATTTAATATTTTAATTGTTTTATATGAAATCATTGCTAAATTTTAAATTAGAAACAATTTTAATAGTAAAATTTGTGCCTATTTGAATGGCTTCAAACATTGATTTTGCCTGCAACATGGCGTTCATGAGATCGAACCTTGCCTGTTGCAAAAAAGAAAGTTTACCTGCCGTAATAGGCCCCAGGCAATTGACATTAGAAACAATATTTTCGGCAGCAATATTAGCTGGAGTAATAGGTGTACAATTATTTTCTAGCGTGTTTTGCTTACCCATATTAACGGTCATTTTCGAACTACCAACACTAGGCGGTATAATGTTCGAACTACCTGTAACCTGTGCATAAGTTAAATGGGTATGCAAAGGAGTAGGTGAACTATGCGTCACTGGTACGCTTGGAGAATTTTGTTTTGAAGTTTGTTTTAATTGAGAAATTGAATTTTGTTTATCTTGCCTTGCCTTAACAGTTGCTAAACGGACTGGGCATTGATAAAACTTTGACATATGGATGCCGTTACAATTCGCACAGCGAAAAATTTTACTCTCTTTCACAGGACATGTGTCCTTTTTGTGAGAAGAGTCTCCACAATTAAACATTTTTGGTCCATGTTACAGAATTTGGAACCATGGCCATAACGTTGGCAAGTACGGCATTGGGTGATATGCTTTTCACCTCCGCCATACTTTCTATAAATTTCCCACTTTACACGCACATTATACAAAGCATGTGCTTTTTCAAAAAAAATTAAGTTGTTAACCTCATTGCGGTTAAAATGAATTAAATAATTAACAAGGGAAATTCCAGTTCTCTGACTGTTATCGCCTCGTGATTTTTGTTTCATTAGAATTACTTGGGTAGGGGCTATGCCAAGTAATTCTGTTAAAGTAAGTTTGATCTCATCAACGGTTTGATCGTTGGTGAGACCTTTCAATACGACCTTGAACGGCTTGGCGCTTTTCGTGTCATAGGTAAAAAATTATACATCTTTTCAGTTAAATACTGAATAAGACGATTATGACCCTTTATAGAGTCGGCTAATAAGCGGCATTCGCCTCTACGACCAATTTGATAGGTAACTTCAACGTCAGAAACAAACGTTGAAAGTACCTTTTTGAAAATATTGAATTCAGAAGAAATAGTTCCCACAATAGGTGGAACTTTTTCCTTTTTCAAAGAATTGACATTTTGTTTAGTTTCATTACTCATAATTTCCATTTCACCAGCTTCTTGCTCAGGCAAAATATCAAAAGGATTGTCACTACAGACACTCGAAGTGTCAGAAAGAGATGCCTCTCTTTTCCTCCCCGCAGCGATGCGAGGTTTCTTTTTCCGTCCAGGCATTTCAGGTGATACGAAAAAAGTTAAAACAAATGTTAAATTCAAAAGTAGGTAGTCTTGAGAAAGACTGATGGGAAATAACTTTCAGGTAGTCTTTAAAAGACACACTGACAAAACACAAACTTTGAAGCTATAGGCAGTCAAAGACCAGCCCACAAGCAACCGAAAAAACGTCTGGAGATCAGAAACTCAAAAAACTGCAATCAATGATGAAGCGTCGTTCTTTACCCGATTCTGGCTTACGTATATGAAGATATGAATTATAAGGATTCAAGGAGCTTCTACAGCTCTTGCAAAAAAACCTATAACAAATTAGTATTTTGAACGTCAAATGCGAGAGTAAAAAAAAACTCAATAGGATTTTGTCCTGAAGACTTTGTTTCATCCGAATTTTTATGAATGCAATTTTTGTTCGGTTTTCAGAAAATAAACTCTTTTTCTTAGTTGGAAAGATTCTGATTTTAATTTTGATACACCTTTTCTCGGATATTTTACAGAAAATGTTCCAAGCCACAAACCACCTATTTTTCTAACGAAACTCGTTTTCAAATGTTTCTGTACATATTCGCGTCAAGCTTTGCGATGATGGAACTCTAAATAGAGCTTAAGAAAAAATTCTAACAAATTTTTGCTAATTTTTCAATAGCAAATAAATGCTTTTAACTCGTACGATGAAAAACAGTTTTGTTTTAATTTGGGCCCCCCACTATAACTGGGCCCCGAGCCCCCACAATCGTAAATCCGGCCCTGCCTGCCCTGTTGGATATGTTTGGAACCCAGCCACCTTACTGTGTAGAAAATCGTCCAACTCGGCGGATTGCGTGTCCATCAAGTGTCCCGCCGCGACTGGCTTAGTAGCATTCGGTACGAGTAAAACATATTATGCTCTTTGCCTCTACACAAATAATGCTCTTTCACAAGTATTGATGTTGAAATGTTCGACCGGGGCCACATTTGACGGCAAAACCTGTGTATATCGGTGCTCAAGGGAGGGAAATTTCGTTGATAGTAATAACTCCGCTAAATACTATCAGTGCTATATTCTGAATGGAAAGTGGACATATGATAATCTTGCCTGTCCAGATGGTAAAAAGTTTAATGCCACTCAACAAATATGTTTGTAACAGAAATCACACCGTTGATCTAGTGCTGAAAACCAGCTATTTTGAACTAATAAATCTATCTCAGTTTAGTGGTGATCAATAGCAACTTTGAAAACAAAATGAAATAAAATAGTGAATGTTTTTCACAGAAAATTTAGCTCGTCTAATTTTAATTTTATTTGACCAAGCATTGAAAGGGTAGTGCACTATTTCCCTCTCAGCGATCTGAGAGTTTCATTTTTTGAAGACAAAACAAGAGTCATTGATCGGCAAGATTCACCCATTTTAGAGCCATCTGTAAAAAACAAGAGTGTTCCTGAACGAGTTTTAGGACCTCCTTCTTTCTTGTTACTAAATTGTTCAGTTGAAAATTTTTAAAGATTCGTAAGTATCCTTTTAGATCCCCTACCTGAAAAAGTTTAACGCGTTTTAGCCTGAGAGCACCTTTTTCCGCTTCCTGGACCACTGTGCACTGGTGACATGAGTTCCTTGAAAAAGGGTTTTGTTGTGTTCAAATGATTGAAGGTGATGAAAAATGAGAGAACCCTTCATATTTCATGTTTATGGACCCCTCGGGCATCAAGAGGTCAAAGGGCTTTTAAAAAAGTTGTATTTTATTTTCATTGATCTATTTCTCTTGAAGCTCCTACAACCAGCACGTCGTTGTGAATGATAGTGCTTTCATTTGAAGTAGAAAAATCCGGCCGCCATCTTGGATCTCTCCGCCATCTCGAATTTTATCAGAAAAACATGTTTTTGAATAAGTTTGCAACCATCGGTTTTATATTTTTCACCACCTTCCGAAAGCTGAAAAGAAATCCTTTAACATACATTCAAAAAGTGTCGTGAGGGTCTAGTTTACCTTGCCATTCAGATCACTTTTCAAAATCGAGCTTCGAAAAGTTCAGCGCATGACGCGTTGCCTAAGGTTAATATAAACCTTAAAAACAGTTCAAGGCTATTTTCAAGGTTTGTATTTTTGTGACGGACAAAATTATCAACAACCTTGTCAGAGATAATCAAACAAATCGTTCTAACTATAAAATTATTCATAATAATCAAAAGATCCTTTTTTGCACATGATCTCTTCACAAATTAGTCGCGATTGAAACAAATACAGATATTACAAAATGGCATCTTAAAACGCCATTCCCAGTGCTCTCGTGCCGAACTCGAGCCACGTCCGTCCGTACGATTCGCATAGATTCCCTAGGATTCCTCGCATTGGTATCGTGAGCGTCCGTGAAAAGGAATCCTGAAAAAAGAATCGTCAGCAGTTCCCTGTCTATGGGACTAGGATTCTTGAATAAAAATCGTGTAGTGAGAATCCATCGGATTCTGCAGGATTCCACATTGGAATCCGAAGACTTCTCATAACACGTTTCTCATTCAAGAATCCCATAGACAGGGAATTCTTGAGGATTCTTTTCCCAGGATACCTTGAAGAGGACGCAAACGCAAACGTCAAATGCGAGAGTAAAAAAAACTCAATAGGATTTTGTCCTGAAGACTTTGTTTCATCCGAATTTTTATGAATGCAATTTTTGTTCGGTTTTCAGAAAATAAACTCTTTTTCTTAGTTGGAAAG
Source organism: Wyeomyia smithii (assembly GCF_029784165.1). Lineage (NCBI taxonomy): Eukaryota > Metazoa > Arthropoda > Insecta > Diptera > Culicidae > Wyeomyia > Wyeomyia smithii. The sequence continues at coordinate 197,394,247 of NC_073695.1, read as the reverse complement.
ATTCTGATTTTATTTTGATACACTTTTTCTCGGATATTTTACAGAAAATGTTCCAAGCCACAAACCACCTATTTTTCTAACGAAACTCGTTTTCAAATGTTTCTGTACATATTCGCGTCAAGCTTTGCGATGATGACTAGTAATGTAAAAACTAAGATCAAACTGCTGCCTAGCACGAAAGACCGTGCCAACTTCTATACTCTATGTTTAGGACTACACTATTCGGTATGTAAACTATAGCCTCTTAGAAAACAGTTAATGCTAAGCACAATAAAGATATACTTTAGCTACAAACCTTTACTATATTTTTGGTACTTATATCATAATCACACCAGAATACGCACAAGTCAGTAAACAATTTTATTGCTCTGAAGTTTCACCTTACAACACCTTGAACCATACAAAATCTTTATTTGAAAAGTATCACTATCACATCTAATCTTATCAAATGTTATGTTGTTTGTTTTTTTGATGATGATGATGGTCCCGCCTCTTACCCCTACAAAGATTTGAGGTAGACGATTTATCTATTAGATAATTAGTTATTACTTCAATTAAACCAGAAAGCAAAAAAAAACGGACTGGTTTTGTCAATACAGATATAAAATCCTTCATAATATTCCAATGCTTAAACGGCAGTATTACTGAATGAAAAAAATTTAAACACAAATTTCTAAGCCGTTCTACGACCAAGATTACCAAGTTCTAATTATTTTACTTCTTTCAATCAATTGAACATTATTCACATCTGAATTAAGCCAACACCCAATCTAGCCCACAGCTAAATTGCTACAGTCCCAACAAGGCCATTCCCGCCGAACTCAGCAAGCAAAGCACAGGTAAACCGTTAACTTAACATGAGACTCATGAGGATGTCCCCACCTAGGGAAGTCTAGAAAATTTCCAACCCGAAAAAGTCTTAGAACAGCTAGGAATTTCAACGTCCAAAGACAATCAAAAGTGTCATAATTTTCCCGAGTAATCCGACGTATGTCCAGAACTACTTAAAAGTTTATTGTGTCACAAAAACTCAATTTTCATAACATACATCAGCATAATACATCTGTATGTATGTAAATAAAAAAAAAACCTTTATTTTTCAAAATGTCAAATACTAATTTAAGAAAGGTAGTCAATTATATCTGTGTAACGCGCGCGATTCTCAAACCTTTGTAGACTTCTCATTAATTTTTTTTTTTTACTACTACATTAAATACAAAATCCATCATTATCATCGGGACGAACATAATAGTTTTTACAATGCTTAAATAAATACTAAAAAGCTATTACAGCAAAAGTCCACATAAAATCATCCGTTATGAAAACTTCGTCAATTTAGTGCGTGAATTGTAAAACATTTCTGTTTAGCTGCCTAAAAAACAGCTTTGACGTGTGAAATACATTGTCTCTTGAACTCAAGTAGCGTTGCTGCACGTTTGACCTGTGTAGGCATCGAATTGAACACCTTAATTCATTTAAAAAATAATGAATTCTGCGAATTGTTATTGTTATGTTATTATGTTTACATATCATAGTAATCTCTACTATGGCGATGAAGAATTTCTATGTATAAATACTCATGCTCACCAGCTACAAAGCATTACTTACAGAATTGGATATCGCAGAGCATTATCATGTTGGCGAAAGTATTCCTTCTGGTGCTAGCTGTCCAGGTTTGCCGTGCACAGCCCGCCGAGGTACCCGGAACACTTCAGACCTCTTCATCACTGTTTCTACCGGTAGCAACAGCAGCTTTCACATGCACTGGAGGATACGATTCAGGTTGCAAGGATTGCTTCACGCAAACGCAATGTATGGGCAGCGCAGCAAAAATTGACTCAGCGTGTCCGGCATCTGCACCAAACTGTTATAGCGGATCGTGTTCTACAACGATTGATACTGCATCAAGCTGCAAAGTTGCAAAAATCAAATGCACCGGAGAAGGAGAATACCCAGGTATGTATATAATTCGATTGTATAGGTGAAATATTAGAATTTTCTTTTATTTACAGATCCAAATACATGTCAAGCTTACCATTATTGTTCGGCAGCAGATGTGGATTCGGATGTCTATACCTGCCCTCAGAGCCGGATTTATGGGGGGGCCCAGGGGGCCCGGGCCCCGGGCCCCCACATTTTTAGGCCCCCCACAAATCGACAAAAAGATTTTTCTTTTTAAAAATGAGATTTAATCAAAAGTTCGATTTACAGTAAGAAAATTTGAACAGACCATTTCAATCTGACACTTTCCTTCAGTGTTATTTTTTCGCGAGCGCCAATATCACAACTACATCCATAAGAGTTCACCTTGGATTCTCTTGGAATGACACACATTAACACACCATTTGAATCGAACCAGCGCGCATTAAACGCCTAGAGTTAAAGTTTAGCCGACTGTCACTAAAAGCGCCAATCGAACTGTCAAAACTCGTTCCAATCGAACATCAGCAATGTTAAAACTATGATGAAAAAACTGTTGACTGTTTGATTGGAACTTTTCAGTGACAGTCGGCCAAACTTTAACTCTAGAGCTTTAGCGCGCATGGGAGGTAAAGCAAAAAAAAGATAATAATCCACAAGTTTTTTTAATGCATTGCTTTTGCTTACTTGTCCGAATCAGGGATACCAGATGTGCTTTTCAAAATGCAGATTTTCTGAGCTCGTGTGCAGATTTTATTGACCTGCAGATGTGTGTAGTTTTTTCCTAGTTTCTATTACTGTCAGAGTCGTCTTATATTTGCGCCGTCTTTCTCAAATTGTGTGCAAATTTTTGCCTGTGTTTCGCATTTTTTTTCAAATTGCGGTAGTTTTTTTTTTTTTCAGGTATCAAGAAAAAAACTTGAAGACGAAACTTATTAAAAATAGGTTGCGTGCGACTGTGAAGAATGAAAGGCAGTCAAACTTAGCATTATTAAGTTTCGAGTACGAGTATACTGAAGAAGATGAATGTTGATTATTTAATTAATAAGTTTTCTGCAAAAAAACTCGTAAAGCATAGTTTACAGTTCCAAGCGAAGTGAAAAATTTGACAAGTGAAAAAGCGTAAATTTTCGCTTGCGAAATCTGTCGTGAAAACCCGTTTGTGGAACACGCAGGTATTTCACCACCCTGCAGTTTACAGTTTAAGTGGAGTGAAACTCACGAGTTTACACTCCGAGCGAAGTGAAAATTGGCTGCAACTGACAGAATAGAAACGCACGCAAGTTTTCGCTTGCTGCTCCTTTTTTCACTAGCGCTTGCATGTGTGAAAGAAATAAACCCAAGTGAAAAAGATGAGATCCACAACCATCGATTTCGCTGGATCGAATTTGTTTACAGTTCCAAGCGAAGTGAAATTTTTTGCAGGTTGCATTTTTCACGAGCGTGAAAAAATGAACATGTTGTATGAGATTTTCACTTCGCTTGGAACTCTAAATAGAGCTTAAGAAAAAATTCTAACAAATTTTTGCTAATTTTTCAATAGCAAATAAATGCTTTTAACTCGTACGATGAAAAACAGTTTTGTTTTAATTTGGGCCCCCCACTATAACTGGGCCCCGGGCCCCCACAATCGTAAATTCGGCCCTGCCTGCCCTGTTGGATATGTTTGGAACCCAGCCACCTTACTGTGTAGAAAATCGTCCAACTCGGCGGATTGCGTGTCCATCAAGTGTCCCGCCGCGACTGGCTTAGTAGCATTCGGTACGAGTAAAACATATTATGCTCTTTGCCTCTACACAAATAATGCTCTTTCACAAGTATTGATGTTGAAATGTTCGACCGGGGCCACATTTGACGGCAAAACCTGTGTATATCGGTGCTCAAGGGAGGGAAATTTCGTTGATAGTAATAACTCCGCTAAATACTATCAGTGCTATATTCTGAATGGAAAGTGGACATATGATAATCTTGCCTGTCCAGATGGTAAAAAGTTTAATGCCACTCAACAAATATGTTTGTAACAGAAATCACACCGTTGATCTAGTGCTGAAAACCAGCTATTTTGAACTAATAAATCTATCTCAGTTTAGTGGTGATCAATAGCAACTTTGAAAACAAAATGAAATAAAATAGTGAATGTTTTTCACAGAAAATTTAGCTCGTCTAATTTTAATTTTATTTGACCAAGCATTGAAAGGGTAGTGCACTATTTCCCTCTCAGCGATCTGAGAGTTTCATTTTTTGAAGACAAAACAAGAGTCATTGATCGGCAAGATTCACCCATTTTAGAGCCATCTGTAAAAAACAAGAGTGTTCCTGAACGAGTTTTAGGACCTCCTTCTTTCTTGTTACTAAATTGTTCAGTTGAAAATTTTTAAAGATTCGTAAGTATCCTTTTAGATCCCCTACCTGAAAAAGTTTAACGCGTTTTAGCCTGAGAGCACCTTTTTCCGCTTCCTGGACCACTGTGCACTGGTGACATGAGTTCCTTGAAAAAGGGTTTTGTTGTGTTCAAATGATTGAAGGTGATGAAAAATGAGAGAACCCTTCATATTTCATGTTTATGGACCCCTCGGGCATCAAGAGGTCAAAGGGCTTTTAAAAAAGTTGTATTTTATTTTCATTGATCTATTTCTCTTGAAGCTCCTACAACCAGCACGTCGTTGTGAATGATAGGGCTTTCATTTGAAGTAGAAAAATCCGGCCGCCATCTTGGATCTCTCCGCCATCTCGAATTTTATCAGAAAAACATGTTTTTGAATAAGTTTGCAACCATCGGTTTTATATTTTTCACCACCTTCCGAAAGCTGAAAAGAAATCCTTTAACATACATTCAAAAAGTGTCGTGAGGGTCTAGTTTACCTTGCCATTCAGATCACTTTTCGAAATCGAGCTTCGAAAAGTTCAGCGCATGACGCGTTGCCTAAGGTTAATATAAACCTTAAAAACAGTTCAAGGCTATTTTCAAGGTTTGTATTTTTGTGACGGACAAAATTATCAACAACCTTGTCAGAGATAATCAAACAAATCGTTCTAACTATAAAATTATTCATAATAATCAAAAGGTCCTTTTTTGCACATGATCTCTTCACAAATTAGTCGCGATTGAAACAAATACAGATATTACAAAATGGCATCTTAAAACGCCATTCCCAGTGCTCTCGTGCCGAACTCGAGCCAAGTCCGTCCGTACGATTCGCATAGATTCCCTAGGATTCCTCGCATTGGTATCGTGAGCGTCCGTGAAAAGGAATCCTGAAAAAAGAATCGTCAGCAGTTCCCTGTCTATGGGACTAGGATTCTTGAATAAAAATCGTGTAGTGAGAATCCATCGGATTCTGCAGGATTCCACATTGGAATCCGAAGACTTCTCATAACACGTTTCTCATTCAAGAATCCCATAGACAGGGAATTCCTGAGGATTCTTTTTCCAGGATACCTTGAAGAGGACGCCCACGATTCCGATGTGAAGAATCCTAGGGAATCTATGCGAATCGTATGTGTTCAACCGGATGTATATGAATTATTTCTACCCGGAACGTCAACCAGACGAACACACAGGTTTCGCATAGATTCCCTAGAATTCCTCACATTGGAATCATGAGCGTCCGTGAAACGGAATCCTGAAAAAAGAATCCTCAGGAATGCCCTATCTATGGGATTAGGATTTTTGAATGAGTATCGTGTTATGATAATTTTTCGAATACAAAATCTTTCACTTTACCCATTAGTGCTCGACGGGGTACCAGGGTACCCACAAAATTAAAATTATTGCATCTTTTGCAATTTTCATCCGATTTCGGTAGTTCTATCGCCAAAAGATTAAGTAAATCATCTACTTTCAAATTAGCGTTGGCGATGCCCCGAAGGAATTCTTCTCTCCCGGAAATTCGGGTTTCCGGGGATACGTTCCAAAACTGAGGAATTTTATGCGTATTTAAAAAGAATCTCACAATAACTGGTTCAAATTTGTTTAATACTACTTTCACAGGCCATTTCTATGGTTTTGAATGTTTTAGTGGTATGCCCTCGAAATGGTCCTTCCGGGACAGATTCCACTGGGGCTTCTGGTGAAATCACCAGAATCACCGGTTTCTAGTCTGATCCATCTATGGCATTACTTTGAGTTAAATTTGAAATAACTTTCCTGCTCTTGCTATTTCTATCCGTTAGAAGCGTTTTTAAACAATTGCGCTGAATTTTATCATTTTCGTTTTGGCCTTTTGTTCTAGTTTTAATTCCTCTATTGATTTGAACCAAATTTAAAAGAGTTTTCTTTGTTTTTTTTTTCTGAATTCCAGGAGCGTTCTCAAGCATTTTTAGTTGATTCGGAATGCAGACCTCGTTCACTCTTGGCTACACGCCTTTTTTCCTGAATTGTTTCCACTTTGCAAGTAACCTATGCAACTTAGGCACTAGATAATGCCACACCCAACGCAAACGGGGAACATTTTATTACTTTGGGGCAATTTTTTATTACTTATTGTGTCTTATGACTGCGCATTATACACAATTAGTAGCAACTAAAAAGTAACAAAAAATATGACGGCCACGCGCTTGTATGTGTTTCTGCAGGAGAACATACAGCCAAGCACCGCAATGCATGTGTTAGCAAAACTTCACTCGCTGCATTTGTATTGATGCAACGATCAGATTAATTTTTGTCCTCTTCATCCACACATAATGAGAATCTCACCCGTCAACCCCAAATGTCTAATTAGAAACACTTTCGTTTCGTCCCCAGTGTTTACTTGAAATGAAAATATGTTATACTGTCTGAACAGAGTTGCCGAAGTTACGAATATTGTTCTGGATGGGCACGAATTTTGTATTTTCAAACAGGTGCAAATGAGTTTCCATGAACAAATGAGTATGTTTTTTGGATAGCTTGCAAGAAAGCGAATGTTTTTGTTTTTCTCTAACGCAGTTTACAGATCGTGATGTCATTTGAAGACGCATTTCAAGTCTTTGAAATCATCAACGTTTGCATACTCTATGACGGGGAAAATGCTGCTTGGCAGCTCTTGTCATATTCTTTCTCTACTCCGTATGCATACAACGCGCGAACTAATACACGAATTGGAGATTGAAGAAACTTGTAACATGTGCAACATATGCGACGGTGTGTGATTTTTTTTTCCTGCGATGGAAAGGGAGCAGTTTTTGACAGAAAAAATTGTACATGTGGTTGAAACGACCATTATTAGATAGTCTAACTCCCGTAACACGTGCTAAATATATGACAGTATGTGTTGTTACTTGACTGGGGAAGAATTTTATTGCCTTTTAAGTAATAGGTTTGTTACCTTTAAGGCAATTTTGCGCTATTGCTTCTAAAGTAACAAGGAAAAGTTTTGCGTGCACCAATGGACTACCTTTTGGATTCATAGTCGTTAGAGGTGTCGCTTGATGGGTGTTGTTTCAATAATCTGGGAGTGTCCGGAGTTCAACCGGGACAGGTCAGTGTGTGGCCTATGACGATCAAGGCACTTGATGATAACTAGGTACTCGAATAATTATTGGAATGGCACGGTTCTATGCACTGCTTTGATCATGACCATTATTTTACCGGAGCGTGTTACGGTCATACATCCGTAACCAGTTCACCTTTTCAGGCCATCCGCATTGGTAACATAAAGGAATTTAATACCATCATTTTGGCGGCTGTGGAGCTTAAATTATTTAGCGAAAAGACGAGGAAACTACGAAATATTATTAAACATAACCGTTCGTTTTTGGCACATGTGTCAAAATCGAGCCGTGCCATAATCGATCAGGGTCTGTAATTTGTAGTTTGTTTCAGAGGATTTTTCACATGTATTCAGATGAGTTTTTATGTTCTTCTGTTTTTTTTTTCTGTACCCAAGAAGCATTTTTGAGCCCGGATTGGCTGAATTATGATCATATTTTATTTTGACCTTTTCTCACAATACTGCGTTTTAAACCATCATTTCCATTGTTGGCATGCTTCTGCCTTCGGGGACGGTTTTTAAAAGCTGAAGTCGCCATCTTGAAATTCAAATTGATTTCATCGGTCATTTTTCAGTCTCTGGATGTCATCCCGGTTCCGAAAATATCAATATTGGATGGTGTTTGACCTTGTTCGATTTGATTGTTTCTATGGCCACTAGAAGCCCCAGTGGAATCAATTCCAGAAGGTACATTTTGAGGGCATAGCATCAAAATACCCAAAATCATAAAAATTGTGAAAGTAATTGTACTTTGAACCAATGGTTACTAGATTCTGTTCAAATATTTATGAAATTCTTCAGTTTCGAGAAAACCGGGTTCCCGCGGATGTAAGGCTGAGGCTATTGGTGCTACACCCAACGCAAACGGGGAATATTTTATTTACTTTTGGGAAATTTTTTATTACTTTTTGTGTCTTATGACTGCTCATTATACAGTAAGTAGCAAACAAAAAGTAATGAAGATTATGACGGCCACACGCTTGTATGTGTTTCTGCAGGAGAACATACAGCCAAGCACCGCAATGCATGTGTTGGCAAGACTTCACTCGCTGCATTTGTATTGATGCAACGATCTGGTTCATTTTTTTCCCCTTCATCCACACATGATCAGAATCTCAACCGTCAACCTCAAATGTCCAATTAGAAACACTTTCGTTTCGTCCCCCAGTGTTAACTTGAAATGGAAATATGTAATACTGTCTGACCAGAGTTGCCGAAGTTGCGAATATTGTTCTGGATGGGCACGAGTTTTGTATATTCAAACAGGTGCAAATGAGTTTCCATGAACCAATGATTATGTGCTGTAGATAGCTTGCAAGAAAGCGAATGTTTTTATTTTTCTTTAACGCAGTTTACAGATCGTGATGTCATTTTAAGGCGCATTTCAAGTCTTTGAAATCATCAACGTTTGCATACTCTATGACGGGGAAAATGTTGCTTGGCAGCTCTTGTCATATTTTTTCGCTACTCCGTATGCATACAACGAGCGAACTAATACACGCCCACCGGATGAATTGGAGATTAAAAAAACTTGTAACATGTGCAACTTATGCGACGGTGTGTGATTTTTTTTGACTTGAGATGGAAAGGGAGCATTTTTCGACAAAAAAAACGTAGCATGCGGTTGAAACGACCATTATTAGATAGTCGTACTCTCGTAACACGTGCTAAACCCAAGTAACAATATCAGTTTCAAGATGTACTTGAAGAAGTTTTGATTGCTTGTTCTTTAAAACAGGGCATAAATCTTATTATTTTCACAAACTGCTACAAATCAGCCGTAAAATCCCCATAAGATCAAGGAGGCCCATGCTAGAGAAGGTTCTCAAGAATAGTTCCTAAAGTTTGCTTAAAACTCTATATTTTTATCGATATGTACTCATGATGACATTCAGGAGTTGCTCACAACCATGAAAAAACTGTAACAAATTACGAGAGTTTTTTAAATCAGGTTCGCAACTCTTCTTTCTAGCTTATTTCGCTATGAACAGAATTTGTTTTTTATTTACATAGATCAATTTATGAAACAAACCCCATCGATCTACTCTTTCTCCAAAATGAATGTCATCGCAGTCGTTGGATAAAATAGGTAGATAAATCTACATGTGTTTTCAAGTTCATATTTGTAAATTTTTATTTGCCACGTTAAGTTTATACGTTATATGACAAAAAAATTTGTAATTTTCAACGCGCCATGATATTACTGGCAAATTAGTAATTTATTTAGAAAATAAAATATATATCTGAATTTTCGTTAAGTTCGGGTTTGCCGGACTACGGAACATTTTACTAAACTTTGTGTTCAGCATGGTCAACATTCACTACTGAACTGCCAGAATTATTAGTAGCATTAAGAATCTCGGCCTTTTATTACCGTTTAATTACAAATGGCTATTATTTTGACGCAGTTAATCACAGTCTGTTCGCCATATTTGTCGTTGGTTTTATTTTAATCCCTCATAAGACGGCTTCTAACTAAAACTTCTTGAGCAAGACTAATAAGATTTTTTTAGTATCTCGACAAGTTGGCATTTACTTGTTGCATTCACGTAGAAGAATACTTGCGCTTGAATTAAACTTGCTTGAACTTTTCAAGACAAACAAATTTTATCTAAGATAGCCCTCTCTCCCGTTTGACAACTGTTTGTTTACAGTCAAGCACCATTTTTGTGATTGCTGTTGGAAAAGTGTTACTTGTAGCGATTTTTGAACAAGAAACAATAAATGGTTTGGAATAAATATCCGGTGTATTTTATATTTAGGGCCTAAACAAGAGCAAAATGAAGAAATGCAACATATTGCATGAAGCAGGGGAATGAATACCATTTCTCTGTCATTCTCAGGTACAAGTCGGACTCGATTATCCGGAATTTTAGATTCGATTATCCGGAATTTCATTTTTTCGGTGATCGTTTTAACTTTCACTCCGAAATTTTGCCTCTACCACCCCTTCTGGCATATTTGTTACCATTTATGTCATTTCCGACATGTTTGGAAAGTGTTCGATAATCAATGTCCAATTTATTCTTTTTTGCTTCTCAAGAAATAATTTCTGGTTATGCCACTGCACACACGTAAAATAAAAAAAAGGAAATACCTGTTTATTTATGTTCGTTATTCACAAATTTCAATATATTTCCGTGATTCGATTATCCGGAATAAAAAATGTTTGGTAATCGAGTCCGACCTGTACTGAAATTTCTACCATCTTATATTTCATGTCCGTTAGTGAGTATTGAGGTTTTGCTGCTTTTAACACCAAAAGTAATATACCCTTAAATGACTTGATTTAGTATGAGTTAGTTGCTTGATGAGCTAAAAAAATTTGTTTATTCTAGATCCTTTTCTTTCACCAATTTTTTTTGCTCTTTCATGAGACAAAATGGGTTCAAGAAAATTTTATGGGCACATTTTCAAGATAGATTCATCTTAAAGATAAGTACCATAAAACTATCGTAAAACTCTAATGAAGTTTTATGGAAGTTTCTCATAGGTATTTTGAAAGGGATATTGAGTGCGTTTTAAAACCGCTCCTCAGGCTTATCACATTCATTGATGAAGTAATTTTATGGAGGACTTTTCAAGTGTTCTTTAATAACTCTTGGGAACTGTTGATAAATAAAAATTACAAGTACTTAAATAAATTTATGATAAAACTCGATAGATTTAGTAATGTTTTAATAAAACTTCTATAAAATATAAATAAAACTAAATCGTCTTTGGATTGATACTTGGGAAATATATGACAGTATGCAGAGCCGGATTTACGATTGTGGGGGACAGTGGGCGCCCCAGAATAAAACAAACCCGTTTTTTTTTCGTACGAGATAAAAACATCTATTTGTTATTGAAAAGTTACCAAAAATTTGCTAAATTTTTTTTACGAGTTTTTTTTTGCAGAGAACTTATTGATTGAATAACCAACATTCAGCTCCTTCAGAATATTGTACTCTCAACTTAACAATGCTAAGACAGCCTTTCACTCTTAATAGTCGTACGCAACCTATTTTCAATCAGTTTCATCTTCGAAAAAGACCTTCTCCAGTTGTGTTCGAGATCATTAGGCTCAAATAAATCCTTAAATAAAATAATTTTTGCAAGGCACTAACGAGTTTTTGATTTTTTTCTTCATGTAATCATCTTTTTTGAGCACCACTTTGATATACTCGGGGTTTTGTGGTGACAGCTCATTTTGAATAAATATAATAATAAATTCGGTTCTTGCTCACTGTTTATAGCCAGATCTAACTGTCGAATGATTTGGACCAGAGGCGCCAGATGATTTCGAAAGATGTCTGCAACTGCTCGAAATCCGGAATTTTTTTTCTTGATATCTGAAAAAAAAACCTACCGCAATTTAAAAAAAAATGCGATCCACAGGCAAAAATTTGCACACAATTAGAGTAAGACTGCGCAAATATAAGGCTACGCTAGCAATAATCTACAGAAACTAGGAAAAAACTACACACATCTGCAGGTCAATAAAATCTGCCCACGGACTCTGAAAATCTGCATTTTACAATGCAAATCTGGTATCCCTGATTCAGACAAGTAAACTTATTTTCGGAATCAACAGCAATGCATTAAAAAAACTTGTGGATTATGTATTTTCTTTCCTGCTTGATCTCCCATGCGCGCTAGTTCGATTCAAATGGTGTGTTAATGTGTGTCATTCCAAGAGAATCGAAGGATCTTATGGATGTAGTTGTGATTGGCGCTCGCGAAAAAATAACACTGAAGAAAAGATAAATTTCTTTTTGAGCGTCTTAGTAGAATGGAATTGAATATTGAGAATAGGACAGTCCACATAAGCACTGATGATGGTTGCATGTAGCAGCCGAAATACGTATCTGCGGACGATATTCGATTAGAGGGTATTCGATTTTTTGTAGTAGAATTAAATGGAAACATAACCTATACTGAAAAAAAGTTTCAGATTGAAATGGTCTGTTCAAATTTTCTTGCTGTAAATTCAACTTTTGATTGAATCTAATTTTTGATAGAGAAAAGAACTTTTTCTCGTTTTGTGGGGGCCTCAAAAATGTGGGGGCCCAGGGCTCGGGCCCCCTGGGCCCCCCCTTAAATCCGGCTCTGACAGTATGTGTTGTTACTTGACTGGGGAAGAATTTTATTGCTTTTTAGGTAATGGATTTGTTACCTAAGGGCAATTTTGCGCTATTGCTTCTAAAGTAATAAGGGAAAGTTTTGCGTGTACGAACATATATATGGGTGTATTCTAACCGGGACGTTAGTCAGGTTAAAAAGTCTGTCCGTGCTAGTGTCAGTTGCTGAAATTTGTAATCCTGTTCGCATATTCAGAGAAGTTCCATTCACATTCTAAGAAGTTGAAGCAACTTCGGCTTGATACTGGATGGAGTTTACGTCGTTGATATATATGTTTGATTGTTAGTCTTTCTAAATCATATTATTTCAGATTCAAATCAGAGAAATCCAAATTAAAATATTGGTGAATCTAGTTTGGCTGAAATTGAACTTATTTAATAAAAAATTTTCACACTAGTGTTTGGTCAATATTACTTCCAAACATAGGTTTTGAATACTTCTAGAACAGAATTAACAAGTTACAAGATTAAATTGGCACGTAGAACACTCTGAGAAAAAAAAATCTAAATCAATTTGAAGTCTTTATTTCCTCAATCAGATCCACCGTCTTTTCAGGAGTACAATTTGATCTAAGAATGGAAGCAAGTTTACCACTCTATCTCTCGCAATGTGTATAATATTCACTATAATGTTGGTTACATTCTTCAACCTCATCTGGAAAAGAGATAGACACATTACGATACGTATTACTCAGTGTTATGTTATACAGTCAGGTTTTTTTACGCAAGGAAACGTACCTCATAAAAAACCGCGTAAAAAATTCGGTAGTTCAAAATTCCGTGTTAAAAAACGCCGTAATTCAAAAATGTGCGTAAAATCAAACTGCGTAATTCAAAAATCCGCGTTGAAAAACCGCAGTATTTCAAAATTCTGCGTGAGTTACATGATTAATTCGAAAATCTGCGTAAAAAATACACGTTCAGTCAAAACACCGCGTAAAAACCCCTGGCGAGCAAACCGCGTAAAAATATTCCGTCCGTATCGCAAAAGGATTCATCTCTCGATTCTGTGGAAAAGAAACTAAGCATTCCTACATTTAGATTCTTGAAGATTCCTACATTTAGATTTCATATGCGATTCGCACAGATTCTGTCTGTATCGCAGAAATGAATCATCGCACGATTCATTTGGGCTCTTGAGGAATCAATTAGAAGGTTTTCCAAATGCGATTCGTACAGATTCTGTTCGTATCGCAGAGAAGATTCCTCTCACGATTCCGTCACCGAGTTATAGGTATCTTAATTTTAGTTTAAGGAGTAAATGTAGTAATGAAGATAGAAAATTAAACTAACTGAAAATATGATTGTAGAAACTACGAAAAATATAGTTCAGAAGGTGGGACTCGAACCCACAACTTCCAATCTCCGGTCAGATGTGTTTCCGTTATAGGTATCCTGGGAACTCTCTGCGTGTTAGTTAGGGTATGCTTCTCTCCGGGATTTGTATGCATTCACACCGCTCCGAGCATGCATCATGTTCTTGCTGAGAAATGTTAATGTGTGTGTGAAAGAACGTCTTTGTTTTTTTTTTTCATACCACTACTGACAAACACACTACATACACACATCTACGCGAGTGTCTGCCATGCACTCTCCAGATAGCACAAAATATCGTCGCCAACGATATTTTTTCCCTCGCTCGACGGCAACTCGCCTCTGCCCCGGATTCGGCACGGTGATTTGGGGTGAATCAAAGGCAAACCTACACGGGTGACACACCACTCGGACACGACACGGATATGGCACGGAAGCAGTGGAAAAAGTGCTCAAGCGTACACCCAGAACAAACGAAGAAGATTTTGTTACTTTAGAGCAACTCTAGATTCTTAGCGTTACATAATTTGTATACGACGCCTTATCATAACGAATAATTTTGTCTTATTTAACTCTGATTAAATCAAATTTATTATATTGGTCTTACTTTTAAGATAATATGGAAGCCCTCACATTGGTTCACTAATAGGCAAACATAAGAAGATATGTTAAACAAAATTATCAATAAGTTCCAGCAAAAAATCATAGCAATCAATCGTTACAACGAAGTTTAAGTTCAAAAAAAAAATCATTTTTGTTGCTTTGCTCGCCAAGTTTTGCCTTTCTCCTAGAAAGGTATAGCAATCACTTGCAAAACCGAACGTATAAAAGTGCTCCAAAGGGCCGAATGGCATATATCACTCGACTCAGCTCGACGAGCTGAGCATTTTCTGTATGTATGTGTGTGTGTGTGTGTGTGTGTGTGTGTGTGTGTGTGTGTATGTGCAGATTTTTATTCTCACTCACTTTTCTCAGAGATGGCTGAACCAATTCCCTCACAATACTAAAATAGGTTCTCTCGACGTTAGATTACCTTATATAAAATCTGTTCAATGTAATATTAAGAATATCAAGAGTGTAAGCGATAAGGGCGGGGGCCTAGTGTGGTTGGTAACGTCTCCGCCAACCACGCTCGACGCCTGGGTTCGAATCCCACCGCCGACATAGGTGTTGATGGTTGTGAGGTGGCGTGATCCACTCACAACCAACCCAACTGGTCTAGATTCAATCCTAGCCGACACCGGGAGATTTTCTGAGGCGAAAAATCTCTGGGATCACGCCTTCCATCGCATGAGGAAGTAAAGCCGTTGGCGCCGGTCCGTTGATAAAACGGGTCGTGAGTTAGGGTCCTGGGTGTGGAGTCGTCTCCCTGGGCGTCGGTGATTGGCCACAACAGTGGCGGAACTAGACCGACGGTAAATAAGCGAGAGTAAAAAAAAATCGTTACAACGAAGTTTAAGTTAAAAAAAAAAATCATTTTTGTTGCTTTGCTCGCCAAGTTTTGCCTTTCTCCTAGAAAGGTATAGCAATCACTTGCAAAACCGAAAGTATAAAAGTGCTCCAAAGGGCCGAATGGCATATATCACTCGACTCAGCTCGACGAGCTGAGCATTTTCTGTATGTATGTATGTGTGTGTGTGTGTGTGTGTGTGTGTGTATGTGTGTGTGTGTGTGTGTGTGTATGTGCAGATTTTTATTCTCACTCAGAGATGGCTGAACCGATTTTCATGAAATTAATTGCAAATGAAAGGTCTTGATGTCCCATAAGACCCTATTGAATTTCATTGTAATCGGATTTTTAGTTTAGAGGTTATGTTTACAAATGTGAAAATCATGAAACATCAATATCTCAGAAACTGCACAACCGATTTGAACAAAATTGGTCTCAAAAGAACGGGCTACCTAGAAAACCTTTAAGTTTTGAATTTGATAGAGATTGCACTTGTGGTTCAAAAGTTATGAAAAGAAACGTGTTCTGAAGACTGTTTAATCTCACCCATGGTTCTCAGAGATGGCTGTACCGATTTTCATAAAATTAGTGTCAAATGGAGGGTCTAATTGCCCCATAAGACCCTATTGATTTGTTTTGCAGTCGGACTATTACTTTGCCTGTTATGTTTAAAAATGTGAAATCCAGCTATGCAAAGGAACATATTCCGAAGACTACTTGGACTCACTCACTTTTCTCAGAGATGGCCGACACGATTTCCACAAAATTAGTGCAAATGAATGGTCTAGCTGCCTCAGAAGACCCTATTGAATTTTACTGTAATCGAACTGTAAATTCATTTGTAATGTGCCGACTTGTGAAAATCACGAAACTTCATTATCTCAGAAACTACACAACCGATTTGATTATTATTATCAGATGAGCGGGCTAGTTAAGGGTTAACTGATGAATTATGATTGAACACGTGGTTTCAAAGTTTGGCTGCCCTACACGTTCCCATTTCATTTGATTATAATCGAACTTAAGCAACCGTTATGTATTAAATTGTTAATAAAACAACGAAAGTCTATTATCTCAAAGATTACATGACTTATCCGAACATAACTAGTGTCATACGAACGAGTCATCTCTTAAACTTACAAATAACAAACTTCATAACAATTTGACATGTGGCTCAAAAGTTATGGAAAGAAGAGACATTCAAAGACTATTTAAAACTACACCTGCTTTAATCGATATTTGTGGCCTCAACATAATTTAAATGTGGTGTCGTACTATTTGACCGTTCCAAGTTCATTGATTCCTTGCGGTTTGTTTGAAGTCTGCAAATGCACGACGAATCGGCCATAGGATATGATCAAAGTCAAATAACAAATCGTTGGAAATGATTGGTTTTATCGAAAAGACAACATCCTCGTCTTTTGGCTTCTGTACATCGCCTTAATTCTGAATATATTCATATTGGGTGGTATTCTGTCATTATCAGCAGACTTTCTGGCATCAATCTGACACCGGAAATACCCATATTGGGAGGTATTTTTGGTTGCTTTCCAGAAACTAAAAGTGGTCGTCTTCAATTCATTCAAATAGTGTCCAGGGTCAATGTTTGGTTTCTATGCATCATCACGTTTACGGAAATATCCATATTGAGTATTATTCGGTCATTTCCGACTGTTGCCTATAAGTTGCCATTTAGCAATTCAAAATGGTGCCTGAGGTCAATTGTTAGCTCCTTGCATCATTCTGGTTCCAAAGATACTCATATTGGATAGTATTTGTTTATTTTAGGCTGTTTTTCACAAACCGGTAGTCGCCATCTTGAATTTCAAAATGGTATTTAGGATACTGGTTAAAGAAAAACTCATGTTGGGTGATATTTGGTCACTTTGGACTGTTTTTCAGAAGCCGAAAGTCGTCATTTTGGACTATAAAATTGCCTGTGAAATCAATTTCTGTCATCTGGGCGTAATTCTGGTTCCGAAAACATTCATATTGAATGGTATTTGGTCATTTCCGGCTGTATGCTAGACACCGGAAGTCACCATCTTAAAATTCAAGATTGTGTCTGTGATCAATTTTTAGCTTCTGTGCATCTTTCTGGTTCCAGAAATACTAATATTTAATGGGAATCGTCCATTTCAGGCTGTTTTCCATGCCATCTTACAATTCAAAATGTTGTCTGAAGTCGATTTGTGGCTCCAGTGCATTATTACGGTTCCGGAAATACCCATATTGGGTGGTATTTGGTCATTTGCCGCTGTTTTTCCGACACCGGAAGTCGCCATTTTGGATTTCTGGTGTGACGGAATCTTAGTACGTCTCGCCGTTGCCTTTTGTAATACAATTTCTTTTAATGCCAAACTCTGTATCTCTCCTCATTACTCCAATTTGCGAATTTGTATACCTTTTGTTTAAGTTTTTGAGTCTTGCTTCACACTATTCGATCATATAAAAGCCAATTGTAGGCAATAGAAATATATCAGTTGAATTTTTTGTATCAAACGTGCCTCGCGTGTTTTATCCATCCGAACGAAATCCGTAGTTCTCTCCGGCGCTTTTCGGACCGCGTGAAATCATATGGTCCTTCGAGCCGGATTCGCGAGAGTTATCGTCGTGAACCGCATAGTGCCGATCAACCAAGTGTCGCGTGCAATTGGCCTCGTTGCCCGCCAATTCTACGGTCATTTAGTGCTTTTGCCGATCTGTGACACAGTGATAGAAATACTGTAATTTTGTGGAACGAAAAGTTTCGAAGTGTGAACTACGTGATTTTCACGATGGAAAAGTTAATCCGCGAACGAAAATCTATCGAGCCACGTATCAAACGTGTGGCTGAAGCAGTGAAAAAACTAGAGACAGAAGCGGCTGAAGAAACCGAAGTGCAAACGGTACTCGAAGTGCTCGGTGATATTTGGGTTGCATTTTGTACAGTGCACAAAAGAGTGTTGGACGCATGTGACGATGAAGATAAATATGCAGACGCTGTGCAAAATCAGTGCAATTTTGAACGCACTCACATTGGACTGAAAAATCGCCTTGCGAAAGTGCTAAAAGCGGTGCAGAATCGCGATCGCAGTCAAGAAGAGCGATCTCCGCCGCAAAGTGAAATAATTAACCAACTTGCCCAGCAGCAAGCAGAGTTACTCCGTATGATGGCGGGTAGAACGGCTGCTGGCGCTAGTGCACCCACTGCTGCTGCTGATAATGCCCACGATCCCATACCGCTGTCCGATCTCAAGCTGCCCCGCATGAACCTTCCTCCCTTCGCTGGAAACTATCTCGAGTTGCAGTCTTTTATCGATTTATTCAAGAGCATGGTTGACTCGAACCCATCGATCAAGGATAGTCAAAAATTGTATTTTCTCAAAACTCATCTCTCTGGAGAGGCTGCAACGCTTATCTCCCATCTAAAATTGTATATGCAAATTACGCTCCGGCTCTGGCAAAGCTTAAAGCTCGCTACGATAAACCGCTCGAGATAGCTCACAAGCACATTGAACGCTTTCTCAACCAACAAGCCATGACGTCACCGTCTGCTCAAGGGTTACGTTCATTGCATGACGTCTCCGACGAGGTTGTTCGTGCTCTTCAAGCCATGCAAAGAGAGGATCGTGATACTTGGCTGCTGTTCATCCTCATCGGAAAACTGGATTCCGAAACCAAGCAGCTTTGGTATCAAAAGGTTGCTGATATGGAGGAAGCTGGCATCACTCTGAAAGCTTTTCTCGCATTCATCGACTCTCGCAGTTTCGCTCTGCAAGCTGCTCAGCCTACTAGACAACGAACTATTGCTGCTAGTAAGCTTCCAATAAAGCCGCAGTATAAGAGAGCAACCGCACTCGTCGCCACCAATACAACATCAAATTGCGACGTTTGTGCCAAATCCTCTCATCCTCTCTACCAGTGCGGTAAGTTCATACACATGAGCTCAGAGTAAAGACTCGCTGTGGTAAGCTCTCACAGACTGTGCCGCAATTGTCTAAGAAAGCACCCAGGCGAACCTTGCAAATCGGGTAACTGTCGCAAATGTGGTTTACTACACCACACCATGTTGCACTGTGCCCTCACCCCTCAAGATCGCCAAACTCCTTCCGCATCGAAGGCTGTTTCCTCAGGTGGTAGTTCGGCCGCCCAATCTTTGATTTCGGCCCTTGATTCCACTACTGAATTCGACGCCTCCAATGTACTACTAGCCACTGTGTCGATTAATGTACTAGACAAACATGGACGCCCCCACGCATGTCGCGCTGTTCTGGATTGCGCGTCCCAAGTAAGTTTTATTAGCCAGACTTTCTGCAACGAACTTGGCCTCGATTTGTTAGACGCAGACATGAATTTGGAAGGTATATCATCAACCCCCGCACATGCAGACAAATGTGTGCAAATCATCGTTGAATCGCAATGCACCGATTATCGTACCACCGCGCCTTGCATGGTGCTCAACAAAATTACAAATACTCTACCCATCAAACCAGCGAACACCGACGGTTGGCCCATTCCGGGCTCGATCACCCTGGCCAATCCGCTATTTCATCGCCCCGATATGATTAGCGTGCTTCTTGGCATTGAACTTTTCTTCCAGTTGCTTGAGCCTGGAAAAATTTCACTGAGCTCTGACAACAGTTTGCCCACTTTACAAAACACTAAGTTAGGGTGGGTGGTTGCTGGTCGATATCGGTATCCCACACCACAAGTGACAACTACTACATGCTTGTTAGCCACCACTGACGACAGCTTGAACCAGCAACTGCAACGATTCTGGGAATTAGAGGAATATGCACCAGTTTCACCTCATCTTAGCGACGAGGGAAAACGCTGCGAGGATCATTTTTACAAGCACACCGTGCGAGACGATGATGGAAAATTTATTGTACGGCTACCGTTTCTGGATTCTCCGAGCTTACTTGGTGATTCGCGTCAAATTGCCGAAAAGCGACTAAGTCACATCGAGCGAAAGTTGTTACGGAACCCTCTTCTCAAGCTGGAATACCATGCATTTCTCCGTGAGTACCTTGAGTCCGGCCATATGACACTCATCGAGAATCCTCCGAACGATGCTATTTATCTCCCGCATCATTGTGTGGTAAAGGAATCGAGTTCCACCACAAAATATCGCGTTGTCTATGATGCTGCAGACTACCAGCGGCTTGTCCCTTAACGATATTCTCATGGCTGGCCCGGTACTGCAAGATTCGCTAGTGGACATTCTTCTTCGCTTTCGTTTCCGCTGATTGTTTTCATCGGTGATATCAAGCAAATGTACCGTATAATTAAGCTGGCCGATTGCGATTATTTGTGCATTGTTTGGCGGTGGGGCAATAATGAACCTGTGCAGGCCTACCGATTAAACACAGTCACTTATGGGACGAAGAGCGCATCGTACTTGGTGACAAAGTGCCTGCAACAATTATTGGAATCGTACAGACAGCAGTATCCGACAGCGGTTGGGAAAGCAGAAAGGGGCACCTACGTCGACGACGTGTTGTTGGGAGCTGACTCCGAAGAAGAAGCAGTCAGCTCAACGCACAAGATCTTTCAGCCCACAAAGCGGACCATGCTTCCGCAAATCGCCAGCATTTTCGACCCCCTAGGCTTACTAGCCCCGATAGTCATCAAAGCGAAAATGATCATGCAGCAACTGTGGGAGCTGAAGGTGGACTGGGACGAAACACCCCCGGGTGAGTTGGTTCAAAATTGGTTAGTATTTGTGCAAAGCCTTTCCGATCTGAATTCATTACAGGTACCACGTCGAGTGATTGGTATGCGTCAAGCCTCTCGCGTCTATCTGCACGGCTTCAGTGATGCATCCGAGCGAGCCATGGATGCTTGCCTCTACATTCGGGCCATCGGTGGTTGCGGCAATACATCGTCGCACTTGCTGTGTGCGAAATCCAAGAAAGCACCGATTGGGAATGGACGAACAACATTACCCCGCTTGGAGTTGTGTGCGGCAGTGACTCTGTCCCGGCTGATAGCGAATGTGATGAAGGCAAACTCTATACATTTCCATGAAGTGCGGGCTTTTTCGGATTCAACTGTTGCACTGGCATGGATTCACGGAGGAGCTTCGAGATGGAAAACATTTGTTGCCAACCGGGTGGCAGAAATCACTACGATCCTACCTGCAATCAATTGGCATCATGTAGATACACACAGCAACCCAGCCGATGTAATCTCACGTGGTGCTCTGCCAGAGCAATCGATCAACAATTCCCTTGGGTGGCATGAACCAGGCTGGATCAGGTCACTCAACACCGACGAAGTTACACTCACTTGTGCTCTTGACGCCACTCAACAACGACAAGTGAAAAGAGAGCAACGATCGACTGCCGTGGCGTGTTTGGTTGTATACAAAAACCAATTTATCGACGACATGCTAGCCCGATACTACCCAAATTTACAGCTTCTTTTGCGTATCACAGCGCGAATGCTACGTTTCTCCCATCGAGAGCAGAGAGTATCAAATCGCCTTATGCCCCAAGAGATTGAGAATGCCATGGAAGTCTATATACGACACGTGCAGAATCAACATTACCAACAAGAGATCAATCGCCTAGAACGCAAAGGTGAAGTAAATCGTAGCAGCTCTCTTCGCCAGTTGAAGCCTTATCTGGATGAATGACATCTTCTCAGGGTGGGCGGTAGGCTGCAACTTTCAGAGCTAAGTTACAACACGAAGCACCCGATTTTGCTGCCACGCCACTCAATCCTCACCGCACTCATTCTCCATAACGAGCACCACGAACAACTCCACTGTGGTCCGCAAGCACTGCTGAGTGATATACGGCGACGGTTTTGGATTGTCGGAGGAACGAGTGCTGCACGCAAGACTTGTCGATCCTGCGTCGAATGTATGCGTGCAAGACCTACACAATTGCATCAGCTGATGGGACAGATTCCTGTAGATCGCCTAGCACCGAATCCCCCCTTCTCTATCACCGGCATTGATTATGCTGGGCCTGTTAACATCATCAATCGGAGTACACGTGGCGCTACATCTAGCAAAGGCTACATAGCACTTTCGTGTGCTTTTGCACCCGTGCCGTGCATCTTGAAGCTGTGTCGGACCTCAGTACATCTGCTTTCATTGCTGCATTCACCCGTTTTAGCAGCCGATACGGATTGCCGAGCAGAATTCACTCGGACAACGCTACCAACTTTCGGGGAGCAGCCCGAAAGTTCCGTGAATTATACCAACACATCAACGAAACCGAACGGAACGATCAAGTGACCGACTTCTTCTCCAACAAGGGAATCGAGTGGAAGTTCATTCCTGCGCGATCCCCACATCACGGGGGCCTCTGGGAGGCAGGCGTGAAGGTGGCGAAAACTTTCTTGAGCAAAATCGGTGGTGATGCTTGTTTAACGTTCGAAGAACTGAGTACCGTTCTCGCACAAGTTCTGGCTTGTATGAACTCTCGGCCGATTTCTACACTCTCTAATGACCCGAACGACCCTCAACCTCTCACTCCAGCCCATTTTCTCATCGGTCGACCACTACATTCTGTGCCAGAGATCAATCAGTTAGAACGCCACATCGGTTCCCTCAGCAGATGGGAGTTTGTTCAACGCATCGCACAACAGTTTCGAGCTCGGTGGCAGAAAGAATATGTGCTATCCCTTTAGCGCATGGCAAAGTGGCAGAAAGCAGCTCCGAATATTTCAGTCGGAGATTTTGTGCTGTTGGTGGACGACAACGAGAGGCCTAAGCAATGGCCGATGGGCCGCATTATCGGCACGTTCCCTGGAACCGATGGCCACGTCAGGGTGGTGGACGTCAAGACTGCCAATGGTACCACGCGGCGAGATGTACGACGACTTCGGCGCATCCCGTTGGAGGATGACGAGTACGTGCCAGGACGGAATGGAGCGGAAATTTCCAGACGTAATTTGGTGGGCGGTTTATGGTGTGACGGAATCTAAGTACGTCTCGCCGTTGCCTTTTGTAATACAATTTCTTTTTATGCCAAACTCTGTATCTCTCCTCATTACTCCAATTTGCGATTTGTATACCTTTTGTTTAAATTTTTGAGTCTTGCTTCACACTATTCGATCATATAAAAGCCAATTGTAGGCAATAGAAATATATCAGTTGAATTTATTGTATCAAACGTGCCTCGCGTGTTTTATCCATCCGAACGAAATCCGCAGTTCTCTCCGGCGCTTTTCGGACCGCGTAAAATCAATTTCATAATGGCATTTGGAGACAATTTCTGGATTTTGAACGGCATACTGGTTAAAGAAAAACTCATATTGGGTGGTATTTGGTCATTTTCTGCTGTTTTCAGAAACCGGAAGTCGCCATCTTAGAATTTAAAATGCTATCTGTGGTCGATTTTCGCTCCTGTGTATTATTCTAGATCCGGATATTATTATATTGGGTGGAAATCGGCCATTTTCGGCTGTTTTCCAGAAACCGGAAGTTGCCATCTTACAATCCAAAATGTTGTCTGAGGTCGATTATGGAACATATTCGTTACCACTAAAAACATTCACCTGCCAATATGGTTCCATTTAGTTGATTAGTTCGCGAGATGTGCAAAAATTTGTGAAGAAACATGTACTTCCAGAAGAGGGAGGGGCGTCAAACCATTATGGACATATTTGTTACCTCTAAAAACATTCACATACCAAATTCGGTTGTATTTTCTTGATTGGTTCTTGAGCTGTGCGAAATTTGTGTTTCATTTTCATGAGATCTCTCCCTTACAAAAGAGGAAGTCGGGTATCAAACCATTATGTACATATTTGTTACCACTAAAAACATTTACCTGCCAAATTTTGTTCCATTTGGTTGATTAGTTCTCGAGATGTGCACAAATTTGTGCTTCATCCAACTATTTTGGACATATTAGTTACCCCTTAAAACATCCACATGCCAAATTCGGTTTCATTTGCGTGGTTTGTTCTTGAGTTGTGCAGAAATTCATGTTTCATTTGTATGGGACCCCTCCCCTCCAGAAGAAGAAGGGGTCTCAAGCTATCATAGGAATCTTTATCGGCACCAAAAACCCCTACATACAAATTTTCACGTCGATCGGTTCGGTAGTTTTCGGGCCTATATGGATCAGACAGACAGACAGACTTGACTGCATTTTTATATGTAAAGATTACAACATCAATATTTTAGAACCTAAAGAGTGAATATACATTTATTGGATTGAAGCGTTCATGTAAATCTACTTTTACAAATAAAAAATTTAATGAGAAAGGCTGGGTCTGACCGCTAAGTGGATTAATTTAGGTTTTTCTTTTGCTAACAATTACATTCACTGTATTACGAGGACAGCTAATATACATAAATTGTTCGTCAAGTTATAAATGGAAAAATATCATCTTACGACGTTCAAATTTCAAAGAACATTTTGAATAAATCTTAGTCAAAGGACAAAAAACTCACAGGCTCTTACTCTTCTATGAATTTGTATATTTAGGAATATACTTTTTCGATATTATCCAGTCATGAATATTTAGTACATATCGAAACTGAAATGAAATAAAAAAAAGTGGAAGAGGTTGTTTATACGAAACGACCGCAAGGATAACGTAGAATTACGACAGCCTGTCTTATGTCAATAATTTTTTGCAATAGCTTTGGAAATACACTCGATTAGGGTTAATCATTTTAATGGTGTGAAGCGATATATTTTTCCGTATTTGTTTCGTTTATTATTTTTGCTTTAAAAATAAACGGAATCCGTTGGAAACTAGCTGAGTTCAGAACTTTTGAAAGTGGGCAATATTCGTGACGCTCTCGATGCTTTCGGTTTTACAGTTTGTACCCCTATATAGGTTGCCGTAAGACATAATTCTACGTCGAAAACGCACTAATCGATGTGCTCAAGTCGACTCTGATGAAAGAAACTTAAAAAAATCGTATATTCAATTCATAAATGTTTGATATTAGTTGTATTTACCAGACAATTGAACTGTGCAGTAACAGTTAATAATTTCAGCCTTGTTAAATGTGTTAAAATAACAAAGCAGAAAGAATTTTAACTTTCCGAAGGTATCGTCGGAATCCATGGTCAAGTATATGAATATGAAGATTGTTGGTATTTCATGATGCTGTAAGAAGACGGAGTTTAACCAGAGAAAGGCCGGAATCCTCAATCGGCAAAGATGCCCCTTCTGTAAATTGTTATGAACCATGAGTATGATCGAGATGCTGTGAGAAGTGACTGGTTTGTAATGATGAAAACTTAGTAAATTGACATTTACGGATTTGTTTCGCATATACCGCTTGTGATGCACAGTGTTAATGAATCGTAATATACATCACACTGCTGCGCAATTGCAGCAGCATCAAACTGCAATCAAAGTAGCAATTTTGTAATAACCATTCATTATGCTCTTCCAAATATATTTAGCAGCCTTGAAAAAGACTGGTTGCTGCAGTTGCAAATTTCATTCAATTATCGCATAAACGCTTCATGGTCCAGATAGCGCGCGATATCCGCTCTGACAAAGATTTTTTACGCACGTTGTGGAATGAGATAACTGGAAAAATTATTTCCAGTTATATCATTCTACTACGTTCGTAAAAAAGAGTATGGGCTACGCTGCTCACAGTTTGTCGGTATATTAGCGAAATTTGAGCGTGAAAGCGCATTATTTTATCGTCAACTGTGTACCTGGCAACAAATGTATCATCATTGAGATGGCACCAGAGGCAAGCGACAAAGGAGCCAGAAAATTTGTCACAACAGGTCGTACCTCGTTGTAAGGAGAAACATTTTCGGTTGCTTCCCGGTTGGCGGATTACAACAAACGTTCTACTATTACACTTGCCGTAAGGTTCAGACCGCCATACGTTTGCTGCTCCAAGTAAATTGTTACATTTCTCTTGTCAACCTATTGTTGCCTTATAAAGGCAACAATAGGTTGACACATGTATCGTGTGTTGCACGGCTTGAAGGAAGAAGATGTTCCCGTTCTCGTATCGGATATAAGGGTCGTAATTATGCTGTGATATTAAGTAACAACCGTCTTCTTAAAGACGTTACATATTTGTTAATGAAGTGTTATGAATTTTCTAAAACGGACTCAGCGCCGTGAGCAGAACTTGCTGAACTTTTCTGTTTGGAATCGGATTTGTTTCGCATATACCGCTTGTGATGCACAGTGTTAATGAATCGTAATATACATCACACTGCTGCGCAATTGCAGCAGCATCAAACTGCAATCAAAGATGCAATTTAGTAATAACCATTCATTATGCTCTTCAAAATATACTTAGTAGCCTTGAAAAAGACTGGTTGCTGCAGTTGCAAATTTCATTTAATTATCGCATAAATGCTTCATGGTCCAGATAGCGCGCGATATCCGCCCTGACAAAGATTGAAACCCGGCTTTTCTTTCTTCTTCACGATCAGCAACCAACGTCCGTGTGATGTCGGCACAATCATGGAATGAATTACAAAGCGCACATTCTTAGTCAACTAGGTATATTCTGTCGACCTTGTTAGGGAAAGAAGCATTGTGCGACCAATCAGAGGTCGACATTTGCGTTTCGACAAGGCTTGACAATTTTCAATAGTACAATCGTTCGAACAATCAGATTACAACTTTTTGCATTTGGACGGGTGCTTGATTGATTTTCCAATCGATTACTGCAAAAATGACGAAAATCGGTTGGAAACTGACTGAGCTTAAAACGGTTGAAAATGGACAATTTTTGTGACGCTGCCGATGTTTTTGGTTTTTGTAATTGGATCCCTGTAATGAAACTGGTCCCCTGTATATGTTGCCGAAAGACGTAATTCTACGTCAATAAATCATAACTTATAACCGTTGCAAAATTGTACATTTCTTGTTGGGTAATTCCTGGTAATCATATTCACGTTTAGAAATGTACGAACAAAAGTGTACCCCTGCAATACGAAAAGTACCGCTGCAGTCCGAATAAAAGTGTACCGCTGAAATGTACGAATAGAAGTGTACCACTGATATCATAGGCGACGAGAGAACTGCAGCTCTCTGCTACACATATACTGTACGGTGCTGTTACGTTCACCAGCATGTTCTCTTCTAAAACATCAGATCTTTTTACGTTCTTATAGCAGATTTAGAAATTGTTCAAAAAAGGGTAGTTTCAATCTTTTCAAAAAACCTTTACCTTCAAGACATTAAACTAGTTTAAGCTCATGAAAGCAAACATAAATTGACCTACTGGAATGGGGAGACTGTCAATTTTTCCTATGACGTTGATTAAAAGAATATCAGATAGAATGGTTGCTGTCTACTCATGTTGTCTGTGCTAGGAAACCTCGCATGTGATTGGTTCTTGTTCGCATAAATTAGTCTTTGAAACTTTTTATCAATTTTTAGCGATGAACAATGAAATAATAGTAATAACTAAACACGCACTGATGAAACAACGCATGCAGTATCAATCATATTAACCCATGAGCCAGCAGAAAAATTGATAGTTCTAGTTATCAGTCGAACTCTAATCGTGATGGCGAAAACAGTGGAGCTACTCCGTTCAGATGTGTGCGCGTTTAAATAATAGTACCACGCTGCCTCGAAAACGGGCATCGTGCGTCAGTTCGTGGACACTGTGGATACGCCCGTTTCGGCATCTACATCATCTTGGCACTATTCGAAAACAATCAGAGCGTTGAAAGAAAGCCCGGTTCCGGACGACCCTGAGTGACGCGCTTGGCCGGAAGGTCCATGCAACCGACCAAACAGTAAAAAAGTGCCTGGCGATCATGGACTGAACATACATGCCAGGAAGCAGCAGTCCCGTTCACTAGTCTCGCAGCTACATGCAATGACGCAGCGGCAGCGCCTGAATAAAATGGTCAAATCGATTTTCTCGGCAAATCACGACGTGGCAGTGGTGATAAACGACGAGACCTGTCTCACCTTTTAATTCTATTTCAGGTAGAGGGAAAATTTACTGCCAAACACCTGAGGGACCAACCTCAGGTAGTGTGGGGTTTGACCCACTAAAAACCCCTCAGTTTCCAGCCCTTAATACGCCCCGGGACGACCGCAAAGTATTGCTTCGGGTAGCGGCTTTTATGCTTTGTGCAACCTCCTGACTCAATCAAGTCTCTTTGTAATTAGCTAACTAACCTGGCTACTGGCAGTTAGCAAACACTGGCGTGTCGGTGGTCAACCTGTCGCCTGCTTTGTAACTCTAGGACTATTTGAGAGGCGGCTGCACAAACCGCCCTCCAGAAGTTCGGGTCTCCATGGCGCCTCCCCACCCATCCGGATACCACCGGAATAAGTCGGTGCGTCCATCTACCCTACGTGGAATTGGACCATACCTGCTGCCATCTGATCATCGATAATGATCTTCTGGTACCTCGTATGCCCTATGTGTAACGTTGGTCGAAGCATTCTACACCCTTCCGAATGGCTATGCTGATAGACATCATGCTGGACAGGACGCAGATTGCGTCGTATGACACTGTACGAAACGCACTCGCAACCCTTAGGCACATGAGCCTGTAGGTACTTCCCAGTTTACCACGATAACTGTTAGTACCTAACGCTTTGAACCACACTGGGCCCCCATACCTGAGTATGGACGAAACCATGCTGGCAAGAAGTTTACGCTTGCTGCCATTTACCGCTGAGCTATTCGACTGCCTGAAGCCAAGAACTAGGATCGTGGCGTAGAAAGAGTCCCCCGATGATACGCTCCAGCATCGCTGGTGATCGATCTGCAAGCGCCAGCACGCCTTTGGTCTTGGCCATTACTACAGGCGTTACCCCACGGGTTCGTATTGGCACTCGCGCATAGCCTATCGAAGCAGGCCCTCTTGCTTGCCCTAATCGCACTTTTTGGCGCCGATCTTGCAGAACCGAATGCTGCGCGGCGCTCAATCCTCTGTTCGTCTGTTTGCGCACGCTGTATCCTCCGTCTTGCACGGAGGCACACACTGCGGAGGTCCGCTATCGCATCAGTCCACCAGTAAACCAGTGGCTTCCCATTCCTCAGTTGGCGGATCCTAGGCATGTTGGCGTCCTACGCCCGCGAGAGTATGGCAACTAAGTCGGGCGCCAACTGCCTCCATCGCACTCTCTTCGTATTGCCACTTCGGATACTTCGGCATCGAAATGCTATGTCTTCCAGCCGCGGACGGTCGGAGTATTGGCTCTACCCGTTACTTGCCGCCTCGCGTTGTTTTCTGCACTATAGCAAACCGACTGGTGGTCGCAATTGGTCCACCCATCGTCTACCCACCAGTTCGTGATCAGTCCTAGGCTGAAGAACGTCACATCGATGATCGACTCCGCACCATTTCTGCTAAATGTACATTTGGTACCAACGTTGGCCAGATCCAAGTTGAGCTTTGCCAAAGCTTCCAACAGGATCGGGCCCCTCTGGTTCGTAGAGGGACTTCCCCACTCAACAGCCCAAGCGTTGAAGTCACCCGCCACCACCAACGGCGTTAGACCCGTTAGCTCCATGGGTAACTGGTCGACCATCTGGGTGAACCTTTCGGTAGTCCAACGTGGTGGAGCATAGCAACTGCAGTAGAATACTCCATTCACTTTGGTAACCGCGTACCCTTCGTTTGAAGTTGAAACAACCTCCTAAACTGTGAACCTGCTCGTCGTCCATACGGCCATCATACTAGACTTATCCTTCGCTCTATGGCCTTCACCACCGCAACGCCTGCATAACTGGCTTCTGTCGGCCCCTTGCAGGTTCAGAGCTTATGTCCATCCTCGAAGCACCGGAAGCAAACGCCCGGGCGTTGGAATATATCCAGAGGTTTGCATCTGCCGATGCTAGTCGGAAGGTACCCACCTGGGTCCCCGCTGGACCTTTCGGAGGCGGATTGACTCAGTGGCCTCCTCCACACCGCACATATCTTTCTGAGGACTTGTGCAACGTCACACTCTTCGGTGATTTCATCCAGATTTTTGAGCTGGAGAGTCACCTCCGAGGTGAGTGCTCAAATCTGCACCTTTTTAACAAGCACCTGATCGGCTACCGCCTTATAGGAAGCGCCCTTGTTTTTCGCATTCTTTTGGAGCTCAAGAATCATCTCGCCAGTGCGAGATCGATGGATGGTTCGCACATCCGCCCCTAAATCCTGCAGCTGGGTGTTACCTCTCATTTTCTTCAAGACTTATGAATACTTGGACCCGTCAGTCTTGGGTAAGAGGTTTTCCCCCCTAAAAACAATATCGCACGCTTAGCCTTGGGGCTAATAGCAGTCTCAATCAACTAGATTAGTTGAAAGAACTTGTTATAGATATTGTTTTTGGCACATTTTGCATGTGTAGGATAAGTACAACGATACACCGTGCCCCAGTGCTGAGTCGAAGAAATTTCCAGCACGAAAAGATCCTTGACTCGATCGGGAGACGAACCCGATATCACAACCGTATGGGAGAGCTAACCGACCGACATCGCTAACCACAGAGCCACGGGGACCAGTCCCCTCTACTCCTCGCCTTTTAGACATTTGGTGGACGTTTTGTCGCCGCACTGTCCTGAGGTTTTTACTCTCCTTGTGCCCTTTTCCTACGACGGTAACCCATGGGTTTCCCGCAGTCACCGCTCCGGTCGATGTTCCGGCCTTTGAGCTTGCTGGTGTGCTAGCTCGCGAGATTACTAGTTTACATACCGCCATTCAATAGTTTTGTACTAATTTTGTTGTTATGACAAGTTTCATCGAGCTCGGTGCGTGTATTCAATCTCGGAGCGGAACAACCGGCGCAACTTCGGGACATAGAACGGGAGGTTTCTATAATAGCGGCGACGGAGTCGACGAAAGCCAACCCGTTCGCAATGATAAGACCTTTTTGTTCTTATAGCTTTTCCGGTGAGACGAGTAGACCAGTCACTGCGGAATGCTAATTAATTAATGATTCTTTATTAAAATCGATTTGATTTTATAGGCAAATGCAATTGCCGAAATACTTAATTCTATGTGTGTATATACATGCCCAAATTGGCTCCTATAGGAAACATCTGGAGCAACGGGCATCAAAATTGCAACGCTGCATTTTGCGCGCTATATGAATCGGGCACCCACGTTGCATTACACTCAGCCAGGTCTAGTAGCGAGTATGCTGTAACGTCGGCAAAGGTTGAGTTCAGTTACATAGCTGATGTAACGGAACTTACCTGCGCGGTTCAATTAATTTAGCATTTGTTTGTTTATGATTTACGGTGCCGTACAAAAGAGTTAGTATACGACACGAGGCTAGCTCCACCAATCGCTTCTTCACGTTATCGGGGGCTGCTTCCCCCGGGGACTGCCGCGTTCACTTACCGACCTGCCCCGTAGAGCAGATCGCGGCGAATGAGGGCCTGAGGGTATCATTCTGAACCTGCTTAGATTCAGTTGCCCCTCTCAGTCCTCGCCCCCTTTTCGGAGGCTTCAACCCGAGCCACAAGTTTGGCGTACTCCTTTTGAGCTTCGTCGATGGTAGCCCGAAGCAGGAGGAGGCCCTGCTTCAGATCCCTGGAAAAATTGGTCCTATTCGCCGCGAACTCGATGATAGCATCGAACTGTTCGGAAAGCGCTGCCACCCTAGGCCGCTTGTCCCTGCTCTTTTCGGTCGCCTTGCCTAGCAAGAGATCATCGACCATTATATCCGGTGTGGAAACTGGTGTGATAGCCTTTCCGCCACCAGGTTTTGCTGCGAAGAGATTTGGTAGTCCCTCCACACCCGTCACAGGTTTCTTATTTGTATTCATTTTGTAGTTAATTCGGTCTCCCTTCCAGCCGCTATCCTTGTTCAACTATGAACAACTATGTCGCCCGCGACTGGCGTAAGTCAGGAAAGGGAATCTGGTTCTAAGACCAATTCCCACCATCTGACCCTTCTGCCTTTTTCCCAACAGGCAATGGACGCGGAACGTACTGGAAGGCCTGCCAGGTTTTACGAGACGGAAACCTTACTGAGGGAGCTCGGCGCAGGTGCTAGCCCAGAATCGTGGTATGAAAACGAACTCGAATCATAAAAAGTTGCGACCAGTTGCCGTAATTGGAAACTCACTAAAATCGGCCCCAATGGGCGGGTTAGTGCATTCTGGATGGTGGGAGCGGCACTGCTCGCTCCGTCGGAGATGCTTCTGGGTACATGTGGCTTTTGCGAATAGTCTACTGCCCAGTGTCCGACCCTCACCACCCCTAGGCGATCTCTCGCTGCTGGTCCGGGACTGTCGGGAACTTTCAGTGGTCACGCACATATTGCATGACCTCGGCGATCGTCACGCGCCGACCCGTGATGGCATACAGCTCTGTCATACCTGTCTCATCCTGGATGGCAACAACTGGCAGGGCACTTTGTATTTTACTTCCCCCACGAAGGATCCGATTATAATTAAATTCAACAGGGTTTTATCAGGCAACTAGACCTTCCTATTGCAGGTTATTTTGTGAAAATCGGTCCATCCATCTCTGAGAAAAGTGGGTGATTTCAAGCAGTCTTAGAAACGTGTTTCTTGTCATAGCCTGATTTCACATTATTATACACAACGGACAAAGTTAAAGTCCTATAACAATAAAATTCAATAGGGTCTTATGGGGCAACAAGACCTTCCATATGACACTAATTTTGTGAAAATCGGTCCAGCCATCTCTGAGAAAAGTAAGTGAGTTTAAACAGTGTTTCACGTTTCTTTGCATAACTTTTGAACTACATGTTCAATCATTATAAAATTATTTCACAAATGGTTCAAAAAACAACGCCGTTCTTTTGATACCAATTTTGTTCAAATCGGTTGTGTAGTTTCTAAGATAATGAAGTTTTGTGATTTTCACATTTTGATACATAACCTCGAAACTAAATATCCGATTACAATTAAATTCAATAGGGTCTTATGGGGTAACTAGACCATTCATTTGCAATTAGTTTCATGAAAATCGGTCCAGCCATCTCTGAGAAAATCGAGTGAGATTGGGAGACCGTTACATACACACACACACATACAGAAAATGCTCAGCTCGTCGAGCTAAGTCGATTGATATACGAGATTCGACCCTCTGGAGCACTTTTATACCTTAGGTTTTTCCAGTGATTGCTATACCTTTCTAGGAGAAAGGCAAAAATGTTTCATCCTAATAAAGTTAATGAATAAATGAGAAAGACGCATTAACGGGTTAACAGTTGTTTTCGTGAAATCCACTATGGGTGCGGAGTCACATGTTTATAATCTAATGCAATGTGTACATTTCGCCAAAGTTTAGATTACACGGGTATGATCAAATACGTGAGGTAAGAAGTAACTCCAGAAGAGAGGAAAACAAATATAAATATGAAGGTTACATTCAAGTGATAAATATACATAACCTTGATATTTTGACGAGGAAGTTCATGATTTTGAAAGCAAAACTCCATAAAAGCCGCCAGATAGACAGGTGTCTAAGTATCAACGCGCTCAGCGTGATCAGCCAGAAATTGAAACCCGGCTTTTCTTTCTTCGCCACGATTAGCATTCAACGTCCGTGTGGTACCGATACAGTCATAGAATAAATTTTTCATAAAACACAAAGCGCGCACTCCTAGTCAACTAGGTATGTTTTGTCGACCTTGTTTGGGAAAAAAGGATTAACGACCAATCTGACGTCAACATTTGCGTTTCGACGAGGCTCGACAATTTTCAATAGTACAATAGTTCGAACAATCAGATTACAATTTTCTGCACTTGGATGGGTGCTTAGATGATTTTACAATCAATTGCTGCAAAAACGACGGAAATCGGTTGGAAACCGACTGAGTTTAGAACGTTTGAAATTGGACAATTTTCGGGACGCTCTAGATGTTTTCGGTTTTTGAAATTGGATCCCTGTATTGAAATTGGACCCTGTATATGTTGCCGTAAAACGTAATTCTACGTCTAAAATTTGGATTGGAGCTTAGCTATCGAGTTTAATTTTTGCCTTTCTCCTAGAAAGGTATAGCAATCACTTGCAAAACCGAGTATAAATATGCTCCAAAGGGCCGAATGGCATATATCACTCGACTCAGCTCGACGAGCTGAGCATTTTCTGTATGTGTGTGTGTGCAGATTTTTATTCTCACTTACTTTTCTAATAGATGACTGGACCGATTTTCATGAAATTAACTGCAAATGAAAGGTCATGCTGTCCCATAAGACCCTATTAAGTTTTATTCTAATCGGATTTTTAGTTTAGAGGTTATGTATCAAAATGTAAAAATCGTGAAACATCTCGAAAACTACACAACCGATTTGAACAAAATTGATTTCAAATGAAATGCCCTTAACATTTGAATTTTGTGAAATGCCCTTAACTTTTGAATTTTATGAAGATTGAACGTGTGGTTTAAAAGTTATGAAAAGAAACGTGTTCTGGAGACTGTTTAATCTCACCCATGGTTCTCAGAGATGGTTGAACCGATTTTCATAGAATCAGTGTCAAATGAAAGGTCTAGTTGCCACATAAGACTCTATTGATTTGTTTCGCAATCGGAGTATTACGTTGCCTGTTGTGAATAAATATGTGAAATCCAAATGTTTAAAAATGTGAAATCTAAATCGGAAGATATTCCGAAGACTACTTGAACTCATTCACTTTTCTCAGAGATGGCTGACCCGATTTCCACAAAATTAGTGTCAAACAAAAGGTCTAGCTGCCACATAACACCCTATTGAATTTTACTGTAATCGGACTGTAATTTCGTCTGTATTAAACCGAAATATGAAAATCACGAAACCTCATTATCTCAAAAACTACACAACAGATTTGATCAATATTACTATCAGATGAGCGGGCTAGTTAAGGGTTAACTAATAAACGAAGATTGAACACGTGGTTTCAAAGTTTGGCTGCCCTATACGTTCCCATTTCATTTGATTATAATTGAACTTCAGAAACCGTTATGTATTAAATTGTTAATTAAACAACGAAAGACTATTATCTCAAAAATTACATGACTTATTTGAACATAACTAGTATCATACGAACGAGTCATCTCTCGAACTTACAAATAACAAACTTCATAACAATTTGATATGTGGCTCAAAAGTTATGAAAAAAAAAGGAATTCAAAGACTATTTAAAACTACCTGCTTTGATCGATATATGTGGCCTCAACATAATTTAAAAGTGGTATCGTACTATTCGAACGTTCCAAATTCATTGATTCCTTGCGATGTGTTTAATGTCTGCAAATGCACGACGAATTGGCCATAGGATATGATCAAACTCAAATAACAAATCGTTTGAAATGATTGGTTTTATCGAAATGACAGCATCCTCGGCATTCGGCTTCTGTACATCGCCTTAGTTCTGAATATATTCATATTGGGTGGTATTCGGTCATTTACTGCGGATTTTCTGGCATCAATCTTACACCGGAAACACCCATATTGGGAGGTATTTAGTTATTTTGGTTATTTTCCAAAAACTAAAAGTGGTTGTCTTTATATTCGAAATGGTGTCCAGGGTCAATGTATGGTTTATATGCATGCGATTACGAAAAAATATCCATATTGAGTATTATTCGGTCATTTTAGACTGTTTCTTAAAAGTTGCCATTTAGCAATTCAAAATGGTGCCTGAGGTCAATTGTTAGCTCATTGCATCAGTCTGATTCCAGAGATACTCATATTGGATGGTAGGTATTTGGTTATTTTAGGCTGTTTTTCACAAACCGGAAGTCGCCATCTTGGATTTCAAAATGGTATTTAAGATAATTTCTGGCCTCTGAGCGTCATTCTGGTTGAGGAAAAACACAAACATATTGGGTGTTATTCGATCATTTTCGGCTGTTTTCCAGGAACCGGAAGTCGCCAACCTAGAATCTAAAATGGGGTCTGTAGTCGAATTCACTTGTTGTGTATCATTCTAGATCCAGAGATACTCATGTTAGACGGAAATCGGCCATCTTCGGCTGTTTTCCAGAAACCAGAAGTTGCCGTCCTGCAATTCATAATGGTGTCTGAGGTCAATTTTTAGCTTCTTGCAACATTCTGGCTCTGGAGATACTTATATTGGGTGGTATTTGTTCACTTTGGGATGTTTTTCAGAAACCGAAAGTCGCCATTTTGGACTTTAAAATTGCCCGTGAAATCAACTTCTGTCATCTGGGCGTAATTCTGGTTCCGCAAACATTCATATTGAATGGTATTTGGTCATTTCCGGCTGTTTGCCAGACACCGGAAGTCACCCTCTTAAAATTCAAGATTGTGTCTGTGATCAATTTTTAGCTTCTGTGCATCTTTCTGGTTCGAAGATACTCATATTTAATGGGAATCGTCCATTTCAGGCTGTTCCAGAAACCGAAAGTTGCCATCTTACAATTCAAAATTTTGTCTGAAGTCGATTTTTGGCTCCAGTGCATCATTACAATTCCGGAAATACCCATATTGGGTCGTATTCGGTCGTTTGTCGCTGTTTTTCCGAACCGGAAGTCGCCATTTTGGATTTCATAATGGCATTTGGAGACAATTTCTGGATTTTGAACGTCATACTGGTTGAAGAAACACTCATATTGGGTGGTATTTGGTCATTTTCAGCTGCTTTTCAGAAACCAGAAGTCGCCATCTTAGAATTCAAAATGGTATCTGTGGTCGAATTTAGCTCCTGTGTATTATTCTAGATCCGGATACACTGGATTCTCTTTTTACGCGATTGATGCGTGCGCAAATAAAAAGAATCGCGTAAAAAACATCGCGTAATTTGGAGCAAATCGCATAAAAAAGATTGCGTTCAACGAAAATATTCAACTTGATTTTGATAGATTCAAGATTACCTTTTTGTCTGGTCATTGAAGCAAATAAAGAATAGATGTCTGTTGAATGTTCAAACTATTGGAGCGAACCGTTTCAACGATGCACTGTAAAATCAATGTAGGATGGAATAGCGAAAAACGAATGCGAAAGCGTGGGCTAGGATTTGCAGCAGAATTTTGTTCGAAGTTGCATATCTGTTCTGTGGTATTACGTTAGCAAGATGCAGCAGGGACAAAGCGTAGGCAGGTGCACTATCTTCATCGAACCGTGTTTCCAGTGAGGTTACAAGAGAATCAAGGTGAGGAATTGTCACAGCTCGGTTCCAATACTCCAAGCTAGTTGATGCAGGCGGATTTGCCCGGTACTTTTGCCGCTGCAATATCCTTGGTGGATCAACTGAAAAACCTATGCAATACCATGCAACATAGCGCAAGCATTTCAATCAATTATTTTTGATCTGGCTGTTACTTTACACAGATGTTTCTATGGGCAAAAGATGTCGTTTTGTGCTATTAGAATTATTGAAAAAAAAATTCTGCACCAATGTCAACATTTAGGGGGGGGCAACGCCCCCCCCCCCCCTGCCCCCCTCTGGCTACGCCAATGCTATTATCTCAAAGATTACACGACTGATTAGAACATAACTAGTGTCTGACGAACGAGTTATCTCTCAAACTCACAAATAACAAACTTTATAACAATTTGATACGTGGTTCAGGAGTTATGGAAAGAAAAGATATTCGAAGACTATCTGATCGCTAGGTGGATTAATTTGGGTTTTTATCAATATTTTTTAGATCGTTACGAGTTCTATACTCTATGTTCAAGACTACAATATTCGGCCTGTTGAATTACAGTTAATGCTAAGCACAGCAGGGATAAAATTTAGCTACAAACCTTCACCATATTTTTCGCTTATCTGCCATATATCACACCAGAATACGCACACATCAGTAAACAATTTTATTGCTCTCAAGTGTGCACAACCTTCGCAAAGCTCCCCACCTTACAACACCTTGAGCCATACAAAATTGTATTTGAAAATATCACTGCGTGCAATCTTATCAAATTTTGTGTTATTTGTTTTTATGTTATTAGGTTTACATACCATAGTAATCTCCACCATCGAGATTGAGAATTTTTAAGTATAAATACTGATGCTTTCCACCCACAAAGCATTCGTTACAGAATTGGATATCGCAGAGCATTATCATGTTGGCGAAAGTATTCCTTCTGGTGCTAGCTGTCCAGGTTTGCCGTGCACAGCCCGCCGAGGTACCCGGAACACTTCAGACCTCTTCATCACTGTTTCTACCGGTAGCAACAGCAGCTTTCACGTGCACTGGAGGATACGATACTGGTTGCAAGGACTGCCTCACGCAAACGCAATGTATGGGCAACGCAAATCAAATTGACTCAGCGTGTCCGGCATTTGCACCAAACTGTTATAAAGGATCGTGTTCTACAACGATTGATACTGCATCAGGCTGCAAAGTTGCAAAAATCAAATGCACCGGAGAAGGAGTATACCCAGGTATGTATATAATTCGATTGTATAGGTGCAATATTAGAATTTTCTTTTATTTACAGATCCAAATACATGTCAAGCTTACCATTATTGTTCGGCAGCAGGTGAGGATTCGGATGTCTATACCTGTGCTGTTGGATATGTTCTGAACCCAGCCACCTTGAAGTGTAGAATATTGTCCAACTCGGCGGATTGTGTGACCGTTAAGTGTCCCGCCGCGACTGGCTTAGTAGCATTCGGTACGAGTAAAACATATTATGCTCTTTGCCTCTACACAAATAATGCTCTTTCACAAGTATTGATGTTTAAATGTTCGACCGGGGCCACATTTGACGGCAAAACCTGTGTATATCAGTGCTCAAGGGAGGGAAATTTCGTTGATAGTAATAACTCCGCTAAATACTATCAGTGCTATATTCTGAATGGAAAGTGGACATATGAAAATCTTGCCTGTCCAGTTGGTAAAAAGTTTAATGCCACTCAACAAATATGTTTGTAACAGAAATCACACCGTTGATCTAGTGCTGAAAACCAGTTATTTTGAACTAATAAATCTATCTCAGTTTAGTGGTGATCAATAGCAACTTTGAAAACAAAATGAAATAAAATGGTGAATGTTTCAAACAGAAAATTTAACTCGTCTAATTTCAAATTCTTTGGCATTGAAAGAGTAGCGCGATATTGCTCAACAATCTGAGAATTTTTATCTTTGACGGCAAGTCCGCAAGTTTCAATGCAAGTGAACGACTGTGACTTCAATTTGCTCGAAATATTGTCTTTTCTAATTTCAGCTGAAGAAAACCTGAAAGTTAAATTTTTTATCAAACGAAACAGAATTGGTTTAAAATGTGTTTGTAAGGAAATTACATTCGCTTATATGTTTCGCGGGTCCACGTTGAAACTGCTTTAGAATTTGTAATTTCATTCAGTTCACTACGTTATTGATTAACCATTTGATACCTAAAGTAAATATTACAGTAATAATTCCGCGATAGTTGCGGATTTCAGATATCGTACCAGATTTGAAAATAGGTATCAACAAAGAAAAAATTCTGGACATTTCCATATTGTGATGTAGAACTACATCTATCAGAAAATTCTGCAACATAGGGATGCGTAGTAGAAATTGAAAATGAAAAAGTTTTTTTTTATAAGTCGGTTAATTTTTAACGGATTTCCTTCATTCTTGCAGCAATTGATTGAAAACGTGCAGAAAATTCGATTATTCGAACTATTATACTATTGAAAATTGTGGAGCCTTGTTGAAACCTGTGTTGTTAGTCTCGCTTATAAACAGTATTCAACACCTCGAGTGAGATTCTCGCTGCTACCGATATAACACACTAGAGTATTCTCCTTTCAAATTATTTCTCGTTATTTTTCACTTTCTTCTTTACTCGCATTCGCTCTCGAAATCATATGTACGAACTCGTGTCTCTTTTCCTACTCACGTCTTCTCTCGTACTCGCGAGTATGACCAGCCGAAGACAATTGTTTCAAGATGCAGTGCGATGATTGCGAAGGGACAAAACTATATTTCGAATTGGGTATCGGACTACTTCGTCAGCGGTTTAATCCGACTGGTTTTTTTTTTTTTTTTTTTAGTTTAAATAGTTTATTTAACACGGCACGATACATTTTATGTTTCACTGAGCCAAATACAGTTCGTATTATTTCTACGTTAGCAGGAGAAAGAGGGAGGCACATTTTTAATTCTCGTGGCCGACTACGAGCTAGTGGGGATTTAAGGTGAGAGGAGGGGAGTTACAATTTTTACTTAAAACTATTTGATAACTTTGAAAACATTTTGTTTTTTAACTGGTAGAGCAATAATCTTCTTGTTTGTTGTTCTTTAAAATATTTGTGTAGCATAGTTGCAGGCTCTTCGTTTCCGTGTCTTCAGAATAGTTTATCTGTATCCGTAATCTGACAAATAGACGAAAGAACATTTAATTTTAATGTCAGCATTCTTTAGAAAGCAGTATAGCTGTCTCATGTACTGGAGGTCACCGCTTCCCAGAATGTCTCTAACGGGAACGTTCGGTTGATTTCCTCGGGCCCGAAGTAAATCTATCAGCTCGGACCTAACACCACAGAATTCGGTACACGACCAAACAACATGCTCGATATCATGGCAGCCATCGCCGCAAACGCAGTGATTACTGTCTACAAGCCCTATACGAAAGAGATGCGTGTTTAACGTGTAATGATTGGACATAAGTCTGGACATCACGCGAATGAACTCCCGACCTACGTCCAATCCCTTGAACCATGCTTTCGTCGATACCTTAGGAAAAATGGAATGTAGCCACCGTCCCAGTTTATCTGAGTTCCATGATGATTGCCAACAGTTAAGTGTTCTCTGACGCAAAATGCTGTAAAATTCTTCATAAGCAATTGGTCTTTCATAAATATCGCCATCAGTAGCACCCACCTTAGCTAAAGCGTCAGCCATTTCATTACCCGGAATGGAACAATGAGAAGGGACCCACGCTAAGGTAACCCGGTAGTTTTTATCTGTTAAAGCGCTTAAAAACCGCCGTATTTTCCCCAGGAAATACGGGGTGTGCTTCACAGTCTTCATCGATCGCAGAGCCTCAATGGCACTGAGACTGTCTGTGAAGATGAAGTAGTGGTCTATGGGCAGGGTTTCGATGATCCCAAGAGAGTACTGAATGGCAGCAAGTTCTGCGACGCACATAGGAGTATTTGACCCAAAAAGCTGGCCAAAAGTCCGACATACAAAATACACGATTTCCATTATTTTTAATTAATTTCAGTTAAAACATACCCTCATGCTATCCCAGAAACCATTGGTGTCTTATCACATAAACCAAACTGTTATATTTCAAAGTTATTCCACAGTAAATTGGTCAGTTTGAAAAATACGTGCTACTGTTCGGGAGACGTATAAAATTGAGAAATTATGTCAAATAGTTTTTCTCTCTCACAGGACATAATCTACAAGATAAGTAAAATGTTTTGCAATATTTAAAACGTTGAATGCATAGAATAATCATGGATTGTTTACGAAATAAGTGGTTATGAAAACCAGCCGCGAAAAATCCATAATATTGTGAAATTAATTTTATGATTAAGTAACCTCCCGGGCAAGTCCCGTCGAAGCTTTATTCATTGACAGAAAGGTCAAAGCCTTCTGAAAATATACAAAGAGAAAAATCTTCCTCCTGGTTCCCCTTTTTTTCATTTTATTGACATTTTATTAAATGAAGATTTATATGGAAGTTTCTAAATCTTTGTTTTATATCATGTGTAAAAAGACACTAGAAAAATGGAGCAAGCGATTTTAAAGTAATACTTTATATATTGGGTGACGTTTTAAATGAATGTCACCTTTTTTGTGTTTATTAGACGAAAATAACACGTTTTTGATGTAAATCTATCGTATTACTACCAATAAAGCGACTTGGACTTTTGGCCAGCTTTTTGGCTCAAATAATCCTATGTGCGACTTCAGATCTTCCTGATTTGCCTCCAGGATGCACAAAGTCATTGTTCTGCGATGACACAAGCATTTCCGTAAAAGGAAAAAGTCTTCGTGTCATATGCAGTCGATTGCAGAAAAGTTTAGATATTTTTTCTTCCTACTTGCAAAAGTGGAAAATCTCTCCCAATGCTTCTAAAACTCAAATGATAATTTTTCCGCATAAGCCTAGGGCTTTTTTCCTCAAGCCAAACAATAATCACGTTGTTAAGGTGAATGGGGTTATTTTAAGTTGGTCCGACAAGGTTAAGTACTTGGGACTAATTTATGATAAAAAACTTATTTTCAAAGAGCACATTGAGAGTATACAAGCCAAGTGCATCAAATATACGAGATGTTTATATCCTCTCATTAACAGGAATTCTAAACTTTGTTTAAAGAACAAACTATTGATTTACAAACAAATTTTTAGACCAGCAATGCTTTATGCTGTACCGATCTGGTCAAGTTGCTGTTCAACAAGGAAGAAAACGCTCCAAAGGATTCAGAATAAAATTCTGAAAATGATTTTGAAGCGTCCTCCTTGGTTTGGTACACTCGAATTACATAGACTTACTGGTGTTAAACCATTAGAAGCTATGTCAAATAAAATTATTAACAATTTTCGACAAAAATCGTTGCAATCCTCAATTGCTACGATAAGCTCTCTTTATAGCCAATAAGTTAGCAATTAAGTTAGTTGTAAGTTTACTTCCCCTTTTCTGACAAGTAGGTTTAAATCCCTACGAATGATAAGTCCTAATTGCGAAAGCAAACAAATCCTAACAATTAAAATTACAAATTTCTAACAGTGTTGAGAAGTCACCATTTGTGATTGGACACACATACTCATTATTTACTAATATTTATCATAAATACTTAAGCTACTAACAAATCCCCCCTAAAAAAAAAAAAAAAAAAAAAAAAAAAAAAAAAAAAAAAAAAAAACCACTGTCATTCAAAATAACTCTCAATCCTATGTGCGACGTACACGGAAGCAGGAGCATCGAGTTTGTAGGAGGCGGTAAAAATTTCGTGGAAAACACCGAAGCCAGTGGACTCATCTAGATTAGATCCGTCAGTATAAAACATTTCATCACAATTCACATGTTTAAACTTGTTTGAAAAAATCTTAGGGATCTCTTGTGGGCGCAATTGATCTGGGATACCAATAATGTCTTCTTTCATGGTGGTGTCGAAGAATATAGCATTATTAGAAGTATCTGAAAGTGCGACATTGGAGGAATCGTATGAAGAAGGATTAATATCTTGAGCCATGTAGTCAAAATATAAAGTCATAAATCTGGATTGAGA
Source organism: Wyeomyia smithii (assembly GCF_029784165.1). NCBI lineage: Eukaryota > Metazoa > Arthropoda > Insecta > Diptera > Culicidae > Wyeomyia > Wyeomyia smithii. Next base: position 197,350,958 of record NC_073695.1, on the reverse strand, counting down.
TTGGAGGTCGACCAACCTCTCGAAATTTTCAATTACTAATGGGTTCATAACTGTGCATCGAATTAGCAACCGATAAGAGAGATTCCAAAAGCAATGTTTCAACGTAAGAATACCGGCTAGCACTTCAAGACTCATCGTATGAGTCGACTGCATGCAGCCCAAAGCAATACGCAAACAACGATATTGTATTCGTTCAAGTTTTATAATGTGCGTGTTCGCGGCGGAGCGAAAGCAGAAACAACCGTACTCAAGAACTGACAGTATCGTTGTTTGGCACCCCACCAGGTTACGGTAATCGTACGAAGAAAATTAATCCTCTGTTGGCATTTTTTGTCAGATACCTAATATGACAAGCCCAGGTGCATTTAGAGTCGAACCAGACCCCGATATATTTAGCGACTAAAACCTGAGAGATCGTTTTACCCGAAAGTAGGAGCTGCAGCTGAGCTGGGTTATGCTTCCTAGAAAAAACGACCAGCTCAGTTTTCTCCGGAGAGAATTCGATACCCAGCTTAAGAGCCCATGCAGACAAATTGTCTAAGGTATCTTGCAATGGTCCTTGCAGATCGTTAGTCTCGCTTCCAGTAACGGATACAACGCTATCGTCTGCAAGTTGCTTTAGCGTGCATGAATTCGCAAGACATTCGTCGATGTCATTGACATAAAAATTATACAATTATACAAACATGAGCCCTGGGGAAGACCCATGTAACTAATTCGGGAAGTTGTCAATTCACCATGTGACAAAAACATATGCTTTTCTGCTTTGAGCAAAAAATTATTCAAATTGGTGAAAGTCCCTGCAAATGAAGTTTCTCGGTTAAAACTACTATAGAGACACAGTCAAAAGCCCCCTTAATGTCCAAGAATGCAGAAGCCATTTGCTCTTTTCGAGCAAAGGCGAGTTGAATTTCAGTAGAAAGCAACGCTAGGCAATCGTTCGTTACTTTGCCCCGGCGGAAGCCAAATTGAGTATCTAAAAGTAAACCGTGTGTTTCGACCCATTTGTCTAACCGTAAGAGGATAATTTTCTCCATCAACTTCCGGAGGCAAGAGAGCATAGCAATCGGCCTATAAGAATTGTGATCAGAGGCAGGTTTTCCGGGATTTCGAATAGCAATGACTTTTACCTCCCTCCAGTCGTGCAGAACAATGTTTAGCTCAAGAAACTTGTTGGACAGGTCCAGCAACCGTCTTTTTGCAGAGTCGGGTAGATTCTTCAACAGGTTGAATTTAATTCTATCCAACCCTGGAGCTTTATTGTTGCACGAAAGGAGGGCCATTGAAAATTCCAACATCGAGAATGGAGGCTCTCCCATGCGTACTAAAAACGCGTCGCGAAAGGTTTTCTGTTCCGGTACAGAGTCCGGGCAAAGTCGAATATCCAGCGGCCTGAATACTCCTCGCTTTCATTAGAAACGTTTCGATTACGCATGCGTCTGGCCGTGTCCCAAAGAGTGCTCATCGCTGTTTCCCTCGACAACGCGTTTACAAACCGACGCCAGTATCATGACGTTTACAAACCGACGCCAGTATCATTACATGAAGGACCAATCATCATCTGTATGCGTAGAAGGAATGACACCAACCAGTATAAGGATGCTTCTCGCATCCGAAGGACTGCCCACATCTCCAGAACAACTCCAACGCGTCTTTATTGAAGTTCATCAGGAATATGGACTCACGCCAGCCGAAGCAGTAGCCGACCTTCAATCATATCGTCATTTTTTATCAAATGAACGCACGCACCGTCTTCAACAACTTCGCGAAAGTGTAAACAAATTTAGTACAATTTTTCGCAAGTAAGGACGCCCTCTTCTAAGGCAGAACCATTATATTTTAACATAAGTAATAACTTGACTAACACTTCTTCGCTTCCTCGACAGAATGCGACTGAAATTCTTATCTATTGTCAGAATTTCAATCGCATGAAAAGCCCAAGCAAAATGAAAGAAATTCATCAAAATCTATTGTCGTCATCTTTTGAAATAATTTTAGGAACTGAAAGTAGCTGGGACGAAAGCGAAGAAATATTTGGAAACAATTATAATGTATAATGTATGGCACGATCGGAATTTGTCTACCAGTCAAAAAAAGTCAGGCGTTGAAGTCCTCATTGCCATTAATGTAGACTTTACTTCTGAAGAAATAATATCCGACAAATATAAAGAATTTGAACACGTATTGGCCAAAGCATTTTTTGCTGACGAAGAACATATCTTCTGTTCCGTGTACTTTCCACCGGAACATGCTCATAAACATTCGTATGAATTATTTTTTAAAACTCTAGAATCTATTACGTCTAACATGAAACCAGAAGTAAAACTGCATGTCTATGGTGACTTCAACCAACGTAATGCAGACTTTATTGTAGACATTGAAAATGAATCTATCTTACTCCCAGTCGTAGGCGAAAACGAAACACTGCAGTATCTTTTTGGCAAATCCTCAGAACTCGGTCTATATCAAATCAATCATGTCAAAAACAAACAAAATGCTTATTTAGACCTATTATTCACAAACTGCACTGAAGACTTCTGTGTAGATGCATCATTGACTCCCATCTGGAAAAATGAAGCATTCTACACAGCAATTGAATATTCAATAATGAATAACACTTCGTACCCTAGCGACTGCGAGTACGAGGATGTACCGGAATACCACAAAACTGACTTCGAACAAGTCAAACGTAGACTTCGCATAATAAATTGGCGTAGTAGAATTTGTAAAGAAGGAAATGTCAACGAAGAAGTACCAAAATTTTATGAAATAATTAATCAAATTATATCAGAAAATGTACCACTAAAAAAGAGAAGACGAACGAGAACCAACAAATATCCAGTGTGGTTTAATCCACAATTGAAGAACTTAAAAAATAGAAAACAAAAAGCACATAATATATACAAAAAAGACAACAATAGCGAAAATCTTCAAAATTACCAAGGAATTTGCTGTCAACTTGACGCAGCCATTAAAATTGAACATGAAGAACATAATCGTAAAATCGAACATCAAATCAAGTCTTGCCCTAAGAACTTCTTCAATTACGTAAAAACCAAACTAAAAAGTAACAACTTTCCATCACGAATGCATCTTGACAGTAATGTAGGAAAAACTAGTAATGAAATATGTAGTCTTTTTGCCACTTTTTTTCAAGAAATTTACACCACATATGAAGAAACAGATCGCGACCGCGAATACTTCTCTTTTTTTCCTGAATTTTCGAATTCTTTATCTGTCAATCAAATATCCTAATTCGGAATTCAGAACGCACTTAAAAATTTAGACGCTACGAAAGGTCCTGGACCCAACAGAATAGCTCCAATTTTTCTCAAAAACTTGGCAGAAGAACTATCTACACCATTACAACACCTCTTTAACATGTCCCTGAAGAATGTGCCATATTTAGTGCCAATTTTCAAATCTGGCGCTAAATCTGACATTCGTTATTATCGTGGAATTGCCATTATTTCATGCATTCCAAAATTATTTGAATCAATAATTAATGAAAAAATGTTTCAGCAAGTAAAACACCAAATTACAACTCAACAGCACGGCTTTTACGCTAGAAGCACGTAGAAGCTCTTAATACGGAATTTAGCAAGGCATTTGACAGAATCGACATACCTTTATTGCTCTTCAAGCTCGAAAAATACGGAACTGAAACAAAATTTTTGGAATGGCTGCAGTCATACTTAACAAAACGAACGCTTTCAAAATTCCTTTTCAAACCCAATAGAAGTAACTTCTGGGGTTCCTCAAGGCTCTCACCTGGGCCCTCTTCTTTTTATATTATACGTAAATGACATTTCCTTTGTTCTTAAGTCAATACATGTGCTTGTATATGCTAACGACATGAAGCTCTTTATAGAAATAACCAATGCAGAAGACTTCGAAATATTCCAGAATAAATTAATGTATTCTACACTTGGTGCAACAAAAGTCTATTACAACTAAACATTAAAAAATGTAATTCAATAGCCTTTAGCAGAAAAACAGTAACACCACCTACAAACATTTTCTTGGGAAACCAACCAGTAGAAAAATGCAAAATCGTAAGGGACCTAGGCGTAGTCTTAGACTCCAAACTTACATTCATAGAACATTATAACACAATAATCAACAAAGCAAATAGTATGCTGGGCTTTATGAAACGCTTCGGCCACAATTTTCAAGACCCATATACAATCAAACTTTAGCATTATATGGAATCAAATTTTAGCATTGTATGGAATCCCTTTATTGCCACACATGAATAACGCATTGAATCTGTCCAAAAACAATTTCTTTTGTACGCGCCTCGTAAGCTAAATTGGACAGCATTCCCCTTACCATCATATGAAGCACGCTGCATGCTTATAGACATACAAGCACTTAAAGAACGCCGCAATCTTTCAATGCTTTATTTTATCAATGACATTATTTCTCAACGCGTGCAATCTACTAAATTATTATAACAACTAAATTTTTATGCACCCAGTCGTCAATTAAGAAATCGTAAAATATTTTCGGAAAATTCTCACAGAACAAACTACTCAAAAAATGGCCCAATAAATCGCATGATGCGTCACTATAATCAGCACTGCGAAAATATCGACATCACCATGGGCAAAAATCAAATAAAAAACGACTAACTACTGGAAATAATGTATAGTATATAAGAAAATATTGTATTATTATAACTGTAGTCTACATTTGCTTGACGAAATAAATAAATAAATATCCGCGTTTTTTCGCTTTAATTAAGCTCGTCATCTGCCTATCCAGTACATCGTACTTTCGGAGCAGATCAAGAGTACCATGTTTTCGGAAGGCCAAATACATCGAGGACCGCTGCGCGTACAGGTCAGAGCACTCTTTGTCCCACCACTTGTTGGGAGGACGCTGTTTAATCGTGATCCCGGGTATCGGTTTCGTCTGAGCTTGAGTCGCTGCGTCGATGATCAAGCCAGAAAGGAACGCGTATTCTTCCTCCGGAGGAAGTTGCTCGTGAGACTCGATGGCATCCACTATTATGGTCTCATAACGTTTCCAATCAATATTGCGTGTGAGGTCGTATGAAATATTGATTGGTTCCGGCGGAGTTGAACCGTTAGCAATTGAGATAACGATTGGAAGATGATCACTTCCGTGGGGATCGTTGATTACTTTCCACTGGCAATCTAACGCTAGTGATGTTGAGCAAAGGGATAGGTCAAGCACGCTTTCACGTGCTGGAGGATTAGGCACACGTGTCGCTTCCCCAGTATTCAAAAGTGTCATATAGAAGTCGTCGATCAAGTTACAGATTAAAGAAGATCGGTTGTCGTCGTACAGCGACCCCCATAGCGAACAGTGAGTTAAAATCTCCCAAAATCAAAAAAGGTGCGGGAAGCAATTCTGCTATATCAAGGAGTTGCTTCTGTTCAATCCGCGCGGATGGGGGAAATATATAATGAAACAAGGCAAAGGTCTTTTCCATTCAAATTCGTTTGAATGGCAACAACTTCAATATTCGAGATCGAGGGGAGGTCGATTTTGATCCCTAAAAGTACCCCTCCACCGTGTGAGTCTCGATCTCGACGAATGATGTTGAAATCGTGGAAATTAAGTTGGTCATTTGAATTGAGAAAAGTTTCACAGAGCGCGAACGCATCACAATTGTATGTGTTTATCAAATGTGAAAATGAATCGAATTTGGGGATGATACTTCTGCAGTTCCACTGTAACACAGTGACGAAATTCCTAACCTCTTTCGACGTTTTAGTCATCGAAAGATATGATAGCTGAAATGAGGGGCCAAGTTGCTGTGAGTTGCTTCAAAAAGGTTTTCACTGTAGGGAGAAGGGCAAGAAGAATGTTTTGAAAGGGATCTGGTATGTTGAATGTTTTAAATATCCAGTCCACAATATCAGAGAATTTTATGAACCCTGTTTCTTTTATGCCTTCTGATCGAGAAATGGGTGCACGAGGGGTTTTTGGTGCCCCAGGAAGCGGTGGGTACTCCTGGTTTGATTTGAAATTAAAACCGGGAGGTACTTGCTTCGGTTTTTCTTCACCGCTTCCTTTTTGTGTTGTCTTATTGGTTATTCCGCTAGGGGTTATGTTACGACCTTTGCGAGAAAGATTAGGAGAGTTGAGCATTCTCCTCTCCTAGATCCTTCTGGAAAGGCATAACAACACCCTTCGCCGGGATCGTCAGATGTACCCTCATCAGTTGGCAAAAAGGAAAAAATGTTTCTGTTGAGGGTGGCTCAGTTCTCTTCAGCATTTCCGCAAAAGAGCGCTTTGATCGTTCCTTTAGGGAACGCTTTATTTTTTCCTCGCGCTGTTTGTACGCGGGACATGCCGACAGGTCGTGCCGAGTGCCCTCGCAATAAAGACACTTTTCAGAATCTCCATCGCAAGCGGTTTCAGCATGGTTGCCTCCGCATTTACTGCAGCGTGCCTTGTTGCAGCAGTAGGTGGCTGTATGTCCTAACTGCTTACAGTTCTGGCAGGGCATGACCCGCGGTACAAACAGGCGTACAGGTAGACGAACCCTATCCAAAAGGATGTAGTTTGGCAAGGCGGATCTGGCAAAGGTCACTCGAAAGGAATCCGAAGGTAAGAATTTCTTCTTTCCTTCTTCGATGGATACCGAATGCAATTGCTTGCAATCCAATATCTTGACATTTTGCATCATGGGGTTTTTAAAACAGCCAGCTCCATGACGCAAAATATCATCGACTGTGAGATTCCCTTCGGTAACCACACCGTCGATCTCTACATCCTTGGCAGGGATGTACACGCGATACTCCCTCGTAAAAAGCTCGTAGCTAGCAATTGCGTTTGCTTGCTTCAAGCTACTCACGACAGCTCGCAGTTTGTTTGGTCTCACCTTTGTTATTTCGGTTACGTCCTTAAACTGTTTTGCCAGGTATTTGCCGATTTGAATGATATTCAATGGCTTATTTTTTGGCCGGAAGAAAACAACGTAGGGACCCTTCGAAGCATCCGGGTAAGCCTTAACCCGTTGGGTTGTTGTAGCATTCAGAACTTGAGGGGCAGGTGCGGGGGATACTGGAGAGATTCCAAGTGGTGATGATGTATTTTCATCCATATTATCCCCATCGGCTTCGATATCGACGAAAAGCCCCACCTGGATGTTATCCATCATTTGCGGGAGCGATTCGCTCTACCGCACACAAACGAGAAATATTCGTATGTGAAGGGGTCAAGTAAACATACTAAATCGAAAAACAATTTTTTCCAACTAAAACGGGTCAAATCGTAAAAAAGGCAATGGAGTTGTGTATAGAAACGATAATGAAGTATGTATATATAAAAAAAATAAAAATGGTACTTCACCAAAATCCAACTTTTATCGTGTACACACACGGCCTCGTTGCCGCCCGTAGTTTCAATTTTTGTTGAGCGTCTTCTATCAGTCGACGACAGCCTGGGCGATCCTTTGTACGCTGCTAGCAGGGTAGCCGGCGCCCAGCGGCGCGGGGGACTTTCTACGTCTGCTAGACGACTATTGTCTGTTCAGCACTGGTGTCCAATAGCACTTTAAACACGCGTACCGTTTTTACACAAAGCGGTATTGTTTTTCAACCGGGCAGAATATAAACGGAGCGTTTCGATATTGCTTCTTTACGTATTGAAAGCAGGGAAGCGAATGAATCCGGCTGGTTTTGCACTGTTGTGAAAAAAAAACTTACAGAAGGCTTTACAGATTCTTCTCCCCACTCCCGACTGTCAGTGCACGAAACGAAACCGGATAAGTAAAGGAGCACTTTCATTTTCGAGCACATTTTTTCACGCACTCCTCTTAGTCGAGCAATTTTGGTGGAGTACTCCTATTCGCAATCTTGAACTCACGTACTCTTTTACAGTCGCTGAGTATCAAGATAAACAAACTTTTGCGTGCCGGTGCTCGTTAGCTGTTGCTCCTGCAAGTGCATGAAGAATGAGAAGTATCTCGGAAGCTTTTGTTCAAAAGACTTCGAAGTCAAGCATATGTCTAGTTCTTAAGCAGAAAGGAGGAGAAAGCTTTTGCTTCTCGCTCGCTTTTCAACACTGAATGAAACCCAGATTTCGACCTCTGATTGGTCGCTTAATGCTTGCTTACCTCAACACGGTCGACAAACACCTAGTTAACCGCGAATGTATTCTATCTATCTGCTTTTGCTCAAACCAATCATTTAACTAGTGGATGGCGGAGAGGATGGTCCCAACTTAGTAGTAACTGACAGCAGCAACGGATAGCAACAACGGTAACGATAGTAGCAGACAGGTCGAGTCTGATTTCGGCTCAAACTAATCATTATACTAGTGAATTCTGGTACACATACGGTAACTTTCTTCGGTGAAGCCTTGCCTTGCTTTGGCATTAGAAGCTTTCTGGATCCGGACAATCATAATCTAGCTGCCGTGTCTACTTATCAGTGTAAAAACAGCAGTCTACTGTGTTGTCAGCGTACCTTAATACTTCCAGTCGATACAGTTACACCTTGATATATTTAAAAATAAATGGAAATGTTTTTGAAAAAAAGAAGCCGTTCAAACTAAAATTTCCATGAAAATATAAAACAATCCACCTGTTGTTGTAACTATTGCTTCTGAATTTATCATTTTTCAACGTTTGTTTCCTATCAAATTTGCCGAAGAGGCAAATGCTGCTTACTGTCTCAAACTATGAGGTATCGGAATCGACTTTATCAGTGTCTAACTGGATAAATGCACATTTTTTTATTTACAACACCACGAACGCTACGCCGTTCAAGTTCGTATTGGAAGGTCTCACCAGAAATCAAACCGTTGATGAGATCTAAATTGCTTTAACACTACTTTAACTACTTTTACTAAAACTTGGAATGGTGGATGGCGTAGTTAGCATTGGGCGATACGACGGAGAGTATCGATACTTCAGTATCGATACCCGAGAAACCAGAAGTATCGAGATACCCAAAATATCGGTCAAAAAGTATCGATACCAGAAGTATCGATACAATAGCTTAGATCATTTTTTGAATTTTTTATATCTACATTTACTGAAAACCAGTAATCGATTCAGTGATTCGCAAGAATACAGCAAAACTATTTGCTGAACAGAAAACAGTAAATGAATGTTTGCTGGAATCCAGCAAAAGAATTGATATGGCAAAAAATTTACGTCAAGCTGTCATTAGTAAAACGCGCCAAATCGCTGTGCAGCTGGTACGGGATCATCGCTAAACCCCTGATAGCGAATATGGGACCATAGCTAAGTCCTTGTTGGGCTAGATGATCTTAAAAGTTGAAATGATAATCATACATCTCTAGTTCAACAGCAATTTGCCTATGGTCCGATGGGCGGATGGAATCTGGTGCCTGACGGAAACATGGTTCCCTTGAACTAACTGGTTAACCAGCAAATTGATTTATGCTTTGCTGAATGAACAGCAAATTGTCATAGCTGACAACCAGCAAGTTGTATTTTGTTTTACTGAACATGCAGCAAACGAGCTGTCACTTTTATTCAATTGAGCATTACTGAATAATTAGCAACTTTCATTTTGCTGAACAGATTGCTGAAAGCACAGCACACCAAAAATCAGCAAAATTTTGGTGGTTTCCAGCAATAAAAATTTGATGTGCCGACTTTTTGTTGTTTTTCTGGTATCTATCCGCATTCTCTAGAGCAGCGTGAATCGAATGACTTCACAAACAAATACATACAGGTAAAGCAGAAATTCTGAGCTTTGGCAAACAAATGAATTAAATAACTTATATCTTCAAGATTTGTATTCACTGGCCCAATGGGCTGTGAAGCTCCCGTCTTATTTGTATAAATTATTGACACACTTCTATATTAATTGATGAGGAAGTTGATGACATAAAAAGTTAGATATGTCAGCGAAAATAAGATAGTGAAGTCTACCGCTGATTTTATCTAACTAATTAATATTGCAATTTTATTTTTCACTTGTACTCTAACTTGTGTCGACGGAAAGCATGAGTTAGTTTCCGCTTGCCAATATTCGATCTGAGCAGTGTAACCAGAAAACTTATATTTGTTTTTGAAATACAGTCAAATTTCACTCGTTGGGCTATGTTTAGTTGGGCTACGTTTAAGTTGGGCTCCCGCTCGTTGGGTTATAGCCCAACTAAATCGAAGCCAAACATCATTTCTGATAACGTTGAATTTCGTTTGAGGGGTTTGTGGATGCATTTTAACGCAGAAAGTAGAATTAATTCAAATAAAAACTAATGAAGCTGAGTATAAATGTAAACAAACAATATTTTAATCAATTGTCAGAGAAACAATATAAGTTTTGTGGCTCAATAATGCAACGTAGAGCTATGCCTATTTTTGAAAGTATTTGAGAACACGTTATTATTGAGCACTCCTTTTTGGCTTTAAATGTGTGGTCTAAGTAGAACAAATTTCGAATTTGGCCCTATGCTGCGCTTGGCTCAGATTTTGACAGTTCGTTTGGCTCACAACATTCTCTCTATCTATTTCTCCATCTAAGTTTCGCTAGTGCAAATAGACTTGTGCGATATTTATACTGACAGTGGCAGCTTTTCAGTGGTTCCAGCTCGTATCAACTAGCTGGCATCTCTATCCGATTTGCTTTGCTTTATCGCAGCAAACATCGCAGCGGTTCTACGATGTGTGGGCTCCACTGACACTGACAGACAGCATAACATAGCGTATGAAAAGTGGCGGTGATCTCGTGTACACATTGAGATGTTAGCCCTTGTAACATGGCGCGATGTCAGCTAGCTGGTCCGTGTGCATAAAAGAATATCGATAAAAATATCGCGGTTTTCAGTATTGATACGGTCTGGTATCGGACGCTTGTGTATCGATTCAAAAAATCGAAATATCGCCTCGAAAGTATCGATATTTCCGATACCGATTTTCACGCACTCCTCTTAGTCGAGCAATTTTGGTGGAGTACTCCTATTCGCAATCTTGAACTCACGTACTCTTTTACAGTCGCTGAGTATCAAGATAAACAAACTTTTGCGTGCCGGTGCTCGTTAGCTGTTGCTCCTGCAAGTGCATGAAGAATGAGAAGTATCTCGGAAGCTTTTGTTCAAAAGACTTCGAAGTCAAGCATATGTCTAGTTCTTAAGCAGAAAGGAGGAGAAAGCTTTTGCTTCTCGCTCGCTTTTCAACACTGAATGAAACCCAGATTTCGACCTCTGATTGGTCGCTTAATGCTTGCTTACCTCAACACGGTCGACAAACACCTAGTTAACCGCGAATGTATTCTATCTATCTGCTTTTGCTCAAACCAATCATTTAACTAGTGGATGGCGGAGAGGATGGTCCCAACTTAGTAGTAACTGACAGCAGCAACGGATAGCAACAACGGTAACGATAGTAGCAGACAGGTCGAGTCTGATTTCGGCTCAAACTAATCATTATACTAGTGAATTCTGGTACACATACGGTAACTTTCTTCGGTGAAGCCTTGCCTTGCTTTGGCATTAGAAGCTTTCTGGATCCGGACAATCATAATCTAGCTGCCGTGTCTACTTATCAGTGTAAAAACAGCAGTCTACTGTGTTGTCAGCGTACCTTAATACTTCCAGTCGATACAGTTACACCTTGATATATTTAAAAATAAATGGAAATGTTTTTGAAAAAAAGAAGCCGTTCAAACTAAAATTTCCATGAAAATATAAAACAATCCACCTGTTGTTGTAACTATTGCTTCTGAATTTATCATTTTTCAACGTTTGTTTCCTATCAAATTTGCCGAAGAGGCAAATGCTGCTTACTGTCTCAAACTATGAGGTATCGGAATCGACTTTATCAGTGTCTAACTGGATAAATGCACATTTTTTTATTTACAACACCACGAACGCTACGCCGTTCAAGTTCGTATTGGAAGGTCTCACCAGAAATCAAACCGTTGATGAGATCTAAATTGCTTTAACACTACTTTAACTACTTTTACTAAAACTTGGAATGGTGGATGGCGTAGTTAGCATTGGGCGATACGACGGAGAGTATCGATACTTCAGTATCGATACCCGAGAAACCAGAAGTATCGAGATACCCAAAATATCGGTCAAAAAGTATCGATACCAGAAGTATCGATACAATAGCTTAGATCATTTTTTGAATTTTTTATATCTACATTTACTGAAAACCAGTAATCGATTCAGTGATTCGCAAGAATACAGCAAAACTATTTGCTGAACAGAAAACAGTAAATGAATGTTTGCTGGAATCCAGCAAAAGAATTGATATGGCAAAAAATTTACGTCAAGCTGTCATTAGTAAAACGCGCCAAATCGCTGTGCAGCTGGTACGGGATCATCGCTAAACCCCTGATAGCGAATATGGGACCATAGCTAAGTCCTTGTTGGGCTAGATGATCTTAAAAGTTGAAATGATAATCATACATCTCTAGTTCAACAGCAATTTGCCTATGGTCCGATGGGCGGATGGAATCTGGTGCCTGACGGAAACATGGTTCCCTTGAACTAACTGGTTAACCAGCAAATTGATTTATGCTTTGCTGAATGAACAGCAAATTGTCATAGCTGACAACCAGCAAGTTGTATTTTGTTTTACTGAACATGCAGCAAACGAGCTGTCACTTTTATGCAATTGAGCATTACTGAATAATTAGCAACTTTCATTTTGCTGAACAGATTGCTGAAAGCACAGCACACCAAAAATCAGCAAAATTTTGGTGGTTTCCAGCAATAAAAATTTGATGTGCCGACTTTTTGTTGTTTTTCTGGTATCTATCCGCATTCTCTAGAGCAGCGTGAATCGAATGACTTCACAAACAAATACATACAGGTAAAGCAGAAATTCTGAGCTTTGGCAAACAAATGAATTAAATAACTTATATCTTCAAGATTTGTATTCACTGGCCCAATGGGCTGTGAAGCTCCCGTCTTATTTGTATAAATTATTGACACACTTCTATATTAATTGATGAGGAAGTTGATGACATAAAAAGTTAGATATGTCAGCGAAAATAAGATAGTGAAGTCTACCGCTGATTTTATCTAACTAATTAATATTGCAATTTTATTTTTCACTTGTACTCTAACTTGTGTCGACGGAAAGCATGAGTTAGTTTCCGCTTGCCAATATTCGATCTGAGCAGTGTAACCAGAAAACTTATATTTGTTTTTGAAATACAGTCAAATTTCACTCGTTGGGCTATGTTTAGTTGGGCTACGTTTAAGTTGGGCTCCCGCTCGTTGGGTTATAGCCCAACTAAATCGAAGCCAAACATCATTTCTGATAACGTTGAATTTCGTTTGAGGGGTTTGTGGATGCATTTTAACGCAGAAAGTAGAATTAATTCAAATAAAAACTAATGAAGCTGAGTATAAATGTAAACAAACAATATTTTAATCAATTGTCAGAGAAACAATATAAGTTTTGTGGCTCAATAATGCAACGTAGAGCTATGCCTATTTTTGAAAGTATTTGAGAACACGTTATTATTGAGCACTCCTTTTTGGCTTTAAATGTGTGGTCTAAGTAGAACAAATTTCGAATTTGGCCCTATGCTGCGCTTGGCTCAGATTTTGACAGTTCGTTTGGCTCACAACATTCTCTCTATCTATTTCTCCATCTAAGTTTCGCTAGTGCAAATAGACTTGTGCGATATTTATACTGACAGTGGCAGCTTTTCAGTGGTTCCAGCTCGTATCAACTAGCTGGCATCTCTATCCGATTTGCTTTGCTTTATCGCAGCAAACATCGCAGCGGTTCTACGATGTGTGGGCTCCACTGACACTGACAGACAGCATAACATAGCGTATGAAAAGTGGCGGTGATCTCGTGTACACATTGAGATGTTAGCCCTTGTAACATGGCGCGATGTCAGCTAGCTGGTCCGTGTGCATAAAAGAATATCGATAAAAATATCGCGGTTTTCAGTATTGATACGGTCTGGTATCGGACGCTTGTGTATCGATTCAAAAAATCGAAATATCGCCTCGAAAGTATCGATATTTCCGATACCGATACAATATCGCCCATTGCTAGGCGTAGTACAGCCGCTCGCTTCCCGCTTTTAGAAGTTCGGCCGGGATACCGTCCTTCCCATCGGCCTTGCCGTTTTTCAGAAGAAAAAAAATTGAAAAATTGGTAATATTATTGACTTTTTGACAGCGTATATGCTTAATTTAGCAACAAACAAGTCCAGTGACAGTGAAAGTTTCATCAAAAGGCAAACCAAATGAATAATAATGATAATAATGTGATATTTTTCAACACACTTTTGCATGCAAGTTACAAACGTCGTAACTTGCACACATTTTTTTATGAAAGCTATTCCTTTTTTTTTCTTCTCAGTGTTATTTATTTTTTTGCCCTTCCTTATTATCATACATCTGTTGCACACAACATGTTATGCCCGATGCGCTTTGATCAGGAAACCTCCGGAGTCATTTTGCTACTGTCGGCTCGTCTCGTCATGTAGTAAAAATGCTTGAAATACTCATTTGAATGCTGGGTAAAATTACCTTGCTTTTGAAAATCAATCACACTAGCCATGGCAATGGCTAATGGCTAAAACCTCGGTTTTAGGTGTAAGATTTCGGCTTTCTCTTTTGCTGCAGTGTAAACGATTCGTTTTTCTCGTGCAGAATCAAAAGAAGTGAGCAGTTGCTTGCCAGGTGTAGCGTAAATGAATCGCGCGCGCGGAGTCCTTTGATTCTCGCGTAGTGCAAGTGTAAAATACACTTTGCTCTTTGGTCGCCCGGAGGAGAGAACCAAGTCTGTGTAGGACCACTTCCAGGGAACCAGCTGGCGTTGAAAAAAGTGACAGGCAGTGTTGAGACGGTTTGCCTATCTATCTCTAAGCAATCACGTGGAAGTGTTCGGAATTTGAATCAAAACTGAGTTCTGAATTCCCGTTATTGTAATATACAAATCATGTTTAAATCTACAAAAATAGCAACTAAGGAAAATTTCTAGGGGGGCTAGTTTTCATACATTTTATTAAAAAAAAAGAGAAAAAAGAGTTAAAATGCGCTTATTAATTAACGCATAAAATAGTGTCGTAACAGTGAAAGAATCATTTCAATCGCGTTTGAATCTCCTAAGATGTTTTGAATATCTTGCCCACAGCGTCAATACCTACCTCTTTCTGCAACACTGATTCGATAGTGAGGAGAGCTAGATTTGGTAAACGGCTGGGCAGTGTGTACCAGCAGTACACCCGTACTAGTTGGCATAAAATAGACCCCAGTGTGGTCCAAGGCATTATGCCATATCCCTACCTCCATGTGGTACCGGCTGGAACACGAGCAACCAATGGAAGATTAGTGTATCAGTGGGAACTTTGACGTATGCTGACAGGGAAGAAGTAGTTGTTCTCCTTGGAGAGCAGCTTGTCTGAGCGTCTATTCCCCAGAATAAAGCCGGCTCAAACAGCGACCGATTCGAGGCGAACGCATAAACTGTGAAATGGGGTGTCTCACCAACTCCTACGAACAATCAAGAATTGAAAACTAATCGGAACAATCGGCAATGACCTAGCCGACGAAATAAGGGCGACGATAAGAAGCTCGGTACATGTAGAGGAGAACGCCAAACGCCCCGCGTGCCGACCACGTTCCGCTGGATCAGTTAGAGCCCCGCCACTTAAACATCATTGCGTTCCAGAAGCTTTGCGGGAAAGGAGAGTAGGTACGGCGGATTTGTGGTCGCAGGGCACAGTATTACAAGAGCGGCGTCACAACCAATGAGCTGGGTACCGGCTTCTTAGTGTGGGTAGGATGCAGAATCGTGCGAACAAATGGCAGGCGATCAGCGACAGGTAGTGTTTGTTGAGAATAGAACACAACTCTACAATTACACTATCCTCAATGTACATTGCTCTCACGAAGGACGACCCGATATGGCGAAAGAAACGTTCTACGTACAGCTGGCGAAACTCTACGATAGCTGCATCGGGAACATGAACGCATGAACGAAATCGGTAATAAAAACATATATAAGCCGGTGATCGGCCCGCACCGCCTTCACACCGTGACGAACGACAACGGCCAGCGCACAGTGGGGCGACTCCATTCAAAGGCTGGCCAAGCAAAAAAAGTGTCGATAAATGCGACAAAAACTTGGATTTACATAATTTTGGGGCGCTGAACACGAATTTGGCATCAATTTTATGT
The DNA here is from genome assembly GCF_029784165.1 of Wyeomyia smithii. NCBI lineage: Eukaryota > Metazoa > Arthropoda > Insecta > Diptera > Culicidae > Wyeomyia > Wyeomyia smithii. Next base: position 197,334,842 of record NC_073695.1, on the reverse strand, counting down.
TTGGGGCCGTCCATAAAGCACGAAATCCAATTTTTAATATTTTTTTTGGCACTTTTGTCCTTTTTTATAGAAATATATAATCTTTGACCACAAGTAGTACCACCGGGCATCCTCCCCATTGAAAAAATACGTAATTTATGGACGACCCCTCGAACTTAACAAATTTTGCCTAAATATATATATATATATATATATATATATATATATATATATATATATATATATATATATATATATATATATATATATATATATATATATATATATATATATATATATATTTATTAAATATATATATATATATATATATATATATATATATATATATATATATATATATATATATATATATATATATATATATATATATATATATATATATATATATATATATATATATATATATATATATATATATATATATATATATATATATATATATTTAATAAACTAAAACAACATAAGTAATACAAACTAATTACAAATTGAAAAAATCATCATCAGCATCATCATCTTCCGCTGTGATCGCTTAAATCTCGTATTGACTTGTTTCCAGAAAATTTGAAGTTCATTATACTTATCAGCAGGAAAAATGCTTTCGCTGCAATTTTCATTTCTTCTAGTAATTTTCGGTGTTTCATTGTTTCATATATAAGTTACAATTCTTCTAGCCTGAAGGGCTTTTTAAAAAATGATCAATTAAAACCTAAAGATAACTATCCTCTATCTTTTCTCAATTAGAACTAACTAAATTATTTTTATGCCCTGGTTACAAACCTAGAAAAGCAACTGCACCGCTGACAGAGCAAACTGCAGTCCGCGTCGTTGTCGTCGTCGATGCCGTTGCATGCGCTGCCAACGCCCGTGGGAATCGTTCCAGTCAGCGTCTGTAGAAATCCGACTCGCTCACTCCGAATGGAATAATGTGGCGAGTGGTTCCTCGAGTCGGTGGACTTCGCGTTCCAGTTCTAGCAATCTGCTGATCTGGGAGGTTTCGTCTGTAACTTATATGATATCTTCCTAATCCGGTTTCTATGGTTGAAAGAGGACATTCAAATACATATATAACACCATGAATTGACATTGAATTAGGTGGTGCCACTGAAGTTGAGGGCTCCATAATAAAATTCAACGAATTTATGAATTTGAAAACCAAGACACTGGAATGACACAACGTTCTAAATGAATACGAAAAGATGCGGAGGGCGACGACCGTTCTTTGTTTTTTTTTTCTTATCAAGCGAAATGTGTGCTTTACTTTTGTATGCCAACGAGTGCGAAGCAAAAGCAATCTTCAAACGGGCTATTGTTAGCCGTAGTTTGATGGTATGAATTTGCTGCTAGTATTTAACGCTTCAATCAGTTTAGCGAATTTCATGATCATAAATTGAAAAGGGCTGAATGTTTTTAATATTGTTTTAAATTTGCAGAAAGTGATAAAGTTTGACATAGTTAAAAGTTTCATAAAGGTTTGTTTACTATTTTCTTATTTAACACTTATTTTATAACTTTTAATTGACAAATTTTGTAATTTTTGCCAAAATTTTTATTTTATTCTTACGGATTGAGTTCGATATCAAAAATTTCCATTAAAGGGGTATCATATTTATGAATAAAATTAACCCTGGATGAAATTTCAACCTCAAAAAACAAAAAAAGATAAAAACTGCTATCGCTCTTTTCACTAAAGAGACAATTTGCGCAGTTTTGCGCAGCAGCGGACAGTATGCATTTGAAAGCTTACGTTTTTACCTAAATTTTTAAGGTAGTCACAACCGTGGCAAACTGCGGCAACTAAACTTTTAAGTTATATTTCTACAAAAAATCACATTTTTTTAAAATTTTTTCTAGTGTCAGGTCTATGATGACCAAATTTTACAATATCTAATGAAAAGGGTTTGTTTTGCACAATATTTACAACAACTTTTTCTTCGACGTCAAAAAAATCTAAGCTATCATTTAAGCTACAGAGCGTTTCAAAGTAATATACTTTTTTTCAAAAAAAAGACAAAAACCGTCAGTTTGCCGAGCTTTGAAGAGTCATAAAAAATTCAGATTACATGATATTGCGCCCAAATTTTGGATTTAGATACTTGAATGTTATAGCAATAAAGGAAAAATATTATGAAACAGCTAACGAAAAAAAATTTTTTGGCTGATGGCCAGCGATTCCCCACTGTGCAGCGATGCGTCAATTTCGCAGCTTCCCGCAGACTGTCAGTCAAAAAGGACATCCATAAAACCACCTGGAGATCACCTGATCAACGTACAAGAACCCAAATTCATCGACGTTTTTCTTAGACATACAAACGTACGCACCAATTGCAATGCAGAATTGGCTCGGACATAACCACTTCGATCGAGTCTGGTGCGACGAAGCAAAAAGTTGACGATGTACCTGATAGGACCGGTAGTCCTCTACGGAATGGATACAACGACGCTTTTAGATGAGGGCCTTGACGCTCTTAAAGTTTTCGAACTGAAGGTGCTGCGGACTATCAACGGTGGAGTACAGACGGATGGCGGATAATGGCGACAGTGCATGAACCATGAGCTGCACGCGCTGTTTGGAGAGAGCCCCATTGCACACCTGGCCAAAGTCAATAGGTTGCGGTGGGCCGGTCACGTCGTAAGGATGCCGGACGACAACCCTGTGAAATCACTTCTCTTCAGCAACTCTGCCGGCACCAGAACTCGAAGGGCGTAGCGTGCTTGACCAGATCGAAAGAGACTTGCGGCTGATGGGACGTCTGGGGAACTGGAGAAACACAGCCCAAAACCAAGCAGCATGACAACAACTTTTTGATACAGCTCGAGCCACTACGGCTCTCATCTTATTAGTAAAGTTAGTGAGAGAGCTAGGTTTGAAAATCGATCCTGGGTGCAGTACTAGTTCTTATCCAATGAATGATGACTCCTCAATTTGTGTTGATTTTGATTTTCTGATAAGAATGTTGGAATGTATTTATATTGAATACAATCATTCTTTGAGAAATTCTAGGGGGAGGGGGGCCTAGCCTCCCCGTAGGTGCGCCCATTAAATTACCAACATGTTAAACCTTTAAGATTGACGAGAAAATTCATTTTTCGTTGATTTTTTAGTGCAAGAAGTTACATCATAGGCGGAGGGCCTAGCGTAGTTGGTAACGTATCTGCCAACCACACTTGTCGCTTGGGTTCGAATCCCAACGCCGACATAAGGTGTCGATGGTTGTGGGGTGGCGTGATCCTCTTAAAACTAGCCCAACTGGTCTAGATTCAATCCAAGCCGACACCGGGAGATTTTTTGAGGCAAAAAATCTCTGGGATCACGTCTTTCATCGCATGAGGAAGTAAAACCGTTGGCGCCGTTAATCAAAGGGTCGTATATTAGGGTCCTGGGTGGAGTCGCCTCCCCGGGCGTCGGTGATTGGCACAACAACAGCGGAACAAGACCGACGGAAAATAAGCGAGAATGAAAAAAAAGTTACATCATAGCTTAAGTGTTACAAATTTGATGCAGTACGGTATATACTGTTTTCGCGCATCGAATAAGAAAATTTGTGATTCATTTAAAGACGTATATTGTAATTAAAACATGAGTATACACATAAAAATGTTGACAGGCAATCATAGTCACTTTTTCTTGGAGAGATAAGCAACGCATAATGTTTTTCATGTTACCATGCTCTCGGTAATAATCCTACCAAAATCAGAGGCCTTGACATAGTCTCAACATTCCAAATTTTCTTGTAATAGGAGAAACGTTACCTTTAATCTTATCAAATCTCATTCAATTTGTTCCTGTTATTGTATTTACAAGGTAGACGTTCTACGCAAGATAATGCGCACTCGCACCAGCTATTCGTAAACATTTTAAATATAAATATCCATTCCAATGAGATACAGCGCATTAGTGTTTGAACCGGATAATGCAGAGTATCATCAAAATTTTCCTTCCGGTGCTAGTTGTCCACGTTTGCCGTGCGCAACCCGCCGAGGTACCCGGAACACTTCAGACCACTTCATCACTTTTTCTACCGGACGCAACAGCAGCTTTCACGTGCACTGCTGGAAGTTTCGATTCGGGTTGCAAAGACTGTAGCACGCTTATCCAATGTTTGGGCAGTTTGATGGCCCTTGAGATAAAGTGTCCAGCACTTGCACCATACTGTAAGAAAGGATCGTGTTCTACACGCATTGATTCTGACGCAGGTTGCGGCTTTACTCCCATCATGTGCACCGGAGAAGGGATATTCCCAGGTATCAGATGTTACATGTTACTATCATGATCATTTCAATATTCTTTTATTTTTAGATCCAAATACTTGTTATGTATATCATTATTGTGTGGAAACATATATGAATTCGGAAGTCTACGTTTGCCCTGCTGGATACGTCTTCGACGCCACCACCTTGCAGTGTAAACCTTCGTTTTTTGGCATGGGCTGTGTGACCGTTAAATGTCCCAATTCGACAGGTGTAGGAACATACGGGAATAGTAAAACTTTTTATGCTGTTTGTGTCTACGACTGGAATGCTCTTTCCTTAATCATGATGGTGAAATGTTCGAATGGAGCAATATTTGACGGTAAAAAATGTGTATACCAGTGTGAAAAGGAAGGCAGTTTCACTGATACTAATAACTCTAGTAAATACTACCAGTGCTATGAACTCAACGGTAGTTGGGGATATTATCATCTCAGTTGTCCGGATGGTGGAAAATTTGATGCTGCTAAACAAGTATGTGTTTTCAGTACATGACTCGGTAGTCTAGAGCTAATAATCAACTCTGTCAATATAATTCATTAATTTTAGTCTAATAGATGATAATTCTAAAGAGGAAATAAAAGTACTAGATTTTTTTTTCACTTGATCGTCCGTATAGCAAATCATTCCCATTGAACAACTCTTCGTGATCTTGATTTTTGATGATCAATAGTATACCTAACCTCGCCTAATGCTGAACAATAGAGAAGTGGTATACAGACCGGTGAAAGTGCCTCACAGCCTAAACACCGACATGAACTACAACAGTCAGCGATTCATCAACTTTATGAGGCCTGCTGATTAGAAGCACTTTTTTCAACGCAAAATTATCAACAAAACCACCTGAAGATCACCTGACCACCGAACAACAAATCAAGACCACCACCTAGTGGCAGTACATGTGCATTCGCTTTTTTTTCCTGTATGGACTTCCCACTGCGACCAGAAGCGTCGACCTATTGTGAGATACGCCCGGGTGTCTGCTGTATCCCGCACTTCTATTATTAGCAATACCGCTATTGAAAAGTGGCATTGTTTATTATTATTTTTTTATCAGTGCTTGTGTGTAATGTGCTACCCTGCCTTTTTACACGCTTACTGTTGTTCTATGCCGAGCCTCGTTCCTCGTGCCAAATATCACCAATTATAATTGGGTCCTAAAGTTTTAAACGGTTTTCTGATTTTTATATATTAGCTGAAGAAGTGCAATTTTCTGAGCAAAACGTGATTTTTAAAAAATGTTTATCGTTTTCCTTCGATTTTTAATTGAAGAATAAAAAACTGCTCGAAATGCCTTGAATGACAGTTCTCTCATATACCGTACATGGGCGAAACGTCAACTAAGACCTTTCGAGCAGTTTTTTTATTCTTCATTTAAAAATCGAAGGAATACGATAAACATTTTTTAAAAATCACGTTTTGCTCAGAAAACGCGGCTTTTTTAAATGAAATATAGGCTTTAGGAACCAATTCCCTGGAGAAGTTTCGTTGTGCGTTCTTCTGGCCAGTTTTATTGATAAAAGGGAAATTTTTGTTAAGAGGAAGTCACGCAAAGGTATTGTAGAATTCAGCGTAAGGAATGGTTAACTGGTGGGGAGCCTGAGAATAAACCCATGCTTGAAGTCCTTCCTTGTCATCGAATGGCCTGATTCTACTAAGATTCGAAAAACTATCTAAACTATCTACGATATTTCACACACACAGTTAAACCGTCCGCCCCGGCCAAACATCCGGTAGTCCTACAACCCACAAGTTGCCGAGAATTACGCGCGCTTGCTTGACCTTCAACAGAGGAACAATGTGCTTGCACTCTCGACGATAGATGGGGCAAGCAACGCTCGACCAGGCCATAACCGCGGCATTAGGTGACGTCGAACCGACAAAATGACCGGTTTGACGGGAAATGCCAGCAAGCGATGAAGAGGGAAAAACGAGCTTGAAAAAGCTATTGTTCAGAGCAGAATCGGGGTTTTCGGCTTTGTTCTCGTTAAGCACCACACAGGATTTAAATTAAACTAACGATCACTGAGAACAACTTTTATTTGAGATCCGAACCGCTTCGCGTCTCGATGGGAAAGAGACCGTATATTTTATAAATTTATAGCGCGAGAGCTAACTTGGCAGTGCTATAATCGCATTTCACTGACAGCTTCCTCAAATTGAAGCAACGCTTTTTATTAGAAACTGTCAGCTATCTATGTTTCGTCCCAAGAGAGAACGCGGCCAAATATCGATGAGCTCAAAATGAATTGACGACGATTCTGACGAGAAAGAAACGTCAACAGGAAGACAGGGATCGTGATGAGCCGAAGCAACTGTTTGGGCTACTGATACGCGCTAGTTTTACGGAAAGATAAACCAATTCCATAAGGCCAGCGCTTCTCGACCTTTTTTTCTCCGCGTACCCCTTGGCGATATTTTTCATATCGCTTGTACCCCCTGGTTTGAAATGTTCTCGCAGAGTGGGAGAGAGTAATGGTAAATCATGTTGTGGTAGTATAGTTAAGGTTGCAAATTGAACTATGGTTTATTTGATTGCTACAGTCATGTTTTAAGAGCAAGATAGAACAACAAAATAAATATTATAAAGAAAAATTGCTTTGTCCGCCATTACTGATTTTTTTTTTCGTGTACCGCCTGAAGGCTTTCGAGTACCCCTAGGGGTACGCGTACCCCAGGTTGAGAACCGCTGCCATAAGGGCTAAACACTGAGTCCAGATATGTGAAGGAACAAGGAGGGAAACTTGAGCCCAAATGAGCGTGACAGGAAAGGACAGAATACCGGCAGAGCTCTATAAACACGGCAAAGAGGCAATAGCAACGGGACTTCACTGTGTAATTTCCAGACTTGGAAGGAAGAGAGACAACCGGAGGAATGAATGAAAGGAGTTGTATATCTGATCCATTGAAATGGCGATCGGCTACAATGCAGCAACTAGCGTGGCGAAACATTGATCAACGCCGCCTACAAAGTCCTCTTCCAGATTCTGCGCCACTCTTGTGTCACTAGAGTGGGGCGTCGTTATATTCAACTTGACAGCACAAAGCCAGACCCCAAAAAATCCTAAAGTTATCGGAAGTCAATTGGTTTTGTCTCCGCACTCCGTCAATGGGACACCCGAAACAATGTTCAACTCTAAGAGATGGCGCTGTAGTGGTAGTGGTAGTGGTAGTAAAATCGAAATTTCAACGAGCATTTTGCTTGATAACCGAAAAAACTGCTTTTAGTTACTCTGTTTTTATATTATTCTAACTTTCTAGTACTTACTTTTACTATATTCAATCTATTTTTATCAAAAAAACTTGAATTTGTTGTACTACTATATTGAGTAAACGGAGCTGTATAAGAAAATCAAGTTTTTTGATAAAAATAGATTGCATATAGTAAAAGTAACTACTAAAAAGTTAGAATAATATAAAAACAGGGTAACTAATAGCAGTTTTTTAGTTATTAAGCAAAATGCTCGTAGAATTTTCGATTTTACTACCACTATCACTACAGCGCCATCTCTTAGAATTGAACATTGTTTCGGGTATCCCATTGGTTTACCTTCACACGCACTGAAGAAACTTGCCATGAAACATCAATCATAATAATCCATGGGTCAGCAATAAAAATCGATAGCTCTAGAACTCTAACGGTGATGGCGAAAACAGTGAAGTGTGCGCGTCCAAAGAACGATACCCCGCCGCGTCGAAAACGCACACCATGCCGCAGGTCGTGGACACCGGATACGCCCGTTCCGGCATCTAAAACATCACTATTGGACAATAATCAGAGCATCGAAAAAAAGCCCGATTCGGGAAGGCCGACGACCCTGAGCGACGCGAAGCTCCAAAGGATGCTGGAAGACCGAGGGAAAAGTGACTACATTGCTGCGTGCGCTTGGCCGGGAGGCCTGTGCAACCGGCCAAACAGTGAAAAAGTACCTGGCGAACATGGACGTACTTGTCAGGAACAAGTGACATTTCCGTCCGACTGGTCTCGGAGCAGCGGTAGCGTCTGAATAAGTTGGTCAAGTCGATTTTCCCGACAAATCGCGACGTGACGGTGGTGACGGACAGCTAGACCTGTCTCACGCTGGATGGCAACGACTGGCTGGGCACATCGTATTTTACTTCCCCCACGAAGGAAGTGAGCACCGAGGTGAAGTTCATTTCACACACCAAGTTCCCCAAGAAGGTGCTTCTGTGGCTGACAATCTGCTAGAAGGGGATCAAATCCGCTCTTCTTTTTCTCCGGACTGACCCTGAACGGGGAAATTTATAATACAAAGTACCTGCCGGAAGTTGCGTCGTACATCAAGAAATACCATAAGGCCGAAGATGCGGTACTTTGGCCGGATCTGGCTTCGGCCCATTACTCGAAGCGAAGCGAAGCGAAGAAGAAGGAGCGGCACAATATTTATGTAATACCCAAATTGGCAAACCTGCTCAGCGTCCACAAGTTGCGTCGCGTCGAGGATTTGTGGATAAACCTGAAGCGTAAGATCTACTTCAACAATGTCGCGAAACTGAGGAGGAATTGATAGATAAAACAAAGAAAGAACCCAAAAACATGCCTATACGCATGTGTTCCGGTTTACTGCCGGAAGGCCGCTCGCAAGGACGTAGATTTTTTTTGGCTAGTAAGCATACAGAAGTACCTTCCATAGTTATTTTTTTATCGCCATCCGAAAAAAGTCCGTTTTTACCGCAAACCTTACTACCCAGGCAGGAGAGCATAACAGAATCTTAACTCATCAACAACATATTCAGGTATGAGGACTTATCGTTTCATTCGAAAGATATTCACGTTTCAAACATGCATTTGAAAATATCATAAAATTTTTATACTATATGCCTTCAACAAGATATTTGAGTAGATTTTAAAGTATTTCATTAAAAGTAAGTTTTTGAGTGAAAATTGTTCGTTATTGATTATTTATAATATGTTCATTTATGCATTCAGAGTTCAATAATTTGAAAATATCTGAATCGGCCATTTTCGTGATTTTTAATGCAAACTATTGGTTTCTTATTGGAATATCCAACTTTGTTGATAGTCTTGGATTAAAAATATTTTGGTATTATTTTCTGTTATGTTACCAACTATGTAAACCATATCAAGATCAAAATGAGGTGTATTTCCAATATCTGGTTGTGATATTATAATGATATTCCTCCTGCTCGGGTAGTGTACCGGCGTCAGTCAGATTTCCATCAGCAGCATTCTCTTCAAAATGTTTGATCCAGTTGAATGTTTAAACTTAATACGACAGGTTACTTCTATTGAAAACTCTACTAACGCCGGTACACTGGTAGTGTCGGCAGAAAAAATGATTTTCAGGATTCCAGACTTGATCCATTTATTGTTTGGTCGCTCAAAATGGGAAACATCTTCATCAAAAAACAGGTAGAAAAATTCTTGAGATAACATTTTGCAGCAAATTTATTGACCCATCATCTTCTGCACAGTGGACGTTGTGTAACATTGCTTTTGAGGATGCGGTCCGACGAGCGGGCATCGAAACAAGAGGCACGAATTCCATCAAAGGTAGCCATAACTCAACTCATAAGCTGCGCAGACGACCTTGACGTTATTACGATTCTTGACATTGCAATCTACGCCAGACTAGAAGTAGGGGCTATGGGAGTTGGACTAGAAATTAATGCATCGAAAACCAAGTATTTGAAAGGGAGATGCTGGAGAGAAACCAACATTCGCATCACACGGGCGGAGATCAAGGACGGCGATGAACTCAAAGTGGCAGATGAGCTCGTATACTTGAGATCTGTGGTAATCGCCAACATTAACACTCGATTCAGGAGCATACGGCACCGCCCGAAAATGCATTGTGAGTATTTCATTACGTATTTTAGGAGTCCGGATTATTGCGGATACAAGCCTTGATAGCATGCGAAGATTCATCTAAGTTAAACTGCCATTATCAAAACATAAAGAAATGTTTACACTCTTCAGAAAAAAGCGTCGAACCTAAACTTGATTCAATTGCCATTGAATACGATGCATCAACATTGCGAAAGTTGGTCCAGGAACATTTTGTTTCCAAGTTTTCCACGTATGATTTTACAGTACAGGGCAATTTAATTAGTACGGGGGCAATTTAAATCTTGGATCAATTTTTTGTGAAGTATTACCACTTCTTGAGGGTCTGCAGGTTCGACATTGTAACGCTGTAGGAGGTATGCTGGAAGGGAGTATCGGTAAATACACCATCTAACAGAGCAGGTGAAACACACACATTGTCATTGTGAAAGACAAAATGCAGAAGTGATAGGATGGTGACCAATCGACAAAAGAACTTGTACAAGTGTTGTTTCTTCAACGTTGGCATCATTGACATGTACAATCCTCACTCAGGAAGTAACGATGACGACGAAGACGCTTTTCAGGCGCATCTCAACGCTCATATCGACCAGGAGGAGGTATTTTGAACTGGTTATTGGAAAGTTTAGCACCTCCGGCTCATGAATGAATGGCTTCCGACTCACTGACTTTGCCGCCTTCAAAAACATGGCCATACGTACAAAGATGAAAATTATCACTCGCGTTTAACCTTTTCGCGAACCGATAGGACCACAACAGAATCACAAATCGATGAAGTTTTGATTCATGGAAGGCACTTCTCGAATATTATCGACGTCCAAACCTATCGTGGTGCAAACGTCAATTCTGATCACTATCTCCTGATGGTCGAAATGCGCCCAAGACTATCGGTTGTCAATAACATCCGCTCGGTATGATCTGGAGCGAGTTAAACTCTCCGAAGTCGTCACTAAGAACGTGCGTCACCAGATGAGGAAGAGAGAGAGCTATAGACAATCATGGACGAAAATGGTTTCCTTGCGACACTTACACGATTGATTAAGGCCACGATGGATGGTATACAGTGCTGTGTGAAGATTTCTGATGCGTTATCAAGCCCGTTGGAAACACGCAACGGTCTTTCCTGCCTTGTGTCCAACATGCCGGGCTCGTTCTGCAATTGAGCCGTTACGAACCAGAGTGGTCTAAAGACCATTTTTCTGAAATGAGTTTTTTCCCTATTCCGCATCTACACAAAAAACTGTACTTGGTAGATCAAAAATATTTTAAAAAATCAAACTCATTTACCGGGTTTGTGTACATAGACCACTCTGTTCCGAAGCGATTCGAGGATTCCAGTGAATATATATATGAAGTCAGAGTTGTCTATGTACATTGGTGAGATAAAATCACCGATTTCGCAAAGAAACTGTTAATTTTATGTATCCCAATGTTAAACCATTTCATAACCTTTAAATTAGAACATTTTGTTTGAAAGAATCCGTTGAACAGAATTTTATTCAGAGATTTTTCGAAAATTGCTTCTCCTGAACAATTTGCTCGATGGTACATAGACCACTCTGGTTCGCAACGGCTCAATTAATCCAGCTAGTTCATCTGCTTCGCTGACGACGTGAATCTTGCGGGAAGATGTTCCAGGCGGTTGCTGAACAGTACACGAAGCTGAAACGTGAAACAGAAAAGGTTGAAAAACGTCGAAGATTAAGTAGCTGCCGATAGGGGAGACCAATGCGATAGGACTCGTATAGGCAGTAGCGTAATAATCGACGGAGTTCGAGGTGGTTTAGGAATTTATGAACCTCAGACCATTGCACAAAATTTAGGGGGAAATTTGGGTCTAGAGCTCTATAGCAACATTTTAGAGAAAAACTTTCTTCTACAAAGTTGTTACATATGATAAAACGCTTATTAAAAATTATCTAAAATTAGGGTGACCAACATTTTCAATGCAATCAAGTATCTAACTGTTTTATCTTTGCAGATAGAAGAAAAATTTGTTCTACAATGTTATTGCTCCATTAATTTTAAGTAACTTTGTGAAAAAAAGTTTTTCTCTATCCTTGAAAACAACCGATTTATACTGAAAAACACATTTTACGCTCTAACTTTTTTACTTCAAGTTTCTTCTCAAAACTGTCTTTGAGCGACTTTTTGTTCTTTTTAAGAGAAACAATTTGCAATGCTGACATCGTACATATCTCAATTTTACTCAAAGTTTTTAATATTTTTTATCAAAATATATGCGTTTTTCATTTGTATGTCATTCTTTTTGTGGCAAACATATAAAATATTTCTTGGTCTCGTTTTGAAGGGCATACTTGACTTTATAAATGGAGGAATTTTCAGAAATATGTTATTTTTCAAATTTGAGTAAGTTTAATTTAAAAACAACACGAAAATTTCAATAATTTTATACATTATGCATATAAATGCACCCAGATTTATTTTTTGGTATTTTTTCTCATAACTAGACGTAATTACCTTTAATTTGACCTAAAAAGATCGAAAATCGATCAACTGGTTCAAAAGTTATAATTTTTTTTAAATTAAATACATCGAACACAGTCGTTTTTTATGGTCACCCTATTTCGAAGTTGGTCACGCAAAGTGCTTCAATAGTGCTCAAAATCGCAGGGATGCATCTATGTTGAAAATAGTCAAACCCGTATTGTTTCGTTAGACTAGCTGGTGACCATAAAAAACGGCTATATTCGATGTATTTTATTTCGAAAAATTCATAACTTTTGAACCAGTTGATCAGTTTCCCATCTTTTTGGGTCAAATTAAAAATTATTACGTCTAGTTATAAGAAAAAATACCAAAAAATAAATCTGGGTGCTTTTATATGCATATTGTTTAAAATTATTGATATTTTCGTCTTGTTTTAAATTGAATTTACTCAAATTTAAAAAATAACATATTTCTAAAAGTTCCTCCATTTATAGAGTCAAGTATGCCCTTCGAAATAAGTAAGAGATATTTTTTATGTTTGCCCCAAAAAGAATGACATACAAATTAAAAACGAATATATTTTGATGGAAAATATTAATAACTTCGAGTAAAATTGAGATATTTACGATGTCAGCATTGCAAATTGTTTTTTTTTTTTTAAATGCTCAAAAAGTCGTTCAAAGACAGTTTTGAGATGAAACTTGAAATAAAAAAGTTAGAGCTTAAAATGTGTTTTTTCAATATAAATCGGTTGTTATCAAAGATAGAGAAAAACTTTTTTTCGCAAAGTTATTTGAAATTAATGGAGCTATAACATTGTAGAATAAATTTTTCTTCTATCTGCAAAGATAAAACGGTTAGATACTTGTTTGCATCGAAACTGTTGGTCACCCTAATTTTCGATAATTTTTCGATGAGTGCTTTATCATATGTAACAACTTTGTAGAATAAAGTTTTTCTCTGAAATGTTGCTATGGAGCTCTAGACCCAAATTTCCCCCTAAATTTGATTTCTGGACCATTGTGCATTGGTAACGAGAATTCGGCAGACGTATCGAAGCTGAAAGTGGTGCCTACTACGGATTCCACAAGACCTTGAGATCTGGGAAACTATATCACCGTACCAAGTGCACCATGTACAAGACACTCGTAAGGCCGGTAGTCCTCTACTGGAACTAGACATGGACAATGCTCGAGACGAGGCCGTTTTGGCGGCAAAGAATGAGCTGGCGCAACTTTACGACGATCCCAATATTCAGAAAGTCACCGAAGCTGGCAGGGTACTAAGGACGAGATATGTTGTGAGACTGTCGGCTAACAATTCCGCAAAAAAGGTGTTCGTCTTCAGTTCGGCCGGTGCAAGACATAGAGGCGCGCAATGAGCTAGGTGGACCAAGTAGAACAAGATCTTGGAAGTGTCGGTCGCTCAAGAAACTGGAAACAATCTGACATGGCTCAATCTGGTTGGCGTAACATTGTGACGCGGGTGAAATCCTGAGGGATGTGTCACTAGGAAAGTAAGTAAGTAGTTTTATGACAAACGTGTCGTAGTTTTGTGGTGGTTGATATTCTGATAATCTCACATCGAGTGTGGATGAAAAAAATTCGAATAGACGTAACATTTAATCTTATCATATCTGATTTAATTTATATGTATTTACCAAGTGGAACACATCCTACGCAAGATAATGTGCGATGGCACCACATATTCGCAAAAAAAAAAATTAGATATAAATATCCAATTGTAAGAGATACAAAGCATCAGTGTCCGAATCGGATGATGCAGAGTATCATCATGTTGATGAAAATATTTCTTCTGGTGCTAGCCATCAAGGTTTGTCGAACGCGTTACGACGATATACCCGGATCACTTTAAATTGTTTCATTGCAATTTCCGCAGGTTTCAGCAGCATTTCTCACATGCACTGGAGGATACGAATCTGGTTGTAAGGATTGTATGACGCAACTGCAATGTATGGGCAGCCATGCGAGCATTCAAACAGTTTGTCCAGTGTCTGCACCATACTGTGCCAGTGGATCGTGTTCAACATCGCTGGATGTTGAGGCAGGTTGCAAGGTTGCAAGTATCAGGTGCACCGGTATTGGAAAATTCCCAGGTATTAGATTACTTCTGTATTTATACTACTACAATATATAAAAAATGGTCGCAGAGACTTAGTCTCGTACAGAAGAAGAACATTTGTTTCTGTCGAAGTTACAGAGGAATATTCTTTTACTTCTAGATCCAAGTACTTGTCAAGCTTACCATTTTTGTGACGAAGCCGAAATTTCGTCGGATGTCTACACGTGTCCACCTGGAAACATATTCAACGGCACCGCCTTGCAGTGTGAACGATCGCCCCTTGCCGAGGATTGTGTGACCCTTAAATGTCCCGCCTCGACGGGTGTAGCAACTTATGGCACCAGTAAAACGTATTATGCTATTTGCGTCTACTCAAACAATGTTCTTTCTCAAATATTGATGATGAAATGTCCGGATGGAGCCACATTCGATGGCAAAAACTGTATATACCAGTGTAAAGAGGAAGGCAGTTTCGCTGATTCCAATGACCCTAGCAAATACTACCAGTGCCAGGCTCTCAACGGAGGTTGGACATATTATCATCTCGACTGCCCTACTGGTGAACAGTTTGATGCTTCTCAACAAAAGTGTGTTTCTTGTACATGTACATGTTGATGCTGCCAAATATTTCATGCTAATACATAAATATATATATAAGTATTAGAAATAAATGGTAACTCTAAAGTTAAAATGCACACCGAATATATTTTCACTATAGAGAAGAAACTGAAATAAAGCTTTGCCCGGACGATTGCCCAGTTTTATTAGCATTGTATTTAAAGTATTCTAGCTCGTATGGAAAAATTATATTAAAACGAATTGTAGAAATCCCTGCCACTATACCTTTGTAGAATGAAACAATATTATACATTCTGAAATATCCTGTGACAGATGGTATCCTTTTTGTTCTGTAGAGAAATCCGAAGTAGGATAGCTTGATTAATTTTTTTGAAAGAAAGGATTTTAAACACATCTATTTTAATTAGATAGATTTAGATTTAATAATTTATCTTCACCTAAAAACATTTTTTTACTGGCAACTTCTGAGAAACACAAGCTCATTTGTACCCAACAAACATATATTTCAGGTATAGCATTTAGGCACGAGTATCTTGTACTGACCCTTATTCGATACTTTATGTGAATTCCTAAAGGCCTTCGTTTTTATCCACTAATCAATCAAGCGATAGCTTGGTACAATTTTCTAATTATTCTTGCTCGTCGATCGAGAAAAAAATCATAAAAAAGAATTCGAATATTTATCGTGTAGCTTTGAAAAAGTGAACAGAAAGTTTTGAACGATTCTCAGCATCTAGGCTTTGTTTTTCAAACTTATTTTTTGTTAAAAAAAATTATTCGATAAATTGAAAAATGGAGGCATTGGTATCTTTCTTGCATAACATACTGTAACCAAAACCACTTGCTTTTAACCACCTACTTTTTATCTTAAAAAAGAAAATTAATATTCACACTCATGTTATTGCATTTGGCAAAACATCAGAACAATAATCCAAAAGTCCAAAAAAGCTTTAATTCCCAAGGTGTCTGTAAATATTTTGTTAAAAAACATTAGTGTTTTTTCTCAAGTACATCAGATCATAACTCGAACTGTTTTATTTCTCATATAAATCATAAGTGAGTTTTATATTAATATGATGAGAGCCTCATCATCATATCAAACAAAAGGTTGATCTTTCACATGAATGTTCCTAGCGTAACAACAACGTAACGTTTAATCTTATCAAATCTGATTTATTTTGACTTTATTATATTTACCAAGTGGAACACATCCGACATATGATAATGCGTACTCGCATCACCTTTTCGCGAAATTTTTAAATATAAATATCCACCCTGACAAGAAAACAGCGCATTAGTGTCAGTCTATGCAAACCTTCATCATGTTGGCAAAAATATTCCTGCTGGTGCTAGCCGTCCAGGTTTGCCGTGCGCACCCCGACGAGGTGCCCGGAACACTTCAGGTTGCTTCACCGATATCTCTACCGGTTGCAACAGCAGCTTTTACGTGCACTGGAGGATACGATTCAGGTTGCAATAATTGTACTACACAAATACAATGTACGGGCAGCGGTACGGCTATTGAAACAACTTGTCGAGGATCTACGCCATTTTGTACCAGCGGATCATGTTCTGCATCGGTTGATCCTGGAGTAGGTTGCTCAGTTCCAACAATTACGTGCACCGGAGAAGGAGTATTTCCAGGTATTCAATTCAAATTCGCTTATATCAATGCAACATTCGAATATTCTTTTATTTTTAGACCCATATATTTGTCAAGCTTACCATAACTGTTCAGAAGCCAATAAAAAATCGGATGCCCACCTTTGCCCTCTTGGATTCGTGTTCAACGCCGCCACCTTGCTGTGTAAACAATCCTCCCTTGCCGAGGATTGTGTGACCGTTAAGTGTCCCATCTCGACCGGTGTAGGAACATATGGTACAAGCCAAACATATTATGCTGTTTGCATCTACTCAAACAATAGTCTTTATGAAATTTTGATGTTGAAGTGTTCGGATGGAGCTACCTTTGATGGTAGAGGTTGTGTATACCAGTGTAAAGAGGAAGGTAATTTTACTGATGCAAATGACTCAACTAAATACTACCAGTGCTATGCTCTCAACGAAGGTTGGGCATACTATCATCTCAAATGTCCTTCTGGTAAAAAGTTTGATGCTACTAAACAAGTGTGCATGCCTAGTACATGTACCTGTACTTGCTCATAACTGCTATTTAAGATAACACATCTATCATAGCTTATTAGTAATAAATAGCAGTTCTAAAAAGAGGTACATGAATTGTATTCAAATAAAAAAAACAAAATTATTTTTTCTTCATATTTGTTTTTGTATAAAACCTTGATACATGAATTTTGGTTCAAGTTCCAAAAAAAAAAAAACAAAAACTACTCGAAGCTCAAGTTTCAGAGCGTTTTCTCTTTACACATTGATATGCCTACATCATGAATTCGAAGGCGGGGGCCTAGCGTAGTTGGTAACGTCTACGCCAACCACGCTCGACACCTGGGTTCGAATCCCAACGCCGACGTAGGTGTCGATGGTTGTGGGGTGGCGTGATCCACTCACAACCAACCCAACTGGTCAAGATTAAATCCTAGCCGATACCGGGATATTTTCTGAGGCGGAAAATCTCTGGAATTACGCCTTCCATCGCGTGAGAAAGTAAAGCCGGGTGTCGGTGATTGGCACAACAATAGTGGTTTCTGAGCTACTCTGTTCTAATACATATATACTAAAAACGTGCGCGTCGTTTTGAAAAAAAACTATTGAGTATTGAAATTATTCTAAATTGAAAACGAAACTTTTAAGTGTAATTTTGTCTTACATTTCTACATCCTGAATCAAAAGTTTTGGGATAACGTCAGATTTCAACAAACAAAAATCAGGGAAAAGTTCCTCTCGTTATTGTTTCGATTAAAAATTTAGTGTTTCCTTGAATACTTGAAACCGGATGCATTTAGAAAGTACAAATTTCATTTCAAGCTGTCTGATTCCCAATAGCTGCCAAAACCATTTATTATTATTGAGCTTGAGCTTGAGCTTGAACGACCGCACATTTCGTAGTTACTCTTCGGTGATCGATCTGAGCTAGTAAAGTTGCACAAAGAACCACGTATATAGCTACTAGTGTACAACAATTCAGTAGCTCCCGTTTTGTAAAGTTCGATGACGGCACCGGCCATGTCCTTACAATCGTTAGGGTAAGAAATGTCGTTATAAGGAAGGAAGTGTAACAGTCGTTGCTGTCGGAGACCGAGTTTACCTTCGGATCTCCACGACTGCGACGGAAAGGAAGGGTTGTATCACCGTGGTAAGTGGCGGAATCGAACGACGTTGTGCGTGAAGCACGATCACTACGAAAACTAACTCCTGTCTTGACGCTCGCGAAAACCATCTACAAGCCAAAGCATCCAAGTATCTATATAGATGTCCACTATCAACCCCGCATATCCTCAAGTAAGCAAACGCAGTTCGTTAGATGTGGTTTCAACGTGCTCAAATAAATCCAACGAGCAAGCAGTCTTTGGCTGACCGGCCACCGTTAGAAATGAACAACCGTCTTGGTACACATCGCGAAGCCATTACACATCGAAAACCCATAGATGAGCAAAACCCACCCTGGCCAAAGACACGTGTTAACCAGGACATTATGCACGACTGCTATAAGAGAATGGAAGCCATATCTAAACTCTACACGTTTGACAGTAGGCAACATATCGGGGCAGTGTTATGAAAATGACTGTAAGACAATGACAGCAAATTTTCAACTGATCCGGCTCTCATTGTATTGCACAGCTCTGACGAGAGCACACATGCAACTCCATACGGACTGTTATTTTTCATCTTCATATGTCTGTTGGTAGTTCCAAGCTGTCGCGAATGACAGCCTGTAATCTACCGACATCCTTCAACACGAATCCAAGCGGGATGTCAGGCGATTACGATCACAACAGTAAGGCCGATGAAAGAATGAAAGAGAGATGGTGCGAAGCACGTTTTTTCTTACGTGGGGAGTAATTTCAACAATGGAAACGGTTTGCTTTGTATTCAATATGCCACCGGCCTGTGAAAAAGAAGAAACGAAAAAATGCGTCGATGTCGATGACAGCCGCAGCCGATCAGCAGGCTGTCAACAGGAACAGGACATCCTCAAAACGAGCAAACTAGGCTGTCATGTCCGAACAAACAAAATACATGCGCAAGAATGAGCTGTCGTACGCAACACAAGACAGTTTCTTTGCCTTGTTTAAGCTGTAGCTGTATGTGAGCTCTCATGAATAGCTCATGCATGAGGCTGTTAGAGTAAAGAGAGAGAAAAGTCGTCAGTATAGTGTCGCTCTCCAGTCATTTTCCTAAGCTTGTATCGGGGCTTTATTTAAAACTCGAACGAAGTCGACGAATCCGCTTATATGATGAACAACCTATGTTCCCTATGGGTTATTCCATACGAAATGTACATGCCACTTGGACACGACCATCACAGATTTTGCTCAAAGTTGGGGGAATTATTCATCTACTGTCTCTTTGGAAAAATCCCAATTTTGGTGTCGATTGGAATACCTCCCGCTCTCTAGGACCCCCTTTTTTTTGTTCATCTATAATTTATTTGACACGGCACAAATACAACTTAATGTTTAACGGCGCCAATTATATCTGGTAGCTTACTTTCTAAAGTATCTTAATAACTAAAAGCAAATTTTTTATCCTCGCTGCCGACTACGAGCTGAAACTAAATGTAACTTAAGGCTATAATATTTTGCATTAAAAGCACTGGTTTACTGTATGATGGTTTTCATTGCCATAGGTAAGCACATGATCCGCTGCTGGGCCAAGATATTACGGACTGGCATATTGGGTTGTCTCCCTCGGGACCTGGGAGTATCGTGCGGGTCTAGTTGCTGTTTCCGGATCCGGGGTCTTAACGTGTTCTTGTCGTTTGGTTGGATGTAGGCGGAAGGGAATAGGATTAAACTGGGGCGTGGGTGGATTTCAGGAAAACGTATATAAGGGACATGTAGGATAGGTCACGGCTCGCCAAGACATCACGAACAGGAACAGCCGGCTGCCTACTTTCGGCCTGCAGGGAAGCTATTAATTTAGACCTGGCGTCACAGTGTACAGGGCATGACCAAACAACGTGCTCTATGTCGTGATAACCTTCACCACAGGCACAGATACCACTTTCCCCGAGCCCAATACGACGGAGATGCGCGTCAAATCTATAGTTATTGGACATAAGCCGGGACATCACGCAAATGAAATCCCGACCTACATCCAACCCCTTGAACCACGGGTTCGTCGACACCTTGGGGATTATGGAATGTAACCACCTTCCCAGTACCCCTCTGGTCCAAGCATTTTGCCAACTGATGATCGTATTCTGACGTGCAAATGAGAAAAATTCATCAAAGGCAATTGGTCTTCCATAAATTTCACCGTTTGTTGCGCCCACCTTAGCCAAAGAGTCCGCTTTCTCATTACCCGGTATCGAGCAGTGAGAAGGGACCCACGCTAAGGTAATCTGAGTAGATTTTTCGGATAAAGCACTCAGATGTTCCCGTATTTTCCCCAGGAAATACGGAGAGTGCTTAACATCTTTCATCGATCGGAGAGCCTCAATGGAACTGATACTGTCCGTAAAGATGAAATAATGGTCCGTGGGCATTTTTTCGATAATCCCTAGGGTGTACTGAATTGCAGCCAATTCTGCGACGTAAACAGAAGCAGGATTATCAAGCTTATGGGAGACGGTTAAATTGTTATTGAAAATACCGAAGCCAGTGGACCCATCAAGAAGTGATCCGTCAGTGTTGAACATATTGTCGCAGTTGATGTTTCGATATTTATTGGAAAAAAATTGAGGGATCTGCTGCACGCGTAAATGATCCGGGATTCCACGAGTTTCTTCTATCATGGATGTATCGAAAAACACAGTAGAATCAGAAGTATTTGATAAGTCGACACGATTTGGAATATTCGAAGAAGGGTTAATATTATGGGACATGTGATTGAAATACAATGTCATAAAACGGGTTTGAGAATTAAGTTCGATTAACCTTTCAAAATTTTCAAACACGGGACGGTTCAAGACCTCACATTTGATAAGAATACGAGAAGACAGGCTCCAGAAGTGGTTTTTCAATGGTAGTACTCCAGCTAAGACCTCCAAACTCATCGTATGGGTCGACTGCATGCAACCCAAGGCGATACGCAAACAACGATATTGTATTCGCTCCAGTTTGATCAAATGTGTGTTTGCTGCGGAGCGGAAGCAGAAACACCCGTACTCAATGACAGACAATATCGTTGTTTGGTAAAGCCTTATAAGGTCTCCTGGGAGGGCTCCCCACCATTGTCCGGTTATTGTACGAGGAAAATTCACTCTTTGTTGACATTTTTTCATCAGATACCTAACGTGACAACCCCAGGCGCCTTTAGAGTCGAACCAGACACCAAGATATTTGTGTACCAAAACCTGAGAAATCGTTTTACCCATTAATTGTGTTTGAAGCTGAGCAGGTTCATGCTTCCTAGAAAAAACTACTATCTCAGTCTTCTCCGGAGAGAATTCGATACCTAGCTGTAAAGCCCAAGCAGACAAATTGTCCAAGGTATCTTGCAATGGTCCTTGCAAATCGGCAGCTTTGGCTCCTGTAACAGAGATTACACTGTCGTCTGCAAGTTGTCTTATCGTGCATGAATTTGCCAGACATTCGTCGATGTCATTTACATAAAAGTTGTAAAGAAGGGGGCTTAAACATGAGCCCTGGGGAAGACCCATGTAGCTAATGCGAAAAGTTGCCAAATCGCCGTGCGTAAAATGCATGTGCTTTCCGGACAACAAATTGTGCAAAAAATTGTTCAAAATTGGAGAAAATCCTTGTCGGTGAAGTTTACCCGAAAGAATGTCAATAGAAACGGAATCAAAAGCCCCCTTAATGTCCAAGAACGCAGACGCCATTTGTTTGCGAGCATACGCCAGCTGAATATCTGTTGAAAGCAACGCAAGACAATGATTCGTCCCTTTGGCACGGCGGAAGCCAAATTGAGTATCTGATAGTAGACCATTTGATTCGACCCAATGGTCTAAACGACGGAGTTTCATTTTTTCCATCAATTTCCGGATACAGGATAGCATTGCAATCGGCCTATAAGAGTTGTGATCAGAAGCTGGTTTCCCTGGTTTTTGGATGGCGATCACCTTCACTTGCCTCCAATCCTGCGGTACAATGTTTTGCTCCAGGAACTTATTGAACAAGTTCAACAAGCGCCTCTTGGCATTGCCGGGTAGATTCTTCAACAAGTTGAATGTGATTCTATCTAACCCAGGCGCGTTATTGTTACAGGACAGGAGGGCAACTGAAAATTCTGCCATCGTAAAAGGTGATTCTATCGCGTCGTGGCCCGGAGACGCATCACGAACAATATTTTGCTCAGGAACAGAGTCCGGACATACTTTCCTGGCAAAATCAAATATCCACCTACTTGAAGACTCCTCGCTTTCGTTGACCGTTACGCGATTCCGCATTCTTCGGGCTGTGTTCCAAAGAGTGCTCATCGATGTCTCCCTCGACGTCTCGTTCACGAACCGACGCCAATATCCGCGTTTCTTTGCTATAGCCAGGCTTTTAAGCTTGGTATTAAGCTCCGAATACCGTATATAGTCGTCGGGTATACCTCCCTTCTGGAAGGCCAAAAACGCGTCGGATCTTTGCGTGTAGACATCGGAGCACTCTTTGTCCCACCACGGAGTTGGAGGCCGCTCTTTGATCGTTACGCCGGGATATTTCTTCGTTTGGGCTTGCAACGCGGCGTCGAGGATTAAGTCCGCGAGGAGGTTGTATTTTTCAAGTGGTGGGTGATGTTGAATCGACTCGACCGCTTTTGAAATCATTTCCTCGTATAACTTCCAATCGACATTCCGTGTGAAGTCATACGGAATGTCAATTGGTCGCATGCGAGTTGAACCGTCAGTAATTGAAATAAGAATAGGCAGATAGTCGCTACCGTGAGGATCGAGGATTACCTTCCATGTGCAATCCAACCGTAGCGACGTCGAACATAAGGATAGATCCAAAGCGCTTGGGCGCGCTGGAGGTTTCGGGATACGTGTCATTTCACCGTTGTTCAAAATAGTCATGTCGAAGTCATCGCAAAGGTTATAGATTAAAGAGGAGCGGTTATCATTGTAGGGGGAACCCCA
This sequence comes from Wyeomyia smithii, assembly GCF_029784165.1. NCBI lineage: Eukaryota > Metazoa > Arthropoda > Insecta > Diptera > Culicidae > Wyeomyia > Wyeomyia smithii. The sequence goes on along the minus strand of NC_073695.1, from coordinate 197,311,488 downwards.
AGCCACACCATGAGAGTTGAAGTCTCCCAGAATCAAACGTGGCGAGGGAAGCAGTTCTATTAAATCAAAGAGCAGCCGTTGCCCAACCTGTGCTCTGGGAGGAATATATATTGAGGCAATACAAAGCTCTTTACCTTGTATTGTCATTTGACATGCGACAACTTCGATACCTGGAATCGAGGGGAGGTTAATACGATAGAAAGAATAGCACTTTTTAATCCCTAAAAGTACCCCTCCAAATGGGGTGTCTCGATCAAGGCGAATAATATTAAAATCATGGAAGTTGAGATCGATATTTGAAGTAAGCCAAGTTTCACAAAGGGAAAATGCATCGCATTTGTTTCTATTTATTAAAACTTTAAACGAATCCATTTTTGATAAAACACTTCTACAATTCCACTGTAAGACAGAGATAGAATCCTTCGTATACGCAGATGAATTAGGCATCGAAGGATACAATCGCTGCAAGGAGGGGCCATTGGGCAGTCAACTGCTTCAAAAATGATCTAACTGTTGGGAGGAATGCTGTAAGAAAAATTTTAATTGGATCGGGTACATTGAAAGTTTCAAAAATCCAGTCCACAATGTCATCAACTGGGAGTGCAAAAGGAACAACTGGGGTTTTAGATGTTCCTGGCAGTGCTGGGAACTCCTTCTGGGACTTTAAATTTGCAAGCCCAGGAGGAGTTCGCTTCGGTTTTTCCGCAGCACTGTTTGGTTTGTTTGTAACTTTCATTTCACTTTGGGAAATCTTAGGACCTTTTCGGGGACGTTTAGGAGAGGAAATATTTTTCTTCTTTCTAGACGCCCAGGATTGGCATAAGTAGTTCCCGCTGGTGAATCGTCAGAATCGGTTTCATCAGAGGACAACAGATCAAAGGGGTTCGATGTTATGGTAGAAGTGGTCACGGTCTTCTTCAGCATCACAGCGTAAGATCGCTTTGAACGCTCCTTAAGTGACCGCTTGATTTTATCTCTGCGCTGCATGTACACCGGGCATGTGGAGAGCTCATGCTGATTTTCCCCGCAGTGAATACATTTTTCAGCATTTACACTGCAAGAATCGTCCGCATGAGTTTCTCCACACTTGCTACATCGTGCCTTATTGCAGCAGTAGGCGGCTGTGTGGCCTAGCTGCTTGCAATTGGTGCAATTCATAACACGGGGTACATACAATCGCACAGGCAGACGAACCCGATCGATCGAGGCGTGGCTAAGGAGAGCAGATCCGGCAAACGTAACACGAAACTAGTCTGACGGAGTGTACACTTTTGTGCCGTTGACAAGAGACACAGACCGCAATTGCTTGCAATCTATGATCTTTACTTTTACGTCGTGACACAAAGCATTTTTGAAGCAGCCAAAACCGCTTGCCAAGATACACTCGACCAACAGACTCGAATCGGTTATGATACCGTCGATCTCCACGTCTCGTGCGGGTATATAAACGCGATACTCGCGTGTGAAAAGCTCGGAGCGAGCAATAGCGTTGGCCTGTTCCAGATCGCTGACCACGACACGGAGCTTGTTGGGTCTGACCTTGGAGATTTCGGTCACGGCCTTGTACCCCTCCGTCAGGTCTTTCGAAATCTGCAGGATGTTTAACGGCTTCGATTTCGTTCCTGCTTTTGGCCGAAAGAAAACAGTAAAGCTGCCCTGAGATCCGTCCAGGTAAAGCCTGGGGCGAGGGGGGACTGGAGAATTAACAGAGGAAGGGTTGGTAGGAGGGACAGGGTCGGAGGGGTTCGGGGATGGTGGCACGGGAGGCGAGAGATCTACATCCATCGCGCTAAATCTAGCGCACTAGCGCCGACAGAACACGTACCCCTTTACTTCTCCTTTCAGCGGGGTTGGTTGTCCGAACGGTCGAAGCTGCAGCCGTTACAGCCAGCAGCACCAATACAGCAGCTCCAAACAGCCACCAGCAGCGAGCCGGGTGTGTGATCACTCAGCACAGCGACACAACTCGCTGTCAACTGTTGGCTTCTTCTTTTTCCTCCTTTGTGTTGAGATTCTCGTCCACTGCTGTAGCACAAATCACTTAGCAGCCAAATCGGCTTACGCACCAGCAAACAGCCACGATGCGAAACAGTTGCACAAAGGCGGGCGACCTTGAACCTTCACTCGACCAGGCAAACAATGCCAACACTTGCTCGCGCGTCTTTTGTTTTATATTCTATCGGAGCGATCACCAAACACGTCCTATACTGATGCGTGTTCGGCACAGAATGACTAGGACCCCCTTGTTTTTTGCAAAGTCGCGCAATTTTTGTCAAATATCTCTTATTTCTAAAAAATATTGTTTTTGACCGGAAGTGTTGCCAGATGGATTATTTTTGTATTTTAAAACTAAATTTGCATTTTTCGGCCAATGCAGCTAATTTCATAAATCCGGTCAAAAATAATATTTTTTCTGGATTCCTTGATTTATTTTCTTCAAAGTTCACCTATCACTATTTTCGGGTGTCTTACGTCTATAAATTGTAAAAAAAAATTACGAAGTTTACAACATTTTTCGTAAAAATGTTATATCTCGAGATTGGCTCATATTACCTCGGAATGATAGTTGTTTCTTATTATTTATTGTTTATTATTAATTGAATTAAATCCATCCGACTAGCAGTCTTAATGAAAAAGTGTGTGTATGGCTAGGAAAAGCCACCTTGAAAGTCACTGGTAGGCGACTATCAAGGCGGCATAAAAACCCAGCATCTTTTTAAAAAACAAAAACATATACAGAGATATTACAAAAATCCGATACAGATAACATAGATAAAGTCAAAACAAACAATGCACATTAATTAACTATACTAGAAATTAAAATTAACATTTTGAAGATTATAAATCAGGGCCATCCGACGAACAGGTTCATGCTGGCCATAATTTGTGCGGTGTGCGTTTGTCTGCAGTAATCGCTGATGACGTTGTGGATGAAGAGGGCATTGCAGCTGAAGCATTGTCAAGATAGCAGGGCAGTCATAGCAACCAGTGAGGATTTTGTGCACTGTCCTGGCCAGTATGTCCTTACGACGCTCTTCAAGAGGTCTTATCCCAACCAGCAGGCAAAGCCTTCCGTATGGCGGCAAATAATCAGGGTTCCTCCATGGCAATCTGCGACGAATCCTTCGGATAAAGAGCTTTTGAATGCGCTCGATTGGCTGTATCTAAAACTCGTAGTACGGGTCCCAAGCAACGCAGGCAGTTTCTAAAACTAAGCGTACCAGAGAGTAGTAGAGTGTGCGCGAAGTACAGGGGTCGTGAAATTCCTTTCCAATCCTAAATATTAAACCAAGTTGACGATTGGCTTTATTGATGATCGCAGAATAATGCTGCCTAAATGTCATACTAATGTCCAACAAAACACCCAAATCAGTGACAACGTCGCCACGATGCAAATAAGTGCCAGCGATACGATAGTCAAAAAGCAACGGCTGTTTTTTGCACTGGAAGCTAATCACGGTACATTTGGGAATGCTCAGCATCATATAGTTGCGTTGGCACCAGTCGTTGAATGAATCGAGTAACGTCTGATGTCTACAACAATCATCATAGTTCTCAACAACTTATGTGGATGCTTATCGACTGTGACGTTCAACTCGGGGGAGAATTTTCGGCTATTCAGTCTATTTAGAGCAGCTAAACGATGTTTCGCTTCTACTATCCGACGTTTCGATGATTTATTTCATCTTTTTCAAGGATTCTGGATTGTTTTACATAAAATTTTTGCTATCTATACATAAATTGCATGATGTGTTAATGTATGTATGCATGTAGTAATATTTGTCCTAATCTGTTTTCCTTACAAAAATGGCGTCAATTCTAACTATTGTCAAGATTTATTATAAATTAAGCTTATTTGGATTATTATTTTAACACTACTCACTATAATTTGTTATAACTTTATTTTCGCTATGTCTGTTTAAACTATTTATTTGTTACCGGGCGAAAAAACGGGTCAGTACGGTTCAATTTGGCTTAAGCGTTCTATTTTAGCGTTGGTTTCTCGTTTGCTTTGCTATCTGTATACTGTGTTGGTGTGTGGCAACTATGTTAGGTGATTTGACGTTTATGGATGAATGTATAACAGTTTTATTTAGCTGTGTTTTTAAGTGTGTGTATTACTCCTGCATATATCGAATTGAGTCCCTGTGTGTCTGTACGTTTGTTTATGCTGTTTTCGGTTGTCATAATATGGCATACTTCTAAGTACGGTAGTGACTGTTGTTTCTTATGTTTATCTAGGATTTTGGTGTGGTTCAAGTCGAAACGATGGCTTAACGTTATGCTGTGATTCATTAGTGCGGTTTTCTCCTTCAGTGTGGCTATTTGTGTATCCGTGTATTCAGTGTCGGTGGTGGTGGCTGTTTTTTCTGCTAATAACTTGTCCAGTGCATTGTAGTGTGTTTTATGTCCACTAATTCCCGTTTTTAGTTTGTTTGTTGTCATTCCAATATAGCATGCTTCGCAGTTTATGCAAGGTATGCTGTAGATGAGAGCTTTAAATTTACCTTTCCGTTGATGGAAGAAAATGGTCCACATTTAAAAAAACTAAATAAGTGCATAGCCCGGTTCGAAAAGACAATTCTGAATGTTGAAATCCAACACACTTACTTTAAATTATCGTCACTGGAAAAACAAAAAGCCGTTTTAGAAACGAAGATCCACTCCTCAAATGTCACTGCACAAACATTAACTTCATTCTTCGATAGCCAAAACAAGTTTTACGAAAAAAACGTCCGAGAAAAATGCAAAACAACGAAAAGGAAGTTCCAGAACATATTACAGAAAAAAATTAAAGCATCAAACGTAACAACTCTAGAAACCAACTCGAAAGCACTACACAACGGTACAGACAAACAAATTCCGCCCGAAATGGAAATACTCCTTAGTTTAGGACCAAGTTTTGCCATCCCATCATCAACGATACAAAAAATACCATATTTCCACCTTATAGCAGAAATAGAAAACATACTAAAAACGAATCCCGATACAACAATACAAGACCGCACACGGTGCACAATCACCAACTCCATTTTGAACCATATCCACCACAATAAACATAGTTCCCCGAATGACGATAACCATAGATTTTATAAAAATGCTATAAGAATAGTTAAGAATTTTTAAAAAAACAACCCGGACATATACGTATTAAAATCAGACAAAGGAAACAAAACAGTACTTATGCCAATGCAAGATTACCAAACTTAAATGCTACAGCTTCTAGACAATGAACATACATACCAACGCGTACCACGTGATCCAACATCAGGTTTTCAACAAAAGAATAACAACTTCGTACAACGCCTACTCACACTTAAATTAATAGACAGAAAAACGGCTTCAAAACTTTCTATCCACAACGCAGTTTGCCCCAGAATATATGGTCAACCAAAAGCACACAAAACAGGACTTCCGTTACGCCCGGTAGTACCAAACATGACAGCCCCATCATATCAATTATCCAAATTCGTCAGTGAATTAATCCATTGTTCGATACATAGCCAATACAATATCAAAAACTCGTTCGCGTGCTGCGAATTGCTGAACAAAATGACCTTGCCTCCAGGATATATTTTAATATCCTTGGACGTAACATCCCTATTCACGTCAATACCCAAAGACCTTGTTATGCACGACATAATGAACAACTGGAATCAAATTAAGCAAAATACCAACATTAACTTGGATTTGTTCTTAGAAATAGTTGAATTTTGTATAGACTCGAGCTACTTCCGTTATAATAATCAGCACTACCAACAGATCTTCGGAACTGCCATGGGAAACCCTTTGTCTCCAGTGCTAGCCGACCTAGTAATGGAAAATCTACTGGATTCCGTACTACGAATACTAGATTTTAAACCACCATTCATTTGGAAATATGTGGACGATTTAATGATGTCGATCCCCCCTGACAAAATACAACAGGATATGGACATTTTCAATAAGCACAACCCGCACATACAGTTTACGTACGAGCTAGGAATAGATAAGCGTATTCCATTTCTTGATATGCTCCTTATCCGAACCGACGACCAACAGATTAAAACAGAATGGTTCATGAAACCTATCGCAAGTGGAAGATTACTCAACTACAATTCGCAACACCCGTTGCACCAAAAAATCAATGTTGCAATGAATTTCATCAACAGAGTACAACGCCTGTCTACAAACCTGAAACATGCAGAAATTACACAAACAAGTCAATCTCAACAGCTACCCGAAAGGTCTACGGCGCAGACTTATAAACCGGAAACAACAACACAATAACATCGCCGAACCGCTGCCGAACAACTCGCAAAACCTGGAAAATACTTACCGCTCTATAACATACATACCGAACTTGTCTCAAAAAATAGACAAGCACCTGATAAAAGAATACCCCAACATACGACTGGCAACACATAACATAAATACCGTAGGTAAACTTTTCACCAAAGTTAAAGATCCCGTAACCAACGACTTCCAAAGCAACGTCATCTACAGCATACCTTGCATAAACTGCGAAGCATGCTATATTGGAATGACAACAAACAAACTAAAAACGAGAATTAGTGGACATAAAACACACTACAATGCACTGGACAAGTTATTAGCAAAAAAAAGCCACCACACTGATTTCACGGATACACAAATAGCCACACTGAAGGAGAAAACCGCACTAATAAATCACAGCATAACGTTAAACCATCGTTTCGACTTGAACCACACCTAAATCCTAGATAAACATAAGAAACAACAGTCACTACCGTACTTAGAAGTATGCCATTTTATGACAACCGAAAACAGCATAAACAAACGTACAGACACACAGGGACTCAATTCGATATATGCAGGAGTAATACACACACTTAAAAACACAGCTAAATAAAACTGTTATACATTCATCCATAAACGTCAAATCACCTAACATAGTTGCCACACACCAACACAGTGTACAGATAGCAAAGCAAACTATAAACCAACGCTAAAATAGAACGCTTAAGCCAAATTGAACCGTACTGACCAGTTTTTTCGCCCGGTAACAAATAAATAGTTTAAACAGACATAGCGAAAATAAAGTTATAACAAATTATAGTGAGTAGTGTTAAAATAATAATCCAAATAAGCTTAATTTATAATATATCTTGACAATAGTTAGAATTGACGCCATTTTAGGAAGGAAAACAGATTAGGACTAATATTACTACATGCATACATACATTAACAACAAACGATATAACCTCTGTAAGTCAAACACAACATACAATTCATGTATAGATAGCAAAAATTTTATGTAAAACATTCCAAAATTCTTGAAAAAGATGAAATAAATCATCGAAACGTCGGATAGTAGAAGCGAAACATCGTTTAGCTGCTCTAAATAGACTGAATAGCCGAAAATCCTCCCCCGAGTTCTCAACAACTTGAAATATTTTAGTATCATCAGTGTACAATAGTCGTGTGCCAGGTGATAGAACTTTAGTTACATCATTAATGTACAAAGAGAAAAGCAGCGGCCCAAGAATACTGCCCTGAGGAACACCAGAATTGCTGCTGAACCAAGCGGATTGCGACGTTCCCAACTTTACCGTGATCTGTCGGTTGCGTATATAAGAACTAAGCCATTTTACCAATCCAGTTGAAGTTCCAAGCCTGTCGCATTTTGCACAAAGTAATCCATGATCAACACGATCAAAAGCAGCTTTCAGGTCCGTGTAGACAGCATCAACCTGAAGACCACGATCCATACCACGCAAGCAGAGTGAAGTGAATTCCAGCAAGTTAGTGGAAATGGATCGACCAGGGTAAAACCCATGCTGAGCAGTAGAAATCTAGCTTTTTATGCTGAACATGAGATGATTGTAGACAATCGTTTCAAAAATTTTTGAACAAGCACACAAACAAGAGATCCCACGATAGTATTCCACATTTCGTTTATCACCTTTTTTAAAACACGGCCTCATCCAAATTTCTACACTAGTTTATAAAGCTCCAATCGATACCTCTCAGTGCCAAACTTATAGCCTCATAGTTTCCCCGCCGAAAGTCGAAACTGGAAGGATCGAACTCATCTACAAACTGAGCCTTTACAGGTCTGTTGAAGGTAACCATTAATGGTGGATGATGAACATCAATGTTACACAGAGGATCGGGTGCAGTGGTGGCGGAGCATGATAGCAAAGCGTGCAAATTTGCAAAAATTAAATCTAGAAACCGGCCATTCTGATTCCGAACAGGATTAGCTTAGCTTGACTGACTGCACATATCATTGGTTGCACACCGTGATTGATCCGAATCAGTAAAATTGCACAGTGAATCAACTGAATGGGATTAGGAGTGACCGACCATTCTTATTGTACAAGTTTTAGTGACTCAATACTTTAAAGAATCAATAACGACGCCGGCCACGTCCTTGCAATCAGGTGGGAAGAGAGAAGGGATGTTAGTGTGAACCTTGCTATTTGGAGACCGTATTTACCTCTGCATCTCCACAAAGGTCACAGCTCGTTGGATTAGGATTCACTTTGACAAGTGATGCGATCATATATATATATATAACTCCTACCCGTCTCTATTTATCTATTTTCGATTTATTCTATATTCAGCCGACTGATTATAGGAGCACAATTAGCTTATTTATATTGGATACCGGTTTAGACCAATAGATATTGCTGCGCGCGAAGTTAGATCATCACGAAGGCGAACGAAGTATCTTTAATGTCAAACATCGGGAATATTCAGGAGCGGCACGTGCGTTAACCATCCAACATCTTTAAACATTTGTTTATGTCCAATCCCGTATACTTTCTAGAAAGCGGATGCACTTCAGAAGATGCGATTCTTTGATACGTATACTTTGCGTAGTTATTAGATCAATCACGATATTTATCAACCGAACTCGATTTACGACACGCTTATATAAAAGCAACGAGCAGGCGATCTTCGGTTGAACGGTCATACCAAGACTGAGCTTATTCTGCATCTCTATTCTGCAACGCACAGTGGTTCCCCCATAGGTCATTAAGCCAAAAATCAAATTCCATTATTTTGGTATTTCTTCACCTCTCAGCATCCTTCGTAGTCTGAAGCTAACAATGACATTAACTATTGTGTTGTATCACGAAAGAATTGTTCACTGTCAGACTTGGAAGTGCGCATAGTTTTCACTTTAAAACAGCTGTAAGAAGTATGCTAATAGGTTAAGTGCAATTTTACCCCTTTTCAGTGAATTTAAGAATTCCAAAGTGGTTTTTTGATATGGAGGTCCAAAAACTAGGAATGTTGAGCCTTTTCTAGTGGTTTTAAGAATGTTGTATTGTGTTGTTAACGACAGAGCAAACGGCTAAATAGGTACATTTTGATAGAAATGAATATCAACAATGTATTTTCATTTGACAAATCAACAATGTTCTTAAGCGAATTTACATAAGGGCAATACATCAAAATGTTCGTTAGGTACCGTTTATATGTCCAAAACACAATTTGGCTGCCGAGACCCGCCCATTGGTTTGTGAGAAGTGAATACAAAATGGTCATTTTTGGGATGTCTTCTTCGTTTTTGTTTTGTTTTTGAGAATTTTTTTCTGCGGCAATATTTCACAGCCCCTTTTCGACGAATACCTTTTTACGTTAATATACTTGTAGGTTCATTGTTTAGATGTACAATTCCCAAAATGCTTATCTTAAAAATTTGAGCTGGAAAATCTGGTAAGATTTATTCGAAAATACAAAATGTTTTAGAGTCTATACATTACACGCCATGGGATTGTTATAACTTGAAGCTAGATGAATAGTAAGCTCGAATACATTACATTTGCACACGATTATCAGTTCACTGGAAATAAACTAATAGAACAAAGAGTAGCTGCATGAAAAAATATGCCACATGGTTGAATAAGGTAGAGCAGATCGAATTTTTAAAATCGAACTATGATAACACCACCAAGGAGAGATCAGTTTCTTTTCGTGGTCAGCCTAAGAAAAACCGCAGAAAATTTTTTTTTCATCACTTTTTATGACATTTTGTGAATTTAATTTTTTTGTTCATTGTAATTCCCTTAATATGTATTGTGCCATATCAAATAAATGAATTTAACCAAACATATCCTTAATTTTCAAATACACATCGAGAAACAGATTTCTTAAATATGTATACACTCATGAAATTTCTGGCATCGATCAATGAAAGTTTGGAAAACTGCATAGTGAGAAAAGATAGTCAAACAAAAGTTGGTTAAAAATACCAGTACTTTTAGATGACCCTTGACCACGAACTCATAGAAAATACATCAAAATAGATGTGATTTTTGAATTCAGCATCGAAAAATACACTCATACTGACGTTTTGAGCTCAAGACACAGGAAAACAATATTTTTGACCGCCCTTCTTAGAAAACGGAACCACTGTGCAACAGAGAGAATGGTTTGTGTCGCCGTGGCAAGTGATGGAATCGAATGATGATTCGCGCGAGGCTCGCGTGTTACGAATACCAACGGTGTGTATCTTTCTTATCAACCCACGAATCAATGCGAAAATAATTAACTACACGAAACATCAACGTATTAAAATAAATGTATATTACCAAGCTCAAATACCTGCAAGAAAACAAGCGCACTTCAGTAGAGGTATACATCGCGTATATATTATTGCGAATATTTTCAATAATTTGTCGAACGATGCTGTATTTACTGACCCCTCCCAGCTGGTCTCGAGGTACGATGCTGGCCTAACAAGCCAGTCGTCGCAGGCTCGAGTCTCGGCTCGGGAGAGACTGTTAGTGTCAGTAGGATCGTAGCGCTAGCCCCGCAATTGTCCTGTACACTTAACAGTTGGCTGCGAAGTCTGTGTACAATAAACAGAAGGTAGAGTTCCGATACGGAATGTAGCACCAAGGCTTTGCTTTTTTTTTTCTTTGCTATATTTACTGATCGAACCTACTCTTAATCGCAACGTGCTGGAATGGAACCAACGGGTGGGCAGTCTTCGAATAAATGATTTGATACACCTCGGAAGTCACAACACACCGAAAATCCCGGGTCGAAGACATATTTTATTACTTGGTCGGTGGAGGACCTACCAAAACTAAATCTCGATCGCTGGGCAACACCATCGGCGATCTAGTGAGGGTGGGCAACACTAGCCTCTTTTAAACGGCTAGCACGGCCGTGAGCTGCTTTCTCGCTCTCAGGGTCGGCTCTGACATCGAAGGGCTGATCAAAGAATTGGATGTTCGGGAAATGAAAGGACAATAGTTAATTTTAATACTATATTAATCTGCTATCCACTTACACGATCGCAAGTCTTACTGTGCCGGCCGGGCTTTCACTGCTGCTTCTGTTGCTTCGGGTGCTGACGATGCTCGTTGCTGCTGGACTTTTATGCTGCTTGGCTCGTTCACGCAGCGGTTAACGCTGCCGCTGCCTCTGCTGCCGTTGATCGGACTCTGCTGCTGTGGCTGGGTACTTGGGGAACGATTTATTCCCGCTCTAATGGGCTAGGGGTTTACGCTGTCCCATCTCCGGTGCGTTTCCTGGGCGGAATAAGGCTCTCGTGGCCTAATCAGCTTAACCCGTCCCGTGAAACCGGACCAAGGGAGTATTTGCCGCTAAGTCGGCTGCTGGTAACCGCTTACTTCCGATCTGTATCTAAGATACAATTCTGGGTCCTGATTATGCAAACACGTGGGATAATTTTGGGGGTTAGACATTGTAGGGTTAGGGCTACTGGGTTTCTAAGTCAAGGTCCGTTGGCATACCTGATTCGACAATTCTCCGAAAATTAGCACAATTTGCTTCACTGTCGTAATATGAAGAGGAGTATCTTCTTTTTATTTTTAACTAACTTGAACTTTATTTTAAGGCCACTTAACTATTAGCACATTCGACCTTTCTCTGATGGTAGCACAAGTGTAAAAGGCCTCTACTATTCGTTGGACCCAGTAGCTTACCCCAAATTTCCCCTTTTTTCTTAGTATAACTTTCCCATTATAACGCCGGGAGCATTCTTCTGACAGCCTACTTGGGTGGTGCATTTTATTCAGCAGCATCAGGGTTGCGTATCGAGTGGATTTTTTTCTAACTGTTCTACGGGAGTGTATATTTAATTTTAAACTATCTTACTTTTAGCTTTTAAGTTTTTTAATAACTACTTAACAAAAACGTATTTAGACAAGCAAAATGAGCAAAGTGCCTCAACGGTAACACTACCCTATACTACCCCTTAAAATTAATTAATAATCTCGTTATTAATTAATTTTCGACTTTTATTTATTTACATATAACAAACCCAGGTTTGAGTTGCACCTTTATATGCAATCGGACCACACAAAACAAAACAACGTTTGTGTGTTCAATCATTAAATAGTTGCTCTCGTGTCACTCATGAGAGGCTATCTTCGTAGACCTTCGTAGACACCAATCGCGGATCGATTAATGAATCTGTACATCTCCCAATTCTCTCAAACAGTTCATTGTTTGATGGAAGAGCAAAAATTCTCGCTCCTATTAGTTGGCGAACTTATTCCTGATGACGCGTTATTTTATCAAAATATTCCTAGTCGGACCAATCGCTCTCGGGTACTCAAACGAACGCTTTTTTGTTTCTCTTGTAATATATAGTTACAAGTTGTACCAGTAAATCCCTGTGAATGGCGAATTCGGAATATAATCTAAATTTCCTATTGCTCTGATCGGTGGTGTCTCTCAAAAACGCTTCTATTCGTACATGATATTTTATTTCTGTGACGTTACACTACTTGACTGAAAGTGCGAGAGGTAGGCTTTTAATTTGCGTCTGATCAGATCCGCATCTCTCTCTCTATCGAAATTATTTTAGCTCTAGAGCTACAAACAACAATTATAAACATAACCATATATTTCAACAAACCGCAATGACACGTTCCGCCACAATGGCTCTTCAAATCTTAACAAAAACTGAATAAATTATTGAATTAGCGTACAGGTAAGTTTGTAAAAAGTGAAGGAAATTATGAGATTTTATATCTATCCTGAATTACCAGGCTTCAAATCTGCTGAGGAGAAAATCCCTAGGTTTTAGCCTTGATCATCGATCAGCTCATATGAGCTTGTTCCCCGCCGTGACACAATGGTACAAGGTACATACATTGGCCCAAGCTTGGCGTTATACGCATCCCCTGCTGAGGATAAAGCGAAATTCCGCTTAAAACCTTCTGCCCCACCTGATACACTGGAGCAGGCTTACGGAACCGAAGGTTGTATGATCGAGAACTTTTTTCGTGTGCTTTGAGCAGGTTCTTTTGAACGATGTCATATATGACTTGATTCACCCTGAGTCTGTTTTCTTGCCTGTTTATTTCAGAAACATCAGCCTTATCCGTATCTCGCCGGTGTTCTTCCCCACTGACGACTCTTTCGTGCCCGAAGAGAATTTTGTAGGGAGAAAAGCCGGTAGAATGATGTGAGGTATTATTTATGACAGCTTCTATTTCGGATATCCTCGTATCCCAAAGTCGCTGATCGGTTCGAACGTACGTACGTATGCACGCATTAATAGTCCGGTTCAGCCGTTCGACCGGATTGGCCTGGCTGTGATGCCGCGAATTCGCCCAATGTTGTACCTGATATCGACGGAGGAAATTTTGGAAGTCTTTGCTAAGAAAAGTCGACGCGTTGTCGCTTATAAGAAACTCTGGATCAGCAAATCGACGGAACCACTGCTCTTCGAGAATCTTGATTACCAGCGGAGTGGATATCTTTTTAATCGGTACCAAAACTGTCCACTTGGAAAAAAGGTCGAGTAGTACAAGCAGGTGCGTATTCCCAGCTTTCGAACGGGGCAATGATTGAATAAAATCAATTGCCAACATCTGAAATGGTTTAGTAGTGAGACGAGGATGGCCCATCGTCGGATGTTGTGATGTGTATGAGGGTTTACACTCTTTACAAATCACGCATTTGTCGATGTATTTTCGGACAGCGCTAGCCATCTTCGGCCAAAAATATCTCGTACGCACTTTATCTAAAAGTTTCTCGTACCCGATGTGAAATGCTTCGACGTGCTCTCTTCGAAGCACATCACTCCGTGATGTCTCCGGAACACAAAGCTTCCACTCAAAGCGAAAGTCTAAAACTTCGGTTTTAGATGGTACAAATTTATACAGCTTGCCCCCTTCTACTTTATAATCCAGGAACTCATCTGGGCTGGCAAGAACATTTTTATATAAATCTGAGTACCATACGTCATCTTTCGATTCCAATACTGATATCTCTATTGAGCGGGACAGTGCATCGGGGATGACATTATCTTTCCCGCGACGGTGTCTTATCTCAAAATCATAACCCTGTAGTTCTATGCTCCACCGGCTGAGTCTAGATGACGTACGCCACTTCCCTTTCATTATATGTGTAAGAGCGGAAGCGTCCGTCACGACCATGAAATGTGTCCCTTCAATGAACGGGCGAAATTTATCAATGGCTGACAGAACAGCTAGCCCTTCTTTCTCAGAAGCTGCGTATGCCTGCTGCGCTGGAGAGAGCTTTTGAGAGAAGTAGGCAACAACTTTCTCTCCTGTATCGTGCTGTTGCGTTAAAATTGCTGCGATTGCGCTATCGCTTGCATCAGTCTGAATTTGGAAGGGCAGATCGAAGTTCGGATTGGCAAGCACGGGTGCGGCAATCAAGCTTTCTTTAAGCTGCAGAAATGATTGCTCAGCTGTTGGTGTCCAATTTAGTGTCTTGGGTTTCTTTCGCAGAAGCTTGGTGGGAGAAGCGGACATTGTACTGAAATTGGGGATAAAGCGGCGGTAATAATTCGCCATACCCAAAAAGCGACGAAGAGCGCGTAATGAAGCCGGGCGCTCAAAATCGCTTCCACTCTCTCGGGATTCGGTCGTAATCCCTCAGGCGAAAGAATATATCCCAGATATGTAAGCTCACTCACGCAAAATTTTGATTTATCAATATTCATCGATAATTTTGCTGCTTTTAGTCGTCCGGCTACTTCCGAGAGAGTTTGAAGGTGAGCTTCGAATGTGTCACTCACGACGACGATGTCGTCGAGATACACGAATACGTTCGGTTCCAATTCACCATACCCCAGTACTTGGTCCATTAGTCGAGCCAAAGTGGCTGGACTGTTGACCAACCCGAAAGGTAGTCTGGTGAACTGAAACAATCCCCTTCCCAGCACTGAAAATGCCGTATACTTGCGCGAGTCTTGGTGGAGTGAAATTTGCAAAAATGCCTTGGTTAAGTCAATAGTTGACAAATACCGACTCGCACCCAGTCTGCTTAGTATACGGTCCTGGTGTGGGAGGGGATATGCATCCCTTCTCGTCCGCTCGTTTAGCCGTCTGGCATCCAAGCACAAACGAACCTCACCTGTTGGTTTGATAACAGGCACTGTGCTTAGAGACCAGTCACTTCTACTTGCCTCAACAACTTTCTGCTCTATCATTTTATCCAATTCAAAATTAATTTTCTTCTGCATTTCAGGCGTTGTGGGGTAAGGATTGATTCTGATAGGTGGTAAGTTCTTGCTGTTGTCTTGAAGCTCTATTTTATGAGTAATGAGAGAAGTAACTCCGAGCGCTTCTCCGTCTATTGCCACTTTAAATTGCTTTTTCACTTTTTCGAGCTGACGAATTTGATCGCTAGTTAGCAGAACTGTGCCCCCTTCGTTCCCCTTTGCAATTAACTCATCTACTTGCAGTTCTTCTGCGTCCAATTTTTCTACTGTCATTTCAGTTTGCGACGCCTGCACAGCTGGCTCGATCCGAAACGCAGTCCAGAAGTCGTACCCCAATATCAATTGTCGTTTTAAAGTGGGTGCAACCAGAGCAGGTATAATTTTGTTTTCTTCGTTGAAGGTTATAGGTAAATGCACATAGCCTTCAACCTCAACCGGTGTCCCTGAGGCAGTCTTAATGGACACATCAGTCGGAAACACTTTTAATTTCATTAAATTTATCAATTTCTTGCAACCAATACCTAGTACTGTTTTTTGCGCTCCACTATCTAATAATCCTATCATCTCTCTCCCCATTACAAACACTCTAGCGAACGGTCGATTATCTCCATCGAGTCGCACTAAAATTTCTTCTATCTCGTTATCTGAGTGGTATTCATTCCCAGAATAGGGTTCGAATCCATTCATCAGCAACTGATCGTATGTTGTCGATTTGTTAATGGGAGGACTTGGGGGTGGTAATTCAGCTTGCCTCCTCATGCTGAATTCAGCGTGTTTTTTTGACAGACTGGACACAAATGTGTCAGAACGTCCGAAAACCCACAGAGTCTACAGAACTTTCGTTTGTTTTCAGGACACTCCACGTAATGATGACCAGTTTTCTTGCAATTATAACAGGTACCGATTGGAGGCCTTTTATATTGCTCAGCTTAAGTTTTCAATGTGCTCTTGGTAGATCCTTCCATTGGATCTGAGAGAGTCACATTTTTCCCCTCTCTTCCCCCCTCTGATTCCTTAAAACGATTCTGATCGTTTGTCTCTACTTTTGACTGTTTTTTAGCGAAATTTGGCGTGTTTACTGTTAAACTGCCACCAGAAGTTTTTGTTTTAGTAGAGTAGAGCTCATTAATTTGGTTATATTTTGGTCGGTTGGGGATATCGGACGATTTTGGAAACATGTTCCAATTGTTTTCGTCCACGATGCGACCAAATTTTTTTAATTTTGAGAGAGTTTTAATTCTAACGCCGGTCAACGCATTTTTATAATCTAATCGCGTATTCCGCCAAATTATTTCAAATCGTCGTCTTTCTGAGATCGATTTAGTCATCGATTGAAATAGCTTTTGCATATCGTGGAAGTAGTCCACGAATTTTTCTCTAGGTTGCTGCCGACGATTGGTAGCCTGACTTTCGATTTGATAATCGAGATCTGGCGGTAAAAATTCCCGTTTCAATTCTCGTTTTAATTCTGCCCATGTCCGAAATTCCCGATTTTCGAAACCATCCATTAACCAATCTTTAGCTCGACCGGAAAATAAATGGATCGCGCCTCGAAAAAGTTCTCGCTCGGGAATGTCTTCCGCTTTGCTCCGCATTTTAATTTCTTTAAGAAATTCCGAAAGCCTTCGTCCTTGATCTTTTCCGTCGTACTTAATTCTCCATTCTGATACTGGAATTCTTTTCAAACTGTTCCTTCTTGTTTTCCGTTTCCGATTCTCATGTTTAGTGTAACTCGAGTCTGATTCTGTCTCAGAACTCTCACTAAAGCTTTCCGCTGTGCTTGCGCTAGACGGCGAAGAGCTTACATAACGAGTATGTTTCCAATGTGTCTGTTTCTTTTTTTCACTTTTAGTTGTTTTCCTTGTATTCTTTTTCTGATTTCTATCCGATGATTCATCGGTACTTTCCTGTGTTTCATAGTTCTCCTTAACGTTATTATAGAATATTTCGTTAACATTTATATTAAACTTTTCTGAGGGCAACGCGGTTTCTTTATCATTCTCTCGCTTTGGCTTGACAATCGAATCGGTTTTCGGTGCTTCGTTTTGTTTTAATTTATTGTTCAATTCAATTAATAATTTTTCTAGTCGTTTTTTCTTTTTCATATTCTCTTCTGCTTCTACTATTTTCTTCCTCTTTAGTGCAGTTTCTCTTTCCTTCATTTGTTTCTGTTGTTCTGAAGTCAGTATTACAAAATCTTTAAAGATTTTTAATAATTCTGTTGCATTATCCAAAGAACCATTCTCGTAGTTTTTCAATACCTTCATCACGTCTTCCGACCTTTCAATCGCCAATACAATTTCATTTTTCTTTGATTCTGATGATTTATTTCCAATTCCTCCACTTGCTTCATCTTCTATCATCTCATTTTCCAAATCCTTTCCTGTTGTAGTTTCATTCAAAATTTCAATTTCAGATCGAACGTCCTCTAAAGCTACGGATATATCATCTTCTAAAGGTTTCGGTGCGGGTGTATTGCATTCGGGTTTTCCCGCAACAAAATGTTTCTGAAAAATTTCATTGGCTCGTTTGCCAATGTTTACCACCTCCAACTGATATTTATTTGCTCCCGGAGATTTCATAAGCAGAAATATACGTACTCTATAGTGAATCACTCGTGTTTTCAATTTTAACCGTTGCCGGATATCACATTTTGGATTATCCAGTAGATCGGCAATAATCGTCAATGTCGTACTAATCATTGAAATTTCTTCAACTAATTTCATTCGGCTTGGGGCAAAAGAAAAAACCTCAGTCTCCCTTTCAATTCGCATCTTATCTTTTAACTTCCTTCTTTTAACACTTTCGTGTTCCTTGGAATCAAATGGAACACTTCGAACCGCTAATTCATGCTCAACCTCGTTAATTGAGAGATGAGACACATCCAAGTTTCTGTAGAGCTGTTGTAAATCCATCGTGTTATATTCTATAATTACTGAGACACACTTTAACCGAATCAACTACTTCTCTAAATGTTTATGGTAGGTAATAAATAATGAGAAAAAAAACCGAAATGAATTCGCTTTGTTTGAAACAACGAAATTGTTTGAATATATTGATCGAATCAAGACCCATTAATTGATACAAAATTATTTGAAAAATCGCTACTCCCGCTATTCGATGAAATAACTACACTTTTTGTTCGCTTTTGCATGCGTACGCGCACTAGTAAGCTTGTGCAATGTAAATCAATTTTGGATTGGGGGAAATAAATTCCATGTTACCCTTTTGGCACTACTCCTAATTTCCCTAAGACTTTCCTAACCCCTCATACACTCCAGATCCAGATCCATCGACTATCCAAAACCTTGATCAGCTTATGTATTTTAGTTGGGCGCCATTTATTACTTGGTCGGTGGAGGACCTACCAAAACTAAATCTCGATCGCTGGGCAACACCATCGGCGATCTAGTGAGGGTGGGCAACACTAGCCTCTTTTAAACGGCTAGCACGGCCGTGAGCTGCTTTCTCGCTCTCAGGGTCGGCTCTGACATCGAAGGGCTGATCAAAGAATTGGATGTTCGGGCAATAAAAGGACAATAGTTAATTTTAATACTATATTAATCTGCTATCCACTTACACGATCGCAAGTCTTACTGTGCCGGCCGGGCTTTCAGTGCTGCTTCTGTTGCTTCGGGTGCTGACGATGCTCGTTGCTGCTGGACTTTTATGCTGCTTGGCTCGTTCACGCAGCGGTTAACGTTGCCGCTGCCTCTGCTGCCGTTGATCGGACTCTGCAGCTGTGGCTGGGTACTTGGGGAACGGTTTATTCCCGCTCTAATGGGCTAGGGGTTTACGCTGTCCCATCTCCGGTGCGTTTCCTGGGCGGAATAAGGCTCTCGTGGCCTAATCAGCTTAACCCGTCCCGTGAAACCGGACCAAGGGAGTATTTGCCGCCAAGTCGGCTGCTGGTAACCGCTTACTTCCGATCTGTATCTAAGATACAATTCTGGGTCCTGATTATGCAAATACGTGGGATAATTTTGGGGGTTAGACATTGTAGGGTTAGGGCTACTGGGTTTCTAATTCAAGGTCCGTTGGCATACCTGATTCGACAATTCTCCGAAAATTAGCACAATTTGCTTCACTGCCGTAATATGAAGAGGAGTATCTGTTTTTTATTTTTAACGAACTTGAACTTTATTTTAAGGCCACTTAACTATTAGCATATTCGACCTTTCTCTGATGGTAGCACAAGTGTAAAAGGCCTCTACTATTCGTTGGACCCAGTAGCTTACCCCAAATTTCCCCTTTTTTTCTTAGTATAAATTTCCCATTATAACGCCGGGAGCATTCTTCTGACAGCCTACTTGGGTGGTGCATTTTATTCAGCAGCATCAGGGTTGCGTATCGAGTGGATTTTTTTCTAACTGTTCTACGGGAGTGTATATTTAATTTTAAACTATCTTACTTTTAGCTTTTAAGTTTTTTAATAACTACTTAACAAAAACGTATTTAGACAAGCAAAATGAGCAAAGTGCCTCAACGGTAACAATTTACATCGAAGCATTATGAACGACATCTCTATTCCTTCTTACCGACGCAGACGCGCAGGGACACTGAGTTTCGCGCTGATTGTTTCTTACTTCTCGAATGATTAACCTAAGATCAACTTCATCGCATTAACGGAAACATGGCTTGACGATCGCACCTTATCTTCCCACCTGTTTGGAGCTGAGTATGAGGGTTTCCGTTGCGATCGCGGCCCACAAAACAGCCAAAAGAAGACCGGTGGAGGTGTACTCATCGCTGTCCGTTGCAGCTTGAAGCCCCGGAAAATCGTCGACGCGGCCTGGAACATCCTCGAACAAGTTTGGGTATCGGTCCAGTTATCCGGTCGAAAGTTATACATTTGCGTTGTTTACTTTCCACCGGACAGAACACGCGATAAGCAGCTAATCGACACTCACATCCAGTCCGTTTTAGCTATCCACGATAGAGTAAAAAGGTGTGGCGAGATCGTAGTCATTGAAAATTTTAACTTGCCTAATTTATACTGGGCCCCTAAAAGAAGCGGGTTCCTTTATCCCGATCCGGACCGCTCCAACTATCCTGCTTGTGCACTTAATCTTCTCGATGGATACAACGCCGCAATGCTCGAGCAAATTAATAACAATGTGAACGAGAACGGACGCTGCCTTGATCTTTGTTTTGTCTCCACTAGAGACATCGCACCCAGGGTAACCTATGCTCCGGCACCATTGGTTAAAACAGTTTCCCACCATCCGGCTCTTCTTCTTAATTTTGATGAGCAGAATAGCCTAGACTATCAGGAGCCTGTCCAACAGCCTCGTTATGACTTCAAGCGTACTGATTACGACGGATTGCTAGAAGCACTGCTAATTTTCGACTGGGCTAATAATCTTAATCCCACTGATGTCGATATGGCTGTAGATGATTTTCTTTCCATTGTTACCGGAATGATTGCCCGTTTCGTCCCACGAAAGAGAGTACGACCCCACAAATATCTTCCCTGGCAGTCAACAGAACTAAGACGCTTGAAACGAATTAAGAATGCCACATTCAAGAGATATTCTGCAAGTGGTACGTTATCTTTGCGAAATCACCACCGGTCAGTTAACCAAGAATATAAAACTCTAAGAAGACGGTGCTACGCCAATTATAGGCGGAAAATTGAGAGAAAATAAAAACCGACCCAAAACAGTTCTGGAATTTTGTGAATGCTCAGCGGAAAGAAACGGGACTTCCGTCTGTCATGGAACTTGCTACTGAAAAAGCTGACAATTCGTCCGATATTTGCCGACTTTTTGCTGCTAAATTTGCAAGTGTTTTTGTCGATGAATCTCTTACCACTACCCAGATATCCACAGCCGCCAGCAAAGTCGCCCTTTCAAGTAGCTCCATCGCCTCGATCGATATCGACGATCGCGCAATTCTTGCCGCTGTGAATAAGTTGAAAAACTCTAACTGCCCCGGCCCTGATGGGATTCCTGCCACATTACTGAAAAAATGCATTCCTGGACTAGTAACTGCCCTTACGCATTTGTTTCGCCTATCAATGTCCTCTGGAAGATTCCCCTTAGCTTGGAAACAGGCGTACATGTTTCCGGTACATAAAAAAGGTGATCGTAGCAATATTGACAACTACAGAGGAATATCGGCATTGTTCGAGTTAGTCGTTATGGAACCAATATTTGCTCATTGTCAGAACGCCATCGCGGAGGAGCAACATGGATTTCTCCCTAAACGTTCTTGTGCGACGAACCTTATCTGTTTCACTGGTTATGTAATCGATAGCTTCGTTGAGAGGTCACAAACCGACGCGATCTACACTGATCTGACTGCTGCATTTGACAAGATTAACCACCGTATTGCCATTGCAAAAATGGAGCGATTTGGTTTCACTGGCAACCTGTTGAGCTGGCTGGATTCTTATCTCTCAGGACGGACGATAAGTGTGAAAATTGGCGACGATTTATCTGAATCATTCTCTGCAACTTCAGGGATTGCACAAGGAAGTCACTTGGGCCCGTTAATGTTCCTGCTTTTCTTCAACGACATTATAAAATCATTAAAATGTCCCCGACTGGCATTTGCGGACGATCTGAAGTTATTTCTCAAAATCAATAATAACAGCGACGCTCTATTTCTGCAACAACAGTTAAACGAATTTTCACACTGGTGTGAACTGAATCGCATGGTTCTTAATCCCACAAAGTGCCAACTAATTACTTTCACGAGGAAAAACAACCCACTGAGTTTCGAGTATAATCTGAACGGCTCACCATTACAGCGTGTAGACCATGTTAAAGATCTTGGAGTTATTCTCGACGCTAAAATCACATTTAAGCAACATGTCTCCTTCATCGTTGCGAAAGCTTCCAGGCAGTTGGGACTGATTATTCGAATGACACGCGACTTCAGGAACATTCACTGCTTGGTTTCTCTTTACATTTCACTGGTTCGGTCCTGTCTGGAATACTGCTGTCCAGTTTGGGTCCCTCATTACAACAACGCAATTCATCGCATCGAAAGCATCCAGCATCGGTTTATTCACTATGCCCTCCGTTTGCTCCCTTGGAGACAGCCTATGCGGAATACTCGGTACGAAGACCGTTGTCAGCTCCTTCATATTGACACACTTCAACTGCGCCGAGAAACAGCACGCGCCATGGTGGTTTCCGACGCCCTCACCGCTAGGATTGATTGCCCTACGATTCTCCGTCAGATCAATTTAAACGCACCCTCAAGAGTATTACGCAGAGTTTCATTGCTTCACATTCCATTCCGCCGCACAAACTTCAGCGCAAGCAGTGCCATTATTGGCCATCAAAAAGCGTTCAATCGTGTTTCACAAGTGTTCGATTTTCATCTGTCTGCTCGCGTCATCAGGTCTAAATTTGTTTCAATGTTCCGTAGTTTATTGTATTGATGTATTAGTTTATTAATGCTTTAGTAACCACTAGGGCTATTTCTGCCTGTTGGAAATTTGTAAATAAATAAATAAATAAATAAATAAATAAAAAAGATACCTACTGAGTATAAAAACTGGCAAAGTTTCATGCATTTATAGCTCGAAAATTTATAAAAAATACAAATATGAAAATGCCAAAAGAATCACAATCAGTTAGTTGCCCTGCCCACCGACAAGATATCAACGTGATTAAATAAAATGGTTTCAACATTTCAACAAGCACGAAAAATCATAAAACAAGTACATAAAACTAAGCGAATGTTTCGTAACCGTCCGATTATAACGCGAACGATAAATTTCTAAATTGTAATGCTTCCAATTCCATCAAAGCCAGCGTGTTCAAAAATTGAAAAACATCCCACCTATTGAGGCAATTGGGACAAGCTGCAGAAAAAACAAAACTCAATTCTTGACAACTCGCTTGGCAGCAACAAAAATTATTCAAAAGCTTAAGAAGTCATAAAAAAGTTGATATAGTATGAATCAAGTATATCCCGAGTAATCTGGAGGAGATTTGCGTATGCCAGCGTAAATAAAGTAAGAGTAGAATTATTACTTTTTTGATCCCTAGCAAATTTTTATCGACGAAAAGGGTACGTTTGCTACATAACGAAATTCAGCCAATTGATTAAAGGCTATTTGAAAACTACGGTGCATGGGTGCACTTACTACCTGTGAACTAGGAATACTAACTATCCACATCATACGCACACCACAGGCTCAGTATATTGTATTGATTTGATATTGGCCGCACGTCATGCGTTGTGCTGTTTGAAGGTCGATTTTGAAAAGTGACCAGAAAGACAAGGTAAACTCAATGCTCACCTAATGTTTTGAATGTATCTTAAAGCATTTTTTCTCAGCTTTCCAATGGTGATGTCAAATTCAAAATCGGTGGTTACGAATCTGCTCAAAAACACATTTTTCTGATTAAATACAAGATGGCGGCCAATTTTTTTCTGCTTTCAATGAAAGCTCTATCATTCCTCTTGAAAACGATGTGTTGGTTGCAGGGGGTTCAATGACAAATTCAAGAGAAATAAATCAATAAATAGGGCAAGAATTGCTCAAAAATCAATTTTTGTAAAAACCGTTCAACCGATTTGTGCCCGAGGAGTCCATCAATGTGAACTAACCAAAGTGGTTTTCTCATTTTTTCGCTACTTTGAATCATTTAGACATAAAAATATCCTTTTTGAAAGACCTCATGTCACCAGTGGGACGGTATCAACGAGAATTGCTCAACTGTAAGTCAATGCCGACTTTAAAGGAAATAAAAGCGAGGAATTAGTAGGAACGGACGCGAAAAATTTTCGTGTCACAATTTACAGAGTTTCGATTGTGTTTTGTGAAAAAAACAAATATTTATACAACTGGAATTACTCATACGAATACGAACTGGAGTCACGCATAGGAATTGGTTAACTGATCCCGTTGTTGCTGCCCTGGAGTCGAACAACCTGTGCTCAAGATCTTTTGTTGCTGTTCATCGCTGGCAGTTGACGCATCGTTTTGATATTGGAGTGCTGTGCATTACAGAAGACCAGCTCCGGTGGATACTCGCTGCAACGAGATTAGGGAGGCCGAAAGTAAAGGAGAAACATCGGTCTGCCTCGGTGCTTGGAACAGCTAAGTTGTTTTTTTTTTTTTATTCTTCTATTCTGGTGTGAGTTTTTTCTAACTTCGGTGGACGATCCACGCGATGGAGGTGGACGTAGCACAGTGTTCGGAAAGGACTGAAAGCAGGGTCAAATAAATAACTCCTTGGGGTTCCTTCCTAGATTAACGATATCTTCGTGAGTTCATCTTGAAAAGTGCAGTAATTTATTTTCGGTACCTGGGTGAGTCATTGATGAGAGTCAGTTGTTATGATGTTATGGAAAGTTCGGGCGAATTTCGTTTTATTTTTGGTCACATAGTTGCTGTTTTTTTTACTTGCTTTCTTGCATTAGAGAATGAAGAATAAACAGCTGTACATTATATTTATCGTATGAAATTGTGTGCATTCGCGTTGATGAATCTGTGTGCAATATAATGCCGAACTTGATGTTGAACTCCATACCTTTTTATGACTTTTCTAGCTTTTGAATAATTACTCTGCTCCCAGACAGAGTTTTTGACAAATATGTTATATGTTCAAGTTCAAAAATATAATACGAATCATGATTACTTTGGCGTTTCGAGGATAAATTATGAATTTTATGTTGTAAATAGTGTTAATGCACTTTTGTCTAATATTTGGGCTTTGGATGCATGAATGTTACCATGTTTTTGATATTTTGTTAAAGAAACAGGAGATATAAACCGTTTCTCAGTATAAATGGAACTCAAATTTTTTTCATATTCCTTTCAGAGATTTTAATTAATTCATATTCCTTTCAGAGAGCGAGTAATGGCGCTATAACCATAAGCAAAAATGCTAGGACTAGAGTTAGTACTCAAGTTCCAACCGTAACAGTTGAAGCGTGTAAAGGCGCTATATCCTTGGTTTTGAAACCCGAACATAAGGAGGAAATACCTATGTTCCATCCCAGGAGATTGGTCAACAAAGGAGTGTACTTTCTTATCTTTATCACTCCCAACGAATTAGGTATATTACTTCTTACATACGGATCGGTTGGTACGGATTGTCCCCGATCTTAGATTATATTGTATTATATTGCGCTACACAGTAGGCCTGGCCGTTGACAAGAAAAATGTATGGAAATCATTTTTTTTTAAATGATGGATATCATTTACCAGGATCCTTTCAAGTACTGGCTGTGTTAGTGTAGACTAGACTAGACTAGATTTGAAATTAGCATTTTCTGGTATTTAAAAACGTTTCCGGCGATTTTAAGCTTATTTTGGGATCATTTTCTTTATTGGCCTCTTCTAGTTTTCTGTATTCAATTTGAGATCGCTTTTTGTTCTGGCCTTTTTGTCCTTCTGAAACAATTTTCGGCGTTTCTGGACTTCGAATTAGGGATCATTTTCCTTCCTGGCCTTCAGAAACATTATTCGGCGGTTCTGAGCTTGGCTTGAAATCGCTATTGTTTGGCATTTTTGGCCTTCGGTAACGTTTTGGACTTCAGAAACGTTTTGCAGCTATTCTGAACTAAATTTAAGACAATTCTGGACTTCAGAAACGGTGTCCGGCGATCCTGAGCCCAATTTGGAATCAGTTTTTTTTTTGGCTTCAGAAACTTTCTCTGGCAACTGAAAGCTAAGTATACGTTTTGTCTTGTCTGTATTGTAAAGTGATATTTTGATGCTTGTTTCTAGTTTTACTTTATGTGAGAAAACAGATACAGAGAGATTTTGATTTCATCGTTGAAATTGTGTGCGCGGTATTTTTTTTTTTTTTCCGCAGGGTTTCAGTAACAAGTTTTATTTTTGTCCACAAAGTGTTAGTGTGGTTTGTGGAGTTTGGAGTATGTGTTTCTCAGGAATCATATGCTTTGATTTTTTGATTGTTCTAGCTTTTGACCAGTTGTTTTACATAATTTGTTATATTTATGACTAGTTCGGCACTTTGTCAATAAATTTAAAAATATATCCAGGTTTATATGTATATTTGCTTTTATTAAATTGTTGAGGCTTTGGATGCATGGAACATTGCCAATTTTCATATTTATTAGGCGTATTAGGCGTACATTGTTAAGAGATAATCGACGTAAACGCCGAGTTCCTGCGCGTATGTGTCAGCCGGGGGGATTTAAGCGGTTGTTCGTAACGCTTCGGTGTAAACGCGTATTCAGCCCGGGCGAGTTTTGCTGATATATGGACTTCCGGCGTGTGGTGATTTCGCGAAGTGAACCCAGATATTTCATCATATCTTTCTCATCTTCATCAACGTTAAGTCGGAGACTGCTCGCGCGTTGCATCTAAATTATTACATCGGAAATCGAAGTAGATTTCGTTGAGTCGATAAATATCATTTCAACCCCCGCGTCGGTACCTTCCATGAGGTCGTATTATCTTCAGATGGATCAACAACGCGCAATTGTTTTAGGTTTAAAGAGCATCACCTTACGAGGAGATATACGGTAATTTTAAGTTGTCTCGGTTTAGTCAAAAATCCTGTATCCTCGCGTACGTTTTATTGTTGCGGTGTTACTTTGTCAAACTAAATAAGTTCGAATCACATTATAAATATCGTGGCGGATGTAATAAACTTTTAGACGCGGCACTTGTTCTGAAGAACCCGACATTAGCGCATCGTTTACCAAAACGAACCCTGCTGTATACCTTCCCCTTTATCCAACATCCCAGTGATTTCTCGTGGAAGTGCAGTGGTGTTCTCGGCTTCCAATAAAGCGAGTATCACGTCAACATATTCCTATACAAACTCCTTCTTTGACCTGCATTCGGATGCGGCCGGCGCTGGTATTGCCTAATATAAAGATTTAGGTCACCTGTTTTTACACATTGAGGATGCATGTTGGTCCCAAACATCATCTGTTGGTTCTTTGTGTAATTACAGCTGATCTTGCAATAACGGAGTAGCAACCGCGGGCGGTCAATCATGCTCATGCTCATGCTCATGCTCAATAAAAGCGAGGAATTAGTAGGTCGGATACGCATTCACGAACGAGAGCAGCTATTTCATCCTCGGACACATGAGGCGCGATGCAGTTGGTTGCGGGACGGTTTCGACCAAAGACGGAAAGTTTTCGACAGCTTTTAGTTCCACTAATTAAACCAGAAAACCCTCTTGGTCGCTTAGGAGTGTCGCTCGGGGATATCACTCTAGGGCGCTTTGAACTGCGATTAGCCGACAACATTACTGGAGTTGTATTTGTTAAAAGCTTATCAGAAATCGATCCTATGAAAGCATTCATTCGTCCTAGTTCTTTCTTCACTTCATTCATACAGTAGGTGATTGAGCCTGCGAAAGCTGATGTGATATAGATAGCAGTATCCGATGAATATTTCGTCTTCAGATTCTCGATAGAATTTAAGCAATCTGCGCAAATTGGGCTGCCCATTAACGAAATCCAAATTCGATCGTGCCCAGCCGAAGCATTTCGTATGTGCGACACTATCGCAAAGATGACATTTTATTAGGTTAAGGTTGGTGATCGGCTGCGAGCATTCGTAACAGTTTTATCTATGTACACAAACTTGGTAAATGACAAAGAAAATCGTATAAAATGGCTTGTGTCACATGTTGTATGATAAGATGTCACGTGTTACATTACATGTAACACAAGATATTACATATTACATAATATTTTACATGTTACATTTTTCGTGTTACATAACGTGTAACATGTTACATATCACGTGTGACATGTACAAAACAAGTGGCATGTTCCTTATCACATGTAATATGCTACATGTTACGTGTTACATGATAGTATTACATCGATTGATGTACATAGACCACTTTGTTTCGAAACAAAACGGCCATTCTGTTTCGGTCGAATTTTCAGCACGGAATAAATCAGCTTTAAAATTCGATTTTCCGAAATTTTCTTTATCTCCCAACGTCAGCTTCTTGAGTAGATGCGGTTTATGCAAAAAACTCATTTTCGAAAAAAATGGTCTTTAGACCACTCTGTTCCGCAACGGCTCATATTCATCTCATACAACATGAAAACACAATTGAAAACAGGAAAAAACGCATATTTTCTTCTTAAACCAATCTACTAATCCATGGAATGGATTCTTCTTAGTTCACTTTAGATTCCCCATAAAGTATAATTTTCAAAAACTCACTTAAAAGCACTAAATTTGATATTATAATCGGGCATCTGCACTCGTAAACTCATTTAATTCAATCACCTTCCTCAGAAAACTAAATCCGCGCGTTGTTCGATACGGCTACAACGGGACTCGTTCAGCAGCCAACCAAGGTTTTTTTCATCACTAGCGGACCTCTTTTTGTTTTAATCACTAAACAAAATCACTCACTACACTAAGAATACTTACAAAAGACTCTTGCCTGAGATCATACCGTTGAGCTTGGCAATCTAAAGTGTCACGACGGAATCTATTCTAGTGGTCCTCGTGATACCTTAAATCTAATGATGGAAACGCATTTTCCAGGTTCTATTGTAAAGACGGATTCAGCCATCGCTGATTTAGTTGAAATTTGTTCTATGCAGACTAGCTCTTGGTCTGCTAGAACGGAAAATACTGTATCAGATGTGGCGGATGAAATTTTTACGAGAACCAGGGTGGAAAGTGCTATGAGATCCTTTGAGCCTTTTAAGTCTGCAAGTGTAGATGGAATATTTCCAGCATTACTTCAAAAAGGTGAAGCAATACTAATTCCTTCTCTCATTGAAATTTTCAAGGCCAGTTTAAGGTTGAATCATATTCCACCAAAATGGAGGGTAGTAAGAGTAATCTTCATATCTGAAACTGGGAAGCGTGATAAGACGCATCCTAAATCATTCAGACCCATTTCAGCTAAAGAAATTGTTCTGTGCTCTTTCTTGGGTATTGAAGGTGCTTTTGATAATGCGTCCTATTCTTCAATGTCTAGTGCAATGAAGAACAAAGGATTTCACACGAGCATTGTTAACTGGATTCATACCATGCTTGCAAAAAGAGAAATCACTTCTGAGTTGGGAGGTTCGTCTATTACGGTAAGGGCAACGAAAGGATGTCCTCAAGGAGGTGTTCTATCGCCACTTATGTGGTCTTTGGTGGTGGACGATCTTCTCAAAAGCTTAGAAGCAAAAGGTTTCGAAGTTGTGGGCTTTGCAGATGACATAGTCATCTTGGTAAGAGGAAAGTTCGACATTATAGTTTCGGAAAGAATGCAGGAGGCTCTGGAGTATACCCAGTCTTGGTGTATAAAGGAGGGTCTCAGCATAATCCGACAAAAGCTGTAATCGTACCTTTCACTAGAAAGAGGAAATTCACTCTGAAAACTCTCAAGCTTGGAGGAGTAGAAATTCCATTCAGTGAACAGGTTAAATACTTCGGAGTTATCCTTGATGCCAAGCTAAACTGGAATGCACATCTTGACTATGCAATCAACAAGGCGGTCAGTGCATTAAGGTTGTGCTCCAAAACCGTTGGGAGAAAGTGGGGCTTGAGACCGAAAATGGTGATGTGGATATTCACGTCTATTATACGTCCAAAACTGACCTACGCTGCGTTAGTGTGGTGGCCAAAAACCAAAAAGTTCACCGCTAGAACAAAGCTAGATAAAGTTCAACGACTTGCGTGCATTGCTATAACAGTAGCAATGAAAAGCACCCCGTCAAAAGCTCTTGATGCAATTCTTCATCTGCTGCCGTTGTACGAATACGTGCAACTAGTAGCAGAAAAGAGTGCATTGAGGCTCAAACGAACAAAAACTATCTTTTCAGGTGATCTTGTGGGTCACCTGACTATACTGGACTTTTTCAAAAGAGGGCCAGTGATGAGTATGAATGGAGACTGGATGGCACCTCAGGATAACCATGATATTCCCTACAAGGTATGCGAAACGTCGCGTACAGACTGGGAAGTCGGAGTTCCTGATGTCCGTCCCGGTTCAACGATATTTTTCACAGATGGCTCGAAAATAGGTACCAAAACTGGTGCAGGAATCTTCGGCCCTGGAATTAATATCTCAGTGGCAATGGGACACTGGCCAACAGTGTTTCAAGCAGAGATTTTTGCAATCCTTGAATGTGCGAATGTGTGTCTGACTAGGAAATACAAATATGCAAATATTTGTATTTTCTCTGACAGTCAAGCAGCACTGAAAGCACTTGATGCTTATAAATGTACATCCAAGATTGTCTGGGAATGTATTCTCACATTGCGACAGCTATGTCAAACAAACTCAGTAAATTTGTATTGGGTTCCAGGACATTGTGGCATTGGTAGGAATGAAAAGGCAGACAAACTTGCAAAACAAGGATCTAACTCACAGTTTATCGGCCCAGAACCTTTCTGCGGTATATCAAACTGTGCAGTGAAAATGGAGCTTAAACGCTGGGAGGAGCAAAAGGTGATAACCAATTGTTTGGAAGTCAAAAAGTGTTCCTAATCTAAAAGATTTATCACACCAAACGAGAATCATTCGAAAAAGCTCCTAGAGCTCAACAAAAGAGCTCTTTGTACATACGTCGGCCTAGTAACGGGGCACTGTCCGAGTAGATATCATTTAAAGAACATTGGCCGTGTTCAGGATGATATCTGTCGCTTTTGTAATATGGAAAGCGAGACATCGGAACATCTGCTGTGCAGTTGTGGTGCATTATTTTAACGCAGATCAAGGTTTCTTGGCAGTGGCTGCTTACAGCCCAAAGAGATTTGGTCTTTGAATCCTGGGAAGGTGATTGGCTTCATAAACCATATTTCACCTGACTGGGAGCGTGTCGGTGCAGGTACCTGATCACACAACAATAGTGGTCATTGTATTTTGCAAGGGGACACGTATAGCAATTGACTGGGATATATTACAAAAGTTCAAATCAATGGACAACGTAATTCTAATTCCCTAACAAAAAAAATAGTACGAGGGTGGTATCCAAGACACGACCGCATGTTTGACGTAGGACTACGATAGTTTAATATTTCGTTTTGAGAATTGAGACTGTTCGGCACGGTTCAATTTTGGCACGGTTCGACTTTGGCACACATAAGCCAAAAACGAGCGGTTATGTTTAATCATAATTTATAGTTTTCTTGTTTTGCTTTTAACCAATTCAAGCTCAACAACCACCAAAAGAAAGGCATTTTGTCCATTATTTTGCCGAAACGGAATACTGGAATCAGTAAGACGGGTCTGAATATATGACCGGAACAAGTTTCGGTAATATAACAGACATGATCAAAGCAGTACTTAGTACCGTGCTATACCTCTAATTACTCGAAAGGGTCATATCAAGTGTCTAGGTCGTTAAAGGCTTCATGCGGACTTGTCCCCGTTGCGTTCCGGATACTTCCAGATTAATGAGCCTAAATCCATCAAGCGACACCTCTAACGACTTACAATCCTAAAACTAGTTCATTGGTGGTCACATATTGTTAAGGTCATATGCCACCAGAAAGTCATAAAAAGAAAAGTGTTTATTTTTAACATGGTTCGATTTTGACAACTGAAAAAATGCTGATTATTTATTTGCAGACTTCTATTTGAGAAGAAAAAATACTGTTTTTAACATTGATGAACACCTTTCATCCTAATGCAGTCAATTTTTTTTAACACTCGAAAAGGCAATTTTTATATAGACCTTAAATAAGAACGATTTAGTAGGAAGTAAACTTCCCTTCATCTTCAATTGCGCCTGTGAAAGATAGCTCGCTCACCAATTCCAAAGCAGCATCATTGTCAGTTTCTTACAACTGCTTAGCAAAGATGTCACATAAAAAAATCCTGTATTTACATGTTCGTTGGAAAAGTAACGATAAAGAGAGCAGTTTTTAGTGAAAAATCTAGATTTACAAAAATTTTTAAATTGCCATTGAAATTTATGAACATGTTAACATTCATTTTTTTTTTTTTTTCATTTTAGGCCAATTGAAACATTTATTCATTCAACAGAACCAGAAAAAAAGAAACAGTTTTAAGATACCAATAAAAAAAAACAACAAAATGCCATATGTGAAAGTCACCTGTCTATTTCCTTCAAAAATAAACCTAGCTCGGTTTGATAAACAACATTAACCTCTCCAACTGATGTTTGCATAATGTTGTTCAATTACAAGTCCGGCAATAAAAGGTTGTGTTTATATGTTTAGTATCTAAATAGTTTCTTGCAGATGCTGATGTAATATTTTTGTAATTGAAAAATACGAATATGAATGTTTAAAACCTAACGTCAAGATGCATATAATTTGGTTTTACTCTACACCACAACCGCGCAATGCAACTAGGATTGTCATATTGAATTAAATTTATTCAACTGGAAAAATATAACCATTAGCACAGTTTAAACGAGCTATCTGAACTATCTGTTTCAAAATCTTAGCGAAGCATATTGCTTTTTTATTGTCTTTTATATAGCCTATTGGCCATTTGAATATATCTGAGGAAAACCAGACTGTAGAATTCAAAAAGACAGCAACCCAATGCAACTTCAAATTTTATTTTAGGAATTTGAAAGAAGTTTTTATTATTAAACATGGATATGAAAATCACTACGGTTGCAGTTCTAATGCCATCTACTCGATTTTTAACACAACTTTTGTTGAAAAGATTTTTTAATTATTATATTACAATCTTCCGCAATATTCTACCTGTCGATTAAGACATCGGTGTTTAAAACCTGTTCAGGGGTAGTAATACAATAACCACATTAACCACTTTAAAACGATGAGAAAACATCTGTTGCAGCTATATAAAGCGAGCTCGTGATTGATTGAAAGCTGCGAAACTGAACTAGAAAAAGTGGATTTCAACTGAACTTTTTACTAATCTACTATTCAATGATAAGCCAATTTGTGTATCACAAGCTTTGGCAACGTTCGTCGTTTGATCAAAGCATTGGTGGTCAAAATCCGTTCAGTTGTAATCACATATTGGATGCAACATCCATCATCATGATATACTCTTGCGTACAGAATTATTTTACCCCCGGCCGCACAGCGTAGTGTGCGAACACGCACCACTGTACATCGACAGCAGCTAACATTGTTTCCACTTGGCTTGACTGCACACAAATGGCAATTGAGTGCTACTGCACTGACGACGAGCGACCGTCTTCTCATACATGGCTCGGTGCAGTACTGTTGCCTGTGCCAGCATGTTTTCCTTCAAGACACCAGTTTTCATAACATTCTCACAGAAGATCGTGTTTAATTGTCTGATAAAGGAGGTTGTTACGAACTTTCCGAAAAAGCTTCACTTTCAAGACATCAAAATAGTCTAGGCTCATAGAAGCAAATATTAGTTGACCTGTTGGGACGGGGAGATTCTGTCAATTTTTTTTGCCACTGATGTAGAGGATGTCATAGCAGGCAGTTGGTATCCACTCATGAACTCTGTGCCAGGCGTGCTCGCATGTGATTGGTACATTGTTCGTGAAAATACGACCTTGGAACTTTTCATCAATTTTCACTGTTTAACAATCAAGTAACAATGATAAATGAAGAATCACAAAATTGTCCATCATTTTATCATTCCAACGGCATATTGATTACTTTGATCCGTCATGTGGTTACATCAGTATTACCGTTTTAAATCTTTCATTCCAACGTTACACCTTGGTTTTAGTTTTCCGCAGAATGTATCTTGATATAGTGCGGTTAGACGTAGTCCTACGTCAAAAAAAGGAATACTTTAATCTTTGAAATGTTCACCTGAAATTTCCTAAAACAAGCTTGAATTAGCAGAAATACATGAGATGAATTTTTACAATTCCTAAATTTCAACTATTTGTAATTTCATCTGTTTTCACTGCGTTGAAGAAAATCAAAAGTTGCCAAATCAGTTTCTGTTAATACGAAAAACATCATACAGAAAATGCTGAATTACTCCGACATAATTGACATAAATCTACAGCACTATAGTGGTTACCTAGGTTACCAATTTTGCACGTAAACAACTCCAACGGATATCTAGGTAACCTACTACGACGATGAATATGGGGGCGTCATGAGATGAATAATTGAGCAGTGATTCAAGTTTTGAGATGGATATGGAAGCGTTGTGAAAAATGGTTTGTTTTACAAAATTCAGGATAAATGTAGCTAATTTTACTAAATATACAATGCTGAACGATTCCATAAGAACACGTAAGCATATTTAGTTTATTTGTTCAATGATTTCGTGAAAATCTGGTGTTTAATCCGTGCATTCTTCGTGAATATCGGCTTAATGAGATGAATAATGGAGCAGATCCCTAATCCATCATTTTATTAGAATAAATGTTGCATGTTTCTATTCGCTCCACAATGGGGTGAATAGAAACACTCATCAGTCAAATGCGTTTTTCTTGTTCTGATGGAAGATTTGAATTTTACTCTGAAGAAAAAAGAACATACGTTGGTTTATTACTTCATGCATGTCATCTTGTTTTTTGGATATGTGCCAACAGAATCCGCATTAGGAACGGAAGAATTTGGGGTTGGGTCAAGCATTTCTACCGATTCAGGGTCTTCTTGTACTTCGTCTAGAAAATGCGTTCAGTAACACTTTGTACTGGTAGAACTGGTATCATGGGCCGTTTCTTTTGGGTTGTTGATATCTTTGTAAATTCATGTCAAACATCACTCAGCAAATTAATCAAACTTTTGTGAAGTTTTTGGTTAAAAGCTTGATTTTTTACTGGATTGGCTTCTGGTGGTAGCTGAGAAAGTTGATTCCATATTTCGTGGCAGCTTGACGAAGGGACAGTTTATTCTATATGACATTCTTACGGCTTGCATCAGACGGAGTGATTCCGGTTTTTGTTTCGTTTTTGGACCTTCTTGTTCGTAAGGCGTGACCAAAATGGGCAGAGAGTGTACAAAACATGTTACAGATATCCTTTTACATGAAAAAAGTGATTGTATTTCTCAAACCTCCTTATTTTTGTTGAAAATATTGGCTATGACGTTGTTTCTATTCGCCCCGTAAATTTGCGAACTGAGAGTTTTCTTTGAAACAAAAATAAAAGGTTGATAAATACCTTAGGGCAATCCTAAAAATCACTATAAAAACTTCAAATGTTTTACTACCTACCCAGTACAGCACAGGAACAAGCTCAAAATTGAATAAAATGTCTTCCATAGGTAAAGTTTTTTGGCACCTGGAAACGCTCTGAACTCGAGCCTCCATTTTGTAATTTTTTTAACAAACTGACAGTAGTGCTTCTAACTCATAAATGAGTTTGGAGGACTTTTTTACTACTGAACTGTTCGAGAAAATTTTTCTGCATGATTCTTGAATGTTAGCAACGACTTGTAATACAATTTTTCAAGATTAGAAGTTTTGTTTCTATTCGCCCCGCTGTTTCTATTCACCCCATTTTACGGTAATAAAGGGCGGAAAGCAATTTTGACATGTAAGAAAAACATAGTATCAAAGATATCAAGCATGTAAATGAAATTTGAAGTTAGCCAAACCACTGTCAGTTGATTGTGAACGTTACTTTATAGTTACATGTCCAATAAGTTGTGTAATCTCATGGCATTGCCATAAAAATTACAGTACCCGTTGTAATTCTTTGAGGATAGACTATGAAAAAGTCATGAACATGATGGGGATTATAAACCCTTTTGCTCGAGAAAATAAGCAGTTTGGATTTTTTTGAAAGTGAATAGCAACTTTTATATGCATTGAAATAGTAATTTTTCAATATTACAGTTATTCGATAGCAAAAAGTTATGTCTTAAGACGTTAACAACGAACATTTATAAAAAATTGAAGAAAACCGGCTGTAACTCGGCAAAGCCATTTTATGCAAAACACCATATCGAGTTTCAAGTTTAGCTTATGGCTCCGTGACGAGCCGCACTTGAAATCTATCCAACTTTCTCCCTGTTACTCAAAGCTTTAGCAAAATCTACAAAACTGTTTTCAAGAAGTTGTAGATACTCAAAGATAGAGCAATATATTTTTTTAGAGATTTTTAAAAATAGAAAAAAAATTTAACCTATACAAGACATGCTGCACATATTGTACCCCATATTAATCCTTTAAATATACTACGGCGTTCAAGATGTAGGCGAGGAAAGCGATAATTTTTTTGCTGATACGTGGAAATTTTAGCTGTTTTAAAGTTACAGTTATTTGAAGTTAGGCTAAAAATTGTGGTTTTCGCACATGAAAATCATCGAAATTGTCTTATATAGCAATATTCAAAGTGTGACCAAAAATCGATATCTCAACCGATTGTCAGAAAACTTTGGGAAAAGGTCATTCATAGTTTAAGAATCTCCGTTAAAATGTAAAACATCAAAAATATTGATATGAAAGATCGAGATTTTTTCCAGCCTCCGACCTCTGTGCGGGTATAGGAACATATGGTACAAGCCAAACGTATTACTGGTGAAAAGTTTGATGCTACAGAACAAGTATGTGTGTCGTATTCATGTACATGTACATGCTGAAGAGCAATTTTAGGTATAAAATTAAAGCACCAAATATATATTTTAATTTAGTACAAAAAAAAACATTCATAAGTTTTCAATCGATGTTTTCAATTTAAGATTACACTTTGCAATGATTCATCATAAGCAGTTCTTCTAGAAATATTGGCGACTCTCGAAATTTGTAGTTTTTACTCCAATCATGACTATGCATCGTAATCTTTATCCAAAGGTGAACACTAATTTAATTCTCACCCTGAGTTTCGATCTAATGCGGCTCTGGCGGCAGGACCTCTTTTGACATACGCTGGTGATATTCACCCAAGTAACAATTCAGGTTTTAAAGCGTATAACAAGTACAAATTAAGTCTTAAAAGAGTCATGAGCAATTTAATTGATTTTTAACTTAAATTAGCACCTTGTTCCATCTAATTGAAGAACTGTTATATTATGTTATGCGGCACACATCCCCCGGCGTAAAATCTTCAAAAATAATATTAAATTTGGAGTGGTTTGAGAGAAACAACACAACAGTATTGCGGTTGCTGGTAAACAACGAAAAGCGTAAATTGTTTGTTGTTGCTAGTTATAGCTACCTACATATAGCGCAACTGGAAGCTGATGCTGCTCTTCAAGTGGTTATAAGAACATAATATTATAAGCAAACAGAGCAGTTTTATTGTTTTTTTTTAAATTGCTTTGAAGCTTTAGCAAGAATAGACTACTCGGGTGGAAAATAACTTTATATCGTCTTAATCGACTCTGTCCTGAAATAAATTTATCCATAAAAAAGTAATAACATCTGTAGGTGGAAGATAGTACTCAATCTCTTAGTTCAAACTATTTCCAACAAGGAAAACCCTTCTTAGTAACTACTACTAAACTTCATAGCAAATACATTAAAAACCAAAAATAAATAAAATTTTGCTGTATTGAGGACAATAGTTCACTTGAGCTGATAGAAAACAGATCATATCAGAGCACATGTTTGTTATTATCTAATTTGCACTCGTTATCTACCGTTTCTGGATTAAAATGTCTCACACGGATGAAGTTAGCAATTCTACTTATTCTTAGAAATAACACAGCCTCCGTGTGCTATCACACTATAAAACTACTCTGCTACCAGCGATAGTTTTGATCAGTTGTATCGTGTCAGTAGAATGAACTTCTTGATAGTAACATATGCCACCATTTTGGTTGCAATTTACGCCTCTGCCCGAACAGAAGCTCAAGAGGACGTTCCAGGAATAAAAGTTCCTGCTTCAGCTCTGGCGCGATCAACAATTCCAGGAACCTGTGCCGCAAATGGAGACGTTGTTTGTACCACTTGCAATACGTTATCAATTTGTATCAATGGAAATCCAACAGCAGAAGTCACTTGCGGTGGAGATTTTCCCTACTGCAATCCTGGATCCGTACAGGCCAGTTGTTCCGCCACTCCTGCCGCTGGCTGTGGAGGCAGCGATAATGGTGGTGCGGCTCCTATAGTTTGTTCATCGATTGGAGTTTTTCCAGGTTAGTAAAACTAATTACAAAACGGCACTATTTAACTTATCAACTTTTTCACAGATCCTTTAATCTGCACCAGCTACCACGTTTGCCGGGAAGGTCAAACCACTTCCGATCTGTACGTCTGTCCGTCCGGTACTCGTTTCAATCTTGCCACCAGCCAGTGCCGCGCTCAAACCAACACCAATTGTGTCACTATTCGGTGCAACACCACAAACAGTGGATTTGCGTATTACGGAACCTCCCGCCAGTACTATGCGTTTTGCTCTGTTACCAATGGTGTCGCAACCCCGTACATTCTCAAGTGCCCCAACCGAGCTACGTTTAGCATGAATACATTGTCCTGTGTGTACAGCTGTCCCGGCCAGGGTAACTTTGTGAACACGAACGATCCGACCACGTATTACCAGTGTTATATTCTTAACGGACGCTGGGTGGCCGATCTGAGACGATGCCCCACTGGCACTAGCTTCAACCAAACGCTGACGTACTGCGTTTAGTTTGTTCTAACATCGTGAAGCCAAACGAAATTTCAATTTGTAAAAATACTTCAAGAACACTAGCAATAAATTAATTTGAACAAATTAAATGGAGTTTTTTCTTTTCTAAGACACCCAACTCTTACAAGAATATGAATCCCCTCCTTTCGTCTCTTTCGTCCATGTTGCACTTTTGATTTTTGGATCTGTTATTTATGTTTTTTTTTATTAGTTGTTTTTCTTCTGACATCTAGATTTGTTTTATCATTTTTCATACTCTTACCTGTTTTGCGCTCTATGCTAAATTGTTTGAAAAGTTTTGTTCATCGTTTTTTAGCCAGTCAGTCCGAAACATCAACTTCCTCACTCCATTCCTCACTTTCCTATTTTATTTTCTCGTTTTCCATTCCTTTCACATGTTTTCCTTTATATATTTCTAACTCTTACTCCATATAGTCTCTCCCATTCTACTTTTCACTTTCAATGTTACATTTCTTATACCTTGTTCCGTCTCTATTTACCGTTTCATTGCCCTATGCATTTCAATTTTTTGATTTGCTTTCTCATGTTACTCTCCCATTTCACATTTTTTATATTCCCGTTTCCATTTCCGATATAATTGAACAGTTTTACTTCCTTTTGACTTATTTCTCTCGGCCATTTCCCATTCCCATTTTCTTCTCTCGTTTTTCTTTCCCGTATCAATTGCCTTTTAAACTTCTTTTCTTTATTATATATTCCCTTTTGTTAGTCCCAGATATGTTTCTCTATGTTAATTCTCCTTTTCCATTATTTTTCCCCATTTATTTCTCCAATTTACTCTCCATTTTCCATTTCCTTTTTTCAATAATGTTCCTCAATGTCGTTTTATATTTTCCTTTCCCATTTCATTATTTCTTTCTCATTATTTTTTCACTTTACCGTTTCACTTTCTTGGTTACCAATGCCTACTTTATATCCCTTTTACATTTTCTTCTTTTCAGTTTTTCTCC
This sequence comes from Wyeomyia smithii, assembly GCF_029784165.1. Classification (NCBI taxonomy): domain Eukaryota; kingdom Metazoa; phylum Arthropoda; class Insecta; order Diptera; family Culicidae; genus Wyeomyia; species Wyeomyia smithii. The sequence goes on along the minus strand of NC_073695.1, from coordinate 197,271,693 downwards.
GCTGTTTCCCTTTCCAGTTTTCTTTTCTTATTTCCCTTGCTTAATTCTCTTTCCCATTTCCCTTCTCCAGTTTTGTTATGTTCCTTTGCCATTTATCATTTTCTTTTATAATATTTTCACATGTCTTTAACGGATTTTTCTTTCGAATTCCATACCCTATACCTCTTTTTTTTTCTCTTGTTTATTTTATTTTTCCAATGTTTATTTTCAATTTACCTGTTTTGTTTCTTGTTCTCTTTGCCATTCGCATTCCCAATTTTTTTTTTTTAATTTCCATTCTTATTTCCCATTTCCCCTTTCTAATTTCCTTTCCCCATTGCCCGTTTCATATCCTATTTCCTTTTTTTCTATTTTTCTTTTCAATTTCCATTTTCCATCCTCCATTTTCCTCTCTCATCATACTTTCTCACTTCCATGTTACTTTTCTCATTCAAAGTTCACTTTCTATTTAGCCTTATCAATTTCGCTCTTTTATTTTCCCTTTTCATTTCTCCTTTGTCATTTTCTCATTTTTCTAAATATATTACTTTTCGGTTACCATTTTTCTTATAATTTTCATGTTTCACTTCTTTTTGACTTAATTCTCACCACCATTTCTCATTCCCATTTTTTCCACTACTCATAGTTCTTGTCAATTACCTCTACATATATCTTGTCTTCATTTCATATTCCTCTGGGGGACAAATGTCCCAGCTCCATTTCTCTACTCCTACCTTTACTCATTTACTTTTTCAACTTACTTTCTAATTTTTCTTCCATTTTTCTTTTCATTTTTATGAAATCTGTTTTCCCGGTTTCCTTTCTTACTTCCTTTTATCATTTTACTTTTCCTTTCCCATTATTTTTTCAGTTTTCTGGTTCCCATTCATTCTATGCTTCTTTTCTTTTTCTTTTACCTTTGCCTTTATTTTTTTCTCTTCTATTTACTTTTCCACTTTCCCTTTTTACTAATCTTACCTAACTCTCTTCCCCATTTGCCTTACTTTCAATCTTTTTTCGCTTTTCTCCCATTTCCTTCAGCGATCCCCATACGATTTTTTTCCGAATTGTCTAGCCCATTCCTCTTTCTTATTTCTATGGCTTGTTTCCCTTTTTCATTGCTCATTTTCAGTTAACCAGTCTTGTTTCTTGTTCCCTTCGCCCTTCTATTACTGCCCTTCTATTTCTTTCTATTTTCCAATTCATTTGCCCTATCTTTTGCTTTTTTACCTTTCCATTTCTCTTTCCCCGTTTTCCTCATAATTTCCCTGTTCCACTTCCTTTCAACTTATTTCTCTCTACCTATTCTCGTTTCCAGTTTCTCCCGTATTTTTCTTTTCCACATCTCTTCTAAATTACCTTTTCATTTATCTTCTCTTCATTTCACATTTCAATTTGTTTTTCTCTATGTCAATTTTCCTTTCGATTTTTCTTATGTTTTCCATTTTGTACTCTCAATTTTGGTTTCTTGTTTTCATTTCTTATTTCGCTTTTTCATTTTTTTCTTCCTTTCTCATTATTTTCTCACGTTTCCATTTCTTTTTTTTTTTTGTTTGCCTCATTTCCTTTCACATTTGATTTTTTCTTTTTAGATTTCACTAGACAATCCCTCTTCGTTATATCTCTTTCCATTTTTTTTTCTTGATTCCTCATTTACACTTCATTAGTCTTATTTTCTTCTCTCTTCGCCATTTTCCTTCCCAATTTTCTTGCTCAATTCATATTCTAAACCCGTTTTTTATTCCTCTTTTAGATTTTGTTTCCCATTTCCCATTTTCTTCTCTCGTTTCCTTTTATCATTTCCTTCTCCCATATCTAATTTTCAGTTTTATTTTCTATTGGTTAATCCCGTAACCATTTTCCAGTCCCTTCTGATTTTTTTTCCTTTTTACGTTTCTTGTTACAATTTTCTGTTTTCCATTTCCATTTCTCCATTTCTCTAGTGAGTTTCAGTATTGCATTTCTTTTCATCATTTTATGTTGCAATTAGTCATAGCATTAGTTGTGTATCCAAATTTTCCTTTTTTCATTACCCTTTGGGGCCATCCACATACCACGTGGACAGGTTTGGGGGGGGGTTGTGTAATGTCCACGGTCCATACAAAATTTTTAGAATTCATATGGGCACTTGTCCACGGAGGGGCAGGGAAGGATCAAAATCGTTAAAAAATTGTCCACGTGGTATGTGGATGGCCCTGTTTTCTTTTCCAACTTACTCATCCCCAATACTACCTAATGTGTCATCCACTTTCTCTCCATTTTTTCAAATATAGTTTCCCACTTTCGTTTGTTATTTTTAATCCTCATGTTACTTTTTCTCTCTTATTTCCTTTTTATATTCCCCATTCTCTCTCTTTTTCATTTGTTTCTCTCAATTCCAATTTCCAGTTCTTTTTGCGTGTTTTCCGATCTTATTTCGCCATACTCTTTTCTCATATCCCTTACCGAGCCCGTTTCCGTTCAGAGTACCCTACCCCATTCATCTTTCTTATTACTCTTTCTCATTCCCCATTTCAAATTAACCTGTCGTATTTATTGTTCTGCTCACTCTTCTCTTTCCCATTTTCTTCTCGCATCTCCTTTGCTCATATCCTTTTCAATTTTTCTTTTTCTTTTTTCATTTCCTTTTCCCTTTCCTTTTCCATTTCATTTTCCTTTACCTTTTCCAATTACTTTTTACCATTTCTTTTTCATTCTAATGTTTCATTTCACTTAACCCTCTAGTACCCAAATTAATTTTTAGACGGACTTCGAAAAAATCACTATTAAGCCTCATAAACATTTTTCAAGTTCTTATTGAAGCTTTTTAGAGGTTCGACTGAAGACCGCCTAGAGGCGGCACTGGGCACTAGAGGGTTAATCATTTCTTTCTTTCATTTTCATTTCCAAAAATGTTTTTGCTATTTTTCTATTCCATTTCCCTTTCACCACTTTTGTTGCCATTATCACTCGATTAAGTTCGTCGAGCTGCTCATTTTCTGTATGTGTTTGCAACTTTTTATTCTCACTCACTTTTCTCAGAGATGGGTGGACCGATGTTCATGAAATTATTTGCAAATGAAAGGTCTTGTTGTCCCAAAGGATCCTATTCAATTTTATTGTAATCGGATTTTTAATTTAGAGGTTATGTATAAAAATGTAAAAACCATGAATCATCATTATCTCAGAAAATACACAACCGTTTTGAGCAAAATTAGTTTCAAATAAACGGGCTACCTGAAATACCTTTCACTCTTGAATTTTATAAAGATTGAATTTGTGGTTCAAAAGTTATGAAAAGAAACGTGTTCTGAACACTGTTTAATCTCACTCATGTTTCTCAGAGATGGCTGACCCGATTTCGAGAAAATTAGTGTCAATTAATGAGTCTAGCTGCCTCCTAATACCCTATTGAATTTTACTGTAATCGGACTGTAACTACGTCTGTAATGAACCGAAACGTAGAAATCACGAAACTTCAATATCTCAGAAACTACATGACCGATTTGATCAATATTATTTTTAGATGAGCGGGCTAGTGAAGGGTTAACTGATAAATTATGATTGAACACGTGGTTTCAAAGTTTGGCTGCCCTATACGTTTCCATTTCATTTGATTATAATCGAACTTAAGCAACCGTTATGTATTAAATTGTTAATAACACAACGAAAGTCTATTATATCATGGCTTATTTGAACATAACTAGTGTCATACGAACGAGTCATCTCCCAAACTTACAAATAACAAACTTCATGACAATTTGATATGTGGCTCAAAAGTTATGGAAAGAAAAGAAATTCGAAGACTATTAAAAACTACACCTGCTTTTATCGATATATGTGGCCTCAACATAATTTGGATGTGATGTCGTACTATTTGAACGTTCCAAATTCATTGATTCCTTGCGATGTGTTTAAAGTCTGCAAATGCACGACGAAACGGCCATAGGATATGATCAAATCAAATAAAAAATCGTTTGAAATGATTGGTTTTATCGAAATGACAACATTCTCGACTTTTGGCTTCTGTACATAGGCTTAATTCTGAATATATTCATATTGGGTGGTATTCGGTCATTTTCAGCAAATTTTCTGGCATCAATCTGACAACGGAAATACCTATATTGGGAGGTATTTAGTTATTTTGGTTGTTTTCCAGAAACTAAAAGTGATCGTCTTTAAATTCAAAATGGTGTGGTCAATGTTTGGTTTCTATGCATCATCTTGATTACGGAAATAACCATATTGAGTATTATCAGGTCATTTTCGACTGTTTCCTAGAAGTTGCCATTTAGCAATTTAAAATGGTGCCTTTGGTCAATTGTTAGCTCATTGCATCATTCTGGTTCCAGAGATACTCATATTGGGTGGTATTTGGTCACTTTCTGTCATCTGGGCGTAATTCTGGTTTCGAAAACATTCATGTTGAATGGTATTTGGTCATTTCCGGTTGTTTACCAGACATCGGAAGTCACCATCTTAAAATTCAAGATTGTGTCTGTGATCAATTTTCAGCTTCTGTGCATCTCTCTGGTTCCAGAGGTACTCATTTTTAATGGGAATCGTCCATTTCAGGCTGTTTTCCAGAAACTGGATTTTGCCATCTCACAATTCAAAATGTCGTCTGAAGTCTATTTGTGGCTCCAGTGCATCATTACGATTTCGGAAATACCCATATTGGGAAGTCGCCATTTTGGATTTCATAATGGCATTTGGAGACAATTTCTGGATTTCGAACGTCATACTGGTTAAAGAAATACTCATATTGGGTGGTATTTGGTCATTATCAGCTGTTCATTCAGAAACCGGAAGACGCCATCTTAGAATTCAAAATGGTGTCTGTGGTCAATTTCAGCTCCTGTGTATCATTCTAGATCCGGATATTATTATATTGGGTGGAAACCAACCATTTTTAGCTGTTTCCCAGAAACCGGAAGTTGCCATCTTACAATCCAAAATGTTACCTGAGGTCGATTATGGATTAGTTCGCGAGATGTGCAGAAATTTGTTCAGAAACATGTGCTTCCAGAAGAGGGAGGGACGTCGAACCATTATGGACATATTTATTACCTCTAAAAACATTCACATACCAAATTTGGTTGTATTTTCTTGATTGGTTCTTGAGCTGTGCGAAGTTTGTGTTTCATTTGTATGGGACCCCTTCCTTATAGAAGAAGGAGGGGTGTCAAACCATTATGCACCTATTTGTAACCTCTAGAAACATTAACCTGCCAAAAAAAGGAGGGGTGTCAAAACATTATGGACATATTTTCTAGACCCGTGCGCCGACCACATCATCGGCGGCGGCGGCGTAGAAAACATTTTACCTCGGCGGCGATCGGCGGGCCGGCGTGACGCCGTTGGTATTTATCGGCGGCGGCGGCTGCGGCGTTTACCGGCTTAACACTAAATACCACTTCTAAAATATTGTGTATAATGTTTACACTCTCATGTTCGGTTTTTTAATTCAACATAAATAAATAAAAATATGTTCATCCGGGTTGACATGATGACTAAAAATGAAATAAGAATGGTTAGAAATCAAGTAGACAAACAACTCAACAACCAGCAAAGAAATGACTATCGGCGCGATAAAAATTTCCTCGGCGTTCAGTGGGGCAAATTGGTCCGTTGGCGCGACAAAACCTCATAACTCCTTAACAGTTATTTCCACAGTGTTCATGTCTTCGGCAATGTTGTTCACCATAAAAACATCTTTTTGAAAAATGTATTCAGGCAGCTTCAGTTATTTTTCTACAGATGGCGCTGACATCTACCTTCTGAATAAATGGTGCTAGCCATTTTGTTTCATCGGGAAAGATGTTTATATTATCAATTGACATAAAGTTGTCGAGCATGTTACAACTGTAGAACGGACCGTTGACGAGATAAAATTATTTTCATTATTCATAAATCCAAAATTTCAGTAATGAATCATAGCTGAGACTCAAGTACATATGTTTCAATTTCAGATATATTCGAATTTCCGAGTCATATTGAAATGAATTATTGGAAGTTTGTAGTTGCCTTTGTTTAGTTTTTTGCCAACCTATGATGTGACAACATTTTTGAGAAAGAATATAAAATATTATTCTACTGTTATTGTTTGTGACAAAATATTTCAAATAGGAACATTGTTTAATTAAAGATTAGTTGGTCATGTTCCCTTTCTAAGAGCTCCTCTTGTTTTATTTTATTCTATTTGGCATAGATACTAAACGCTTACTTTTGTTGAAGACACTGTTTATCCAATAACAAACTGTTTCCTAGTACTAATAATTATTTCTGAGGGGTCTTCATACTACTTGACGTCAGTTTTGAAAGACCCCCGAACACAATTATGGTCGTGCTGCATACAGCATAGGCTTAGCAAAGCCTATTGTAGGAAAAACATCGATACGGACCCTGCTCATTAACGATTTTTTACATGAATTAACACGAAAACAATCGCTGCGAAAACTCGAATTACTCGGTAAGTCGCAACTAGTAGCAGCAGATTTTTGGTTTAGTACTAGCCAATACCTTGTATTTTAGTACAATAATAGTGTCTAAGTAGAACAACGTAGAACTTTATGTTTTTCATAATGCCGAAAATGAGGAAAAATTAAAAAAAAACTCGTTGTACATACTATGTCCCTTCGAACCTATTTTCAACAAAACTGTCTTAATATCCTATTACCTTTTAGTTTATACTCTATTTCATGAGGATCATATGAGTTAGCTAATTAATTTCTAAGTATTTGCACGCCCTACTGGAAAATATCTGTGAAATTTTTTTCTTCCATTTTAAAAGCTTGGTAAATCCTCACTTTCACAATATTGTAGCACATTTTCTAAATTATTTTTCAAAGTAAATTATCATGATTTCCAGTCGATAACATGTCTACTGCAAGTAGAAAATAAAATGAGGCATGAAAACTGAATTTCGTTTTTTTTTTTTTTTTTGAGTTTTGTCGCGACTTTTCTGGGTTCTGCCCCACAGTGCGGCGGCGCGCTGACTCAAAATCATCGGCGACGGCGGCGTGCGTAAAAGTGTCGGCGACGGCGGCGCGACATGGCGGCGCACAGGACTAATATTTTTCACCACTAAAAACATTTACTTACCAAATTTGGTTCCATTTAGTTGATTAGTTCTCGAGATGTGCAGAAATTTGTGTTTCATTTGTATGGAACCCCTCCCTTCCAGAAAAGGGAGGGGCGTCCAACTATTATGGACATATTTGTTACCCCTTAAAACATCCACATGCCAAATTCGGTTTTATTTGCTTGGTTTGTTCTTAAGTTGTGCAGAAATTTAAGTTTCATTTGTAAGGGACCCCTCTCTTCCAGAAGAGAAAGGGTTCTCAAATTATCATAGGAACCTTTATTTAACCCTTTATTTATTTACATACAAATTTTCACCTCGATCGGTTCGATAGTTTTCGAGCCTATATGGATCAGACAGACAGACAGACCAGACTGCATTTTATATGTATAGATTACAACATCAATATTTTAGAACCTAAATAGTGAATATACATTTATTGGATTGAAGCGTTCATGTAAATCTTTTTTCACAAATAAAAGTTTGAATGAGAAAGGCTGGGTCTGACCGCTAGGTGGATTAATTTAGGTTTTTCACGAATACATTGCTTATGTCTGATTTTTAGACTCTGTTAACGGTAATGTTCATTTGGGCTCCTCCTGGAGAAAAGCATGTATTGAGAAAAATACCATTTTAGTAAAAGCTAAGATCAAGGAATTTCATTTTTGAAGTTGACAAGACACCCGGATTTATGTCTGCTATTATGGCGCATAGAATGTAATTATAGCTAAAATAATTATCAACCGGCATTAATGAATTAGTTCTGGAATTTCCCTGCAGCTAGCTCTAGAACGCTAGAAATCTCACTGGAGCGCGCGTGCGGTGAGTTTATCTGCATTCGCCTTGGTGAATTTGGGAATAGTTTTCTACACTGTAGCGCAGTCTAGCGTTGAGAGCCTATCATTTTCTATTTTTTTAAGTATTTATGATAAATATTAGTAAATAATGAGTATGCGTGTCCAATCTCAAATGGTGACTTCTCAACACTGTTAGAAATTTGTAATTTTAATTGTTAGGATTTGTTTGCTTTCGCAATTATGACTTATCATTCGTAGGGATTTAAACCTACTTGTCAGAAAAGGGGAAGTAAACTTACAACTAACTTAATTGCTAACTTATTGGCTATAAAGAGAGCTTATCGTAGCAATTGAGGATTGCAACGATTTTTGTCGAAAATTGTTAATAATTTTATTTGACATAGCTTCTAATGGTTCAACATCAGTAAGTCTATGTAATTCGAGTGTACCAAACCAAGGAGGACGCTTCAAAATCATTTTCAGAATTTTATTCTGAATCCTTTGGAGCGTTTTCTTCCTTGTTGAACAGCAACTTGACCAGATCCGTAAGGCATAAAGCATTGCTGGTCTAAAAATTTGTTTGTATATCAAAAGTTTGTTCTTTAAACAAAGTTTAGAATTCCTGTTAATGAGAGGATATAAACATCTCGTATATTTGATGCACTTGGCTTGTATACTCTCAATGTGCTCTTTGAAAATAAGTTTTTTATCATAAATTAGTCCCAAGTACTTAACCTTGTCGGACCAACTTAAAATAACCTCATTCATCTTGACAACGTGATTATTGTTTGGCTTGAGTAAAGAAGCCCTAGGCTTATGCGGAAAAATTATCATTTGAGTTTTAGAAGCATTGGGAGAGATTTTTCACTTTTGCAAGTAAGAAGAAAAAATATCTAAACTTTTCTGCAATCGACTGCATATGACACGAAGACTTTTCCCTTTTACGGAAATGCTTGTGTCATCGCAGAACAATGACTTTGTGCATCCTGGAGGCAAATCAGGAAGATCTGAAGTGAATATGTTGTACAGGACTGGACCCAAGACTGAACCTTGAGGTACACCTGCTCTGACAGGAAATCTATCAGATTTTGAATTCTGATAGACAACCTGCAGAGTTCGATCAGTAAGATAATTTTTTAAAATTTTGATTAGGAAAATTGGAAAATTAAAAGTTTGCAATTTCGCAATCAGAGCCTATTATTTGTTTTGTTTTTTTCACACTCATTGTCGCGCGCGCACACAGAAAACGGGGTGAGTACGGACAAGATAGAAGCGATCTCGTTACAGTTCGAAGAGTGTGTGGTGAAATTGGAATTTCTCTTTACCGCACAGAGGATACGGACAACTCTGAGTTGTACGCGCAAGTGCCGGTAACCACAAAGAAATTAACGATAACATGCTATATTATTCATTACAAAAGCTTTTGAATAGTTCTGCAGCAAACTACTTCAATTTGTCAAATGTAAATATTTAGTGTGATCCGTATGTGATTCACACTTTGATTTACTTTTTCAAGAAAGTAGTTTTTGTTCTGACATCATCGTTACGGTATAAAAAGCAAAGACTTTCTTCGTATCCATCAGAAGAACTTTTTGATATCATCGGAGATGATCTCGAGGAACGCTTCACTGACATTATCGGCAATCCTGGCGTTGTTATTTGTAAGTATTTAAAAAAAATAGAGAAATAATTGAATTTGACCCAGTTTTTCCCAGATAACAACAACCACAGCTCAGATCATTGCAAGTGATGAGTTCACTACAGGAGTGCTTCGTCAAAGTTCTACCGACGATATACTTTACCCTTCACCAGAGGTGTGCGGAGGCGGGCAACTAACCATTTGCGTAGGCTGTCGAACAATCAAGATATGCGTTGGAACTGACGACACTACAAACCCAACGCAAATCTGCCCTTCTTCAGCTCCGTTCTGTAACATTGCGGGAGGTGGATGTTCAACCATACCGGACGATACCCAGGATGCGTGTTCGGAGGCATCCGAAAATTTAAAATTCCGTTGCACCGGAAAAGGCAAATATCCAGATCCGTTATCTTGTGAGGGATATTATTACTGTTCAGGAGTGGATCAAATTGGTGATGCGTACAGGAGCCCTACAGGGTATACTTTCAACAGCAAAGTTCAACTGTTCCAACGCACCAATAGCGGATGCAAAACTGTCAACTGCACGACTACTGGCCCAATTATGAAAGTTTACCCTCCGAACAGTCAGTACTTCTATTATTGTCAATACGATCCTGCAGACTCCACAGCTGATCCGAGTATCATCATGTTCTCGTGCGGCGATGACGCCACCTTTGATACCAGTGCTAAGAAATGTGTCTACAAATGCAAAAAAGAGGGCTTGTATGCTAAATCGACCAATCCAAACGCGTACTATCAGTGCTATTGGTCCAATGGTAAACTGACATACATCGAACGTTCCTGTCCACAGTCCACCCAGGTGTTCTATGACACCAAAAAATTGTGCATTGCTCCTACGACCGATTCCAGCAAGCGACGCTTCTGGGCCAAACAGTAATGTATACTGTTTGCTGGTTAAAACAGAAAATAAACATCTCATTTTGACCACTCGAATGGTAGTTTGATTTCACACGATTCCTACCGATTTACACCGAAAAGTTAGTTTACACTTCACATTAGAACTAGCACTTTTTATGTGCTGCTGAAAAGAGAAGCGGTTTGTTATTGGGTAACCCCTGAAGTACCGTAACCTAAAGTTTCTAAATAATTTTTTTCATTGGAAAAAGGCTTAAGATTGATGAAAATGTTAGCGTAATTAAAGGGGGCACAGAGGAATAGATTCAGGAAAAAAGGACCTTAGCTTGTGCGAAAAAACAAAAAATAATTATTAAAATGTTCCGCAGATCAATAAAGGGTTTAATGCCGTCATCTGTTTTAGCCACTATTGTATGCCAGAGAAGGCTGCATTCGGAACCACCGTTGAACTCAAACCAAAAATGTTAACTCGCCAAGTTAAGCACATGCAAAAGTTTGCGGCTCCTCCCTGTTACGGGTGCAATCGCACTCGAATGCAGCTCATCTGTCAATATTTGTTAAACGAAATTTATCTTCCACGAAATTTGTAAATATGATGGGTGCAGATAGACAGAAAAGGAATCTATAACGGCTAACAATGACTTTCGAAAAATCAGTTGACCAATAGAAAGTGCACAGTTGATATTTTGAGTATAATTGTACTAATCAACGTTATCACAATTGGGGTAAGACTTCTGAATTTGGTACTACAAGCATCAATTTTAATAAAAATTATCGCTTCCAAAAGTGTAGAGCCGCTCCTTCTAAACGCCCTTAGCTGGTTCTCGAAGTCCTGCTGCAGCCAAGCTCGATAGAAAATGCCACAAAAAGTGCAGAATCAATAGTGGATATGCGGTACGAACAACCACCGTCATGCAACTGACGAGTCTAAACCTGTGAAGGGTGCAATATCCCCAAAAATAGGTATCAGCCCCATACACGTTGAGATGAATCCCCGACAGTCATGTTCTCCAGAATCTCCATATTACAACATGCTACCCGATGGAACCAGTGCAGAATGCAAGTCCAGTCCAGACAATAGTCTAGAAGCATGCTCCGAGCAAACAATAACGAAATTCTACTGCACCGGATCCGGCTTCTATCCGGATCCGTACTCTTGCGACCAGCACTACTATTGTCGCACGGAAGGCGAAACTCCAGACCAATGTCCGGAAGGGTTTTTCTTCAACAGCAAATTCAACACGTTCTGCAGCAAAATTAAATGTTCCCCCCAAGAGCGCTTTCGCCACGTTCACTGCTAATCCACAGTATTACGCACACTGCAATTACAATCTCAGTTCCGGCCCGGAAGAGGCTGAATCTATCTACATGTTCAATTGCGGAATTGGGCTGACTTTCCATGAAAATGACATACGCTGTGTTTACCACTGCATACGGGAAGGATTGTTCCCCAACTTGGTGGATCCTACGTTATATTACCAGTGCTCCTGGTTGAATCGGAAGCTTATTTACTCGACAAACCACTGCAAAGCAGAGCAGTTGTTCAATTCCAACGTGGGAGCGTGTGTTTAGAGCTGTTAGTAGTGACGCTATTTTGATAAAAATATGTCGAAAGCACTCCTATAGCACATTCGCAAAAAAAGCATTTTGAGTTTGCTATTCAAATGAAAATTGGCTTATACCTATGTTAACTACGGTGAAAACAAAGTCGCTCAAATATAACTAAGAAAACTAAGCGTACCGTAAACCGGGGTGACTTTGATCAGCGGGTTGACTTTGAATACTCTACCTCTTTTTGCCTTTCTCCTAGAAAGGTATAGCAATCACTGGAAAAACCAAAGGTATAAAAGTGATCCAAAGGGTCGAATCTCGTATATCAATCGACTTAGTTTGACGAGCTGAGCATTTTCTGTATGTGTGTGTGTGTGTGTGTGTGTATGTGTGTGTAACGCTCTCCCAATCTCACTCAATTTTCTCAGAGATGGCTGGACCGATCTTCATGAAATTAATTGCAAATGAAAGGTCTAGTTGCCCAATAAGACCCTATTGAATTTCATTGCAATCGGATTTTTAGTTTAGAGGTTATGTTTAAAAATGTGAAAATCACGAAACATCATTATCTCAGAAACTACACAACCGATTTTAACAAATGAAATGAAATCAAATGAACGAGCTACATAAAAAACCCTCAGCTTTTGAGTTTCATGAAGATTGAACGTGTGGTTCAGAAGTTATTTCAAGAAACGTGTTCTGGAGACTGTTTAATCTCACTCATGTTTCTCATGAGATGGCTGAACCAATTTCCACAAAATCAGTGTCATTCGGAAGGTCTAATTACTTCATAAGACCCTATTGATTTTTTTTGCAATCGGATTATTACTTTGCCTGTTATGTTCAAAACTGTGAAAATCAGCTTTGGAAAGAAACATATTCCGAAAGCTACTTAAACTCACTCACTTTTCTCAGAGATGGCTGAACCGATTTCCACACCCTCTTGAATTTCAATGTAATCGGTCTGTTACTTTGTCTGTAATGTATCAAATTATGAAAATAACGAAACTTCATTATCTCAGAAAGTACACAACCGATTTGGACAATATTGGTATCAAATGAACGGGCTAGTTAAAGGTTAATTGATGAATTTTATAGTGATTGCACACGTGGTTCAAAAATTGTGAAAAGAAACATGTTCCGGTGACTTTTCAAATTCACTCGTTTTCCTAAAAATGGCTGGACTAAATTCAACAATCTTAGTGTCAAATGAAAAGTTTGGCTTTCCTATAGGTTCCCATTTTATTTAACCATAATCGTTTCATAGCAATTTGATATGTGGTTCAAAAGTTATGAAAAGAAACGAAATTCAAAGACTATTTAAAACTGTAACTGCTTTGATCAGAATATATGGCCTCAACAAAATTTAAATTTGGTATTGTGCTATTCGTACGTTCCCGGTATTGCTAGTGATTGAAGTGTACGAAATTCAAAGTCATTTCTTTTATTTCGCTATTTCTTCAGCACGAATATTTTACTCCTAATTAATATTTTTTTTAACTTTTTGCCTTTCTCCTAGAAAGGTATAGCAATCACTTGCAAAACCGAAGATATGAAAGTACTCCAAAGGTCCGAATGGCATATATCACTCGACTCAGTTCGACGAGCTGAGCATTTTCTGTGTGTGGGTGTGTGTGTATGTGTGTGTGTATGTGTGTGTGTGTGTGTGGGTGTGTGGGTGTGTGTGCAGATTTTTATTTTCACTCACTTTTCTCAGTGATGGCTGGACCAATTTCCACAAAATCAGTGTCATATGAAAGGTCTAGTTACCCCATAAGACCCTATTGATTTTTTTGCAATCGGACTATTACTTTGCCTGTTATGTTTAAAAATGTGAAATCTAGCTATGAAAAGAAACCTATACCGAAAATACATAAACTCACTCACTTTTCTCAGAGATGGCTGAACCGATTTTCACGAAATTAGTGTCAAATGAAAAGTCTAGCTGACTCATAATACCCTATTGAATTTTACAGTAATCGAACTGTAGCTTCGTCTGTAATGTACCGAATTGTAAAAATCACGAAACTTCATTATCTCAGAAAGTACACAACCGATTTGATCAATAGTATTATCAGATGAATTATGATTGAACACGTGGTTTCAAAGTTTGGCTGCCCTATACGTTCCCATTTCATTTGATTATAATCGAACTGAAAAACCGTTATGTTGTTAATGAAACAACGAAATTCTATTATCTCAAAGATTACACGACTTATTTGAACATAACTAGTGTCATATGAACGAGTCATCTCTCAAACTTACAAATAACAAACTTCATAACAATTTGATATGTGGTTCAAAAATTATGGAAAGAAAAGAAATTCAAAGGCTATTTAAAACTATACCTGCAGCTTTGATCAATATATGTGGCCACAATATAATTTAAATGTGGTATCGTACCATTTGAATGTTCCCGGTATCGCTCGTGATTGAATTGTTCGAAATTAAGAGTCATTATTTTATTTCGCTTTTTCTTGAGCATTTACATTACGTCAAATTTCATATTTTATACTTCTATTACAAAATCATTATTTTAGAATCCAAAAAGTGAATACACATTTATTGGATTGAAGCGTTCATGTAAATCTATTCTTAAAAATAATAAGTTTGAATGAGAATGGCTGGGTCTGACCGCTAGGTGGATTAATTTAGGTTTTTGAATTTGGGATGAAAAGCACTCGAAAAGCTAAGGATTTGTAGTAATCTTCTCTCATTGTGTTTATATATGTGCTATATTGCTACTATTCATGCATTTCCTACTATTTGAAGAGTGTTTTCCATGCTAAAACATGAATTGAAAATGAGCGATTTTTATTGCATACAAACAAAGGATTCAGATTATTGAGAGTAAATCTTGAACGTTCGCCAAAATTAACTATTCACGTGGAATGTGAAAGGCCTCTAAACTACTCCTCAAATTTATAAACTCGTTAAAGTCGTTTTAGACTGTTCAAATTTGTTAAAATAGTAAAGTTTCACTCCAAAATCTGTTTTGATGAATCAAAGTCACCCCGGAATTATGATTGATGAAAAAAGTTTAGAGCATATTAAAAACAACATAATTGTTGCTAAACTTTTAAAGTGAAGACTGGATCTTGCTTAATGCATGCCAGTACTCATTTTGAAAATATCAAACAATTTTGTTTGCAGTATATTCGTGGTCCCCGTGGTTCTGTGGCTAGCGATGTCGGTCGACTAGCTCTCCCACACGGTTGTGATATCGGGTTCGATTCCCGATCGAGTCGAGGATCTTTTCGAGCTGGAAATTTTCACGACTCAACACTGTAGCACGGTGTATCGTTGTACTTATCCTACACATGCAAAATGTGCCAAAAACAATATCGATAACGAATTCTCTCAACTAATCTAGTTGATCGAGACCGCTATTAGCCCCAAGGCTAAGCGTGCGATATTGTTGTTTTCTAAACATATTTAAGATATATTCAGAAAAGTTATCAAAGTCACCCCAATTTACAGCACTTAAAAATGTGCAACAAAGATTCTTAAAATTTTTAGCGAAATTCTTAACATTCCCAAAAATATATTCAAATAATAAACTATTGAATAATTTAGTATTTTTAGTATTTATTCATAAGTCTTCGAAAAAAAAATTCGTATTGACTGTTCTAATGACTACTTATTCTAAGTTCAAAGGTAGATTTGGACAAGTTAAAATCATAATAGTTCGAAACGTTATTAAAATTACGACAGCAAACATCAAAAGTGTTGTTTTGTGCAAACAGAGTGCGGTGTCTAGCGATCCGGAGAAAATCACTTCGTCTGGTGAACCTTGGCGGTACGTTGAATCGAATGTGGCTAAGTAATTCTGGAATTACTATATTATTCTCCAGGAGGTCGAAGATTAGGAGACGTTGTAGCATGGTTCTCCTACTTGACAGAGCTGGTAGATCTATGAGAGAGCAGCGTTGTTCATAGTGCTGAGCAAAACTCAACTTGGCATCAAGGAGTATGCCCAAATCCTTTACAGTGTTGACTCGGTTGATGCTAACAGTGGACATCCTATAGTCGAACATCATAACTTGTCTCTTTCTGCAGAATGATATAGCGTTACACTTTCGCACGTTTACTTCCATTCCGTTAAGTGTACACCAGCTCAAAAAAGTGTCGATATCAGCTTGAATTGCACAGCAGTCTAAAGTGGATGTAATCATTCGAAAAAATTTGAGATCGTCGGCAAACATGTACTTGGGAGACCGTATGGTTGAACACAAATCGTTAACGAAAAGAATGAATAGAAGTGGGCCAAGGTGGCTTCCTTGGGGCACCACCGAATGTAACGCAAAAGGTGAAGAACGTGTTCCGCCGATACGTACGTACGCGCTGCGTTCGTTGAGATCCGACGACAGCCACTGCGTGAGCCAGTTCGGCAATCCCATTTTAGGCAGCTTTGTAGCCAACAGAAGGTGGGGTACCTTATCGAACGCCTTAGCAAAGTCAACGTAAACGGCATCGACTTGTTGGCGCTCATCCAAAGCGCTAATCAGTGAAGTAACGTATGCCATCAGGTTAGTGGTCGTCGAACGTTTTTTCACAAAACCATGCTGCCCACAGGATAAAGATAGCCCGATAGTTTTTCACGTCATGAATGCTGCCTGCCTTATGAACTGGTACAATTGCGGCTGATTTCCAAGCACTGGGGAAACTTCCTTCGGATATTGACCTGTTGAAAATTATCCTTGCAGGTGACGCGGCACAGTTTTTGAAGAAGATCGGCGGTAAACTATCATTACCAGCTCCTTTGGACCCATCGATTGATTGCAGTTTTAGCCTTACGTCATGTAGCGAAAAGTTGAAGGGTGTCAAATCTAAATCGAATCGCGGCAGACGGCTCTCAATTACACGCAATTCAGCTTTGTTTTGCTCATTTCTCTGCCGAAAAAAACGTTTTCTAGTCTTACGCAGGCGGTTGCGTAGACACTGCAGCTCGATATTCCACCAAGGTTGTCGTTTAGCCAGTAATCCCCTGAGTCGTTTCAGAGGAACAACATCGCGAAGTATGGTTAATAATTGCTCATACAAATGTTGCACAGCCTCATCCAAACTACAATCAACCAGAATTTCCTCCCAGCGAACGTTGGTAAAGTATCTATTCAGCAATTCATTGTTCGGCGGAAGATATATATAACAAACAATCAATTCAAAATTCGGTAGCGAGACACGAACAATAGTTTGCACCAATTGATCACTATCTTCAACGCAAACTGCAGCACTCCGATGTTCGTTTTTTACAGCAAAAAGAACACCACCGCCTCGCTTGTGTCGGCTGGTCCGGACGTTTCTGTCACAGCGATAAATCGTATAATTTTGTGCAAGTTCAGAATTTTGAATAGCGTTATTCAGCCAGGTTTCTGTGAGGGCGATGACGTCGTAGTCACATTGGGCCAGGGCTAATATCAAATTATTAGTTTTTGTGCGAAGGCAGCGTATATTTTGCTGGTAACAAGTGAATGAGCGAATAGTGTTAGCAGATATAGTCTGGTCGTGCTCGTTTGCGATCGAAGCGGGTGTGCGGCGGGGAGAAAGTAAAGTTGTACTGTCGTTGTTATCAGTAGAGTGATACTTGTGGCGATTAGTAGTTAATAACAAAGTTAGTAGGGAGGAAACGAAAGGAAGTGCGAGTGGTAGTATGCTGAAAATCAAATTGACGGAATATAATACCTTTCTGCCAGGAGGTTTTTGAGAGCGCTAAATCTTTCAACTGTATATCGATGCCAATTTTAAAACAAACAAATGTAAGCTCATCGAGAGTTTTCCCTCTGAGAACCAGCTTCACCACTTGCACAGTTTTGTCAGTTTTCAGATTGTTACGGACGAGTTTATCAACTTGTTGCACTGTCGCCAGAGGATCGAAGCTGGACAGATATAACCAAAACAGTTGTTCTTTTTGAGCAGCAGCTAACGGTACTGCATTCTCGTGTTGCGGAGGTTCATCGGGAATCAACAGACGTGGTCTTTTCCTCAGATTAAGTGGTTATTGTGATCTGGGAATTCGTGGTGTAGTTGGTAGAGGTGTAATATTGAACAAAAAAATCCTACGATGAATAAAAATGCAATGAAATACTTCAGTTACAATAATAGTAATAAAATGGTCGTGCTGCCCTGTTCCAGATTGTCCAAATGGAAACCACTAAGAATTTTAGGAACCATCGTCTTTCTGCTACATCCAAGTTATTTGAGATAAATATAAGCAACATTATCCTGCACAATCAAAGTGCTATATTTCCTCCGAACAACATGGTTTCTTGCTTGACCTATTCGTTTGTACAAATCTTTTTGAGTTCTCGTCAACCTTCATTTCTCATATGGAATAGAAGGCGCCAGACAATGTTGTATACAGTGAGTTTGAAGCTGCATTTAACTGTATTGACCACGAGATTCTTTTAGCGCAAACTCGCACGACGAATACTATTGGAATGGCTTAGTTCATATTTGTGCGACAGAGTTCTTCGTGTGTCGATAGAGTTCTGCTTCTCGGTCACCAACTTTTTCGGTGTTCCTCAAGGTAGAAATTTGGGACCTATGCTGTTTATATTAACATCGCTCTTGAAGGTGCCAAAACGAAGTACATGGTAGCTGGCAGGGAGCGTGGGAGTTCCCGTGGTGTTGGTGCTGAGGAGGAGATAGATAAGGGACGATTTGAAGTGGTTGACGAATTCGTTTATCTTGGTACGCTTGTGTCATGTGACAACGATATGAGCCGTGAAGTGAAACTACGAGTTGCGGCTGCCAACAAGCCCTTTTACGGACTACGTAACCAGTAAGGGTCCTGTAGTTCACAAACTCGCACAAAACTAGCGCTGTATAGGACGCTGATACTCCCTGATCGACGAGATGGAGTGTGGCGCAGACGCATGAATCACGAGTTGTACTGCCCATAATCGCATAATTGTAACATTTGCAAAATTGGTTGTTCGAGAAAATGACACTTTTATATTTTTATCTTAATAGCATTGTTCCCAATATATTCTTGCAAATAGACGCTTTAAATAAACTTAGTATCATTAAGAAAGCACTACTTTACACTATGTATACATTGAACATTACTTTTGAAGTCAAATTGAACTGAACATCAGAAACGGATCACCGGTGGTTGACTACTGGACCAGAATAACCTCCGAGTTACAAAGGATCCAAATGTCGAATGTTACAATTGTGCGATTACAGGCAGTGTACCAGGTATACAAACATGCTGATATAGTGAAGGTAATACAGCGGGGCCGTCTTCAGTGGGCTGGACATGTAGCCAGAATGCCTGACGAGAGAGCCGCCAAAACTATCTTCAGTAGAGAACCAGGAAGAAACGGTCGACTCCGTGGTTGGCCTCGTACGCGGTGGATGTGCCTGGTGGAACAAGATGCACGATTTTCTGGTGTACGAGGAGACTGGAGAACGGCTGCCTAAGACAGAAAAAGCTGGACATCTCTAATTCGTTCGGTCCTAGACCGGTGAACGATCCGTTAGCCAAAAAAGTAAGTAAGTAAGACTGCCAGCTGAAACATAGACACAACTGGTTGGTATTGTCTAAGCAATGTTGTCTTCCGACAATACCTAAGTGTCTCAGTGCGACGCAATACATTGGCGCATAAGCCATACTTCGGCGGTAGAGGAAAAGCCTCACCAATACGTCTGTTCAGCAAGATGGTGCGGCTCAAAACAGCGTCTGATCTCCATATTAGAAGCGGCTGAATAACGTTCTGGTGTCAACGGGAGACTCGAAACTATGGTTCCCCGACGAGACAGAGGCTTGGAGAAGGCCCAACGAAGAGATAGCACGAATAGGCACAATTGTTATGGACGAAGGTAACAAAACAAGGACTATGATTGGAAACATGCGACATGGCTCTGCCGTTCAGGATGCGACAGACTAATCTACAATGAGCTACACCCACGCAACTTCAAAGTCGTACAGGCCAGAAAGTATGGAAAAGCAGGAAGTGAGCGGCTACTTTCTACCAGAGTAGTGACACCACCAGCAAGCTGGGAGCTGGCCTCATAGTACTGGGCAAGCTGCGCCAACGTGTGACGGAGTGGCATCCCTTCAACGCGAGGCACGTTGATGATAAAAGGCTGGTTCTTCAACTGCAACATAATCAACGTGCACTACTCACAAAACGGGAGACCCGACGATGAGAATGAAGCGTTCTACACGCAGCTGGAGCAGGTCTACGATAGCTGCCCGCGACGAGCGGTAAAAGTCTTCATTGAGGGCATGAATGCTCAGGTGGGACTGGAGGCGATATTCACACTGGCAATCGGGCCAGTAGCCTACACGCCGTGTCTAGTCATAACGGCTATCAGTGTATGAACTTTGTAGCTTCCAGCGTCACCCACGAAAGAGTAGCTTGGCGTAGCTAGTCTTGGAGATGACTGGAGGAGCATTCGATCCGTCACAGGTAACAGTACTGTAGCGCTAATAGTTACAAGGGCTCTGAATCAAAGAAATGACATGGGTAACGACACTTGGAAGTTCTACAAGAAGCTAAGCAGCTCCAGTAAAGACTACGTTCCTCAAGCCGATAGGTGCTCGAGCTTGGACGGCAACCTTCTTACGGACGAGTGTGGGTTAATCGAAAGGTGAAAGCAGCACTTCGATGAGCGTGTAAACGGCGATGCAGTAGAGCGCGAGGCCGGCATGGCAATTAATCTTGGAAATTTATCACAAGATGTTTTTTGGGGATGGTGAACATTTTGGGTTTTTCAAAATGACCATTAAAATTGGCACCCTTATTCGCAGCAATTATTCTACTAGATAGGCGTAGCCCGTGGTCTGATTAATGAGGAGAGCGGCCACGCAGGGTAAGAACTTTTTTGTATTTTTTTATAACTATTGGTGATATTTTGGGCTCTGTTTGCTGGGATCGCAAATTCAGCGACGACGGTGGCTTGAACGTTTGTGGAAATGAAAACCCGCTCGTTTCACCGTCTTACTCAGCCCCTCCTCCTCCGTGGATTCAGCGTTCTGAGGGTCAAAAATGGAGCTCCACAGGAATTAACCCATCGTGTGGTATATGAGGTATAACGAGTCCAAGGGTTGTGTTTTTTCGGTCCAAAGTAAAGGCACTAAATACAATACAAATTTCGAGGGATCTGGTCAAGCGGTTTTTCACCAAAGTACGCCTCAACAAGCTGCGTCTTCCGATGTCTAACCTCAAGCAAACAAGCGAAATTGGTGTTCGTGAGCTTTCCACGCGGTAGTACCACGTGTACATTAGAGAAGCATTTGAAACTATTTTAATGAGCACCAGGCTGAAAAAGTTTCCTTTGTGTCGCATAAAAATGCAGTCAAGTCTGTCTGTCTGTCTGATCCATATAGGCCCGAAAACTACCGAACCGATCGACGTGAAAATTTGTATGTAGAGGTTTTTGGTGCCGATAAAGGTTCCTATGATAGTTTGAGACCCCTCCTCCTTCTGGAAGGGAGGGGTCCCATACAAATGAAACATAAATTTCTGCACAACTCAAGAACAAACCAAGCAAATGAAACCGAATTTGGCATGTGGATGTTTTAAGGGGTAACTAATATGTCCATAATAGTTGGATGAAACACAAATTTGTGCACATCTCGAGAACTAATCAACCAAATGGAACAAAATTTGGCAGGTAAATGTTTTTAGTGGTAACAAATATGAACTTAATGGTTTTAAACCCGACTTCCTCTTTTATAAGGGAGAGATCTCATGAAAATGAAACACAAATTTCGCACAGCTCAAGAACCAATCAAGAAAATACAACCAAATATGGTATGTGAATGTTTTTAGAGTAACAAATATGTCCATAATGGTTTGACGCCCCTCCCTCTTCTGGAAGTACATGTTTCTTCACAAATTTTTGCACATCTCGCGAACTTATCAACTAAATGGAACCATATTGGCAGGTGAATGTTTTTAGTGGTAACAAATATGTTCCATAATCGACCTCAGACAACATTTTGGATTGTAAGATGGCAACTTCCGGTTTCTGGAAAACAGCCGAAAATGGCCGATTTCCACCCAATATAATAATATCCGGATCTAGGATAATACACAGGAGCTAAAATCGACCACAGATAGCATTTTAAATTCTAAGATGGCGACTTCCGGTTTCTGAAAACAGCAGAAAATGACCAAATACCACCCAATATGAGTTTTTCTTTAACCAGTATGCCGTTCAATATCCAGAAATTGTCTCCAAATGCCATTATGAAATCCAAAACGGCGACTTCCGGTGTCGGAAAAACAGCGGCAAATGACCAAATACCACCCAATATGGGTATTTTCGGAACCGTAATGATGCACTGGAGCCACAAATCGACTTCAGACAACATTTTGAATTGTAAGATGGCAACTTCCGGTTTCTGGAAAACAGCCTAAAATGGACGATTCCCATTAAATATTAGTATTTCTGGAACCAGAAAGATGCACAGAAGCTAAAAATTGATCACAGACACAATCTTGAATTTTAAGATGGTGACTTCCGGTGTCTGGCAAACAGCCGGAAATGACCAAATACCATTCAATATGAATGTTTTCGGAACCAGAATTACGCCCAGAAGACAGAAATTGATTTCACAGGCAATTTTATAGTCCAAAATGACGACTTTCGGCTTCTGAAAAACAGTCCAAAGTGACCAAATATCACCCAATATGAGTTTTTCTTTAACCAGTATCCTAAATACCATTTTGAAATCCGGTTTGTGAAAAACAGCCTTAAATAAACAAATACTATCCAATATGAGTATCTCTGGAACCAGAATGATGCAAGGAGCTAACAAATGACCTCAGGCACCATTTTGAATTGCTAAATGGCAACTTATAGGCAACAGTCGGAAATGACCGAATAATACTCAATATGGATATTTCCGTAAACGTGATGATGCATAGAAACCAAACATTGACGCTGGACACTATTTTAATGAATTGAAGACGACCACTTTTAGTTTCTGGAAAACAACCAAAAATACCTCCCAATATGGGTATTTCCGGTGTCAGATTGATGCCAGAAAGTCTGCTGATAATGACAGAATACCACCCAATATGAATATATGCAGAATTAAGGCGATGTACAGAAGCCAAAAGACGAGGATGTTGTCTTTTCGATAAAACCAATCATTTCCAACGATTTGTTATTTGACTTTGATGATATCCTATGGCCGATTCGTCGTGCATTTGCAGTCTTCAAACAAACCGCAAGGAATCAATGAACTTGGAACGGTCAAATAGTACGACACCACATTTAAATTATGTTGAGGCCACAAATATCGATTAAAGCAGGTGTAGTTTTAAATAGTCTTTGAATGTCTCTTCTTTCCATAACTTTTGAGCCACATATCAAATTGTTATGAAGTTTGTTATTTGTAAGTTTAAGAGATGACTCGTTCATATGACACTAGTTATGTTCAAATAAGTCATGTAATCTTTGAGATAATAGACTTTCGTTGTTTTATTAACAATTTAATACATAACGGTTGCTTTAGCTCGATTATAATCAAATGAAATGGGAACGTGTAGGGCAGCCAAACTTTGAAACCACGTGTTCAATCATGATTCATCAGTCAACCCTTAACTAGCCCGCTCGTCTGATAATAACAATCAAATCAGTTGTGTAATTTGTGAGATAATGAAGTTTCGTGATTTTCACAAGTCGGCACATTACAAATGAAGTTACAGTTCGATTACAGTAAAATTCAATAGGGTCTTCTGAGGCAGCTAGACCATTCATTTGACACTTATTTTGTGGAAATCGTGTCGGCCATCTCTGAGAAAAGTGAGTGAGTCCAAGTATTCTTCGGAATATGTTCCTTTGCATAGCTGGATTTCACATTTTTAAACATAACAGGCAAAGTAATAGTCCGACTGCAAAACAAATCAATAGGGTCTTATGGGGCAATTAGACCCTCCATTTGACACTAATTTTATGAAAATCGGTACAGCCATCTCTGAGAAACATGAGTGAGATTAAACAGTCTTCAGAACACGATTCTTTTCATAACTTTTGAACCACAAGTTCAATCTTCATCAAATTCAAAACTTAAAGGTTTTCTAGGTAGCCCATTCTTTTGAGACCAATTTTGTTCAAATCGGTTGTGCAGTTTCTGAGATATTGATGTTTCATGATTTTCACATGTAACAGGGGGTCACCCTGTACATACGTAAATTTGCCCGGCGAAACTCTTACAGGGCGGCCAGATACCTCTACCGGACTTTCGGACTTTTGCTAGAACACAGAAGGAAAAAAACAACAAATAAATAAAATAAAAACTTATCGGTTTATTCTCTCTTTCCTCCAGCTGTCGTGAGTGGTGATTTCGAGGGGTGGTACTCAGGGGCGGCTTTCCTGCTCCTGCAGTTCGCAGTCTCACAGCGGCTGCGGCAATCCTCGGCGGGCGGTGTTCTCCTGCTCCTTGTTATTTAGCCGGGGGTAGCCAATCACACTGCTAACCCTATCCGGCGAGCGAACATAAACAGCAGCACTCAACTCACGGGCCAACGGAACAACCTTCGTTGGTCTTATCGAAGCGGAACAATCTTCGCTCCTACGGGACACAAACTGTAAAAATCAAACAGTTAAAACGCGCACTTTTAAAACGAAAACAAACGACGCGTGTCACTCGTACCGTGATCGAGGCTAGACCACAATGAACCCGCGGCTGCCGACCACAATGAACCCGCCGAGACTGGATGCAGCACCACTTTTTCGCAGCTAGAGGAAAATACCGGCCTATCTATCCCTAACAATTATTCCACAAACATGACATAAAAATTAACGAACCTATCTAACGCGACAATATCGTTCACAAACGGAAAAACGAACGAATTTAAACGAAAATAAACAAATTTATGTGAACGATTTTCAGCGCAAGTGGTAACAGTTGTCATGTTGGGTACACGCTGCTGCGGGGGTGTTCAAGTGAGGGTAATTTTCACTTATAAACTCTCTCGCAGCGGCACCCAAAATTAGGGTTATTTTTACGTTAGCGTTACATATAATTAAGTAAATTTTCCACTCGATGCTAAAATTGTAACCGCACAGGTTACACACATTTTTAAACATAACCTCTAAACTAAAAATCCGATTACAATGAAATTCAATAGGGTCTTATGGGACATCAAGACCTTTCATTTGCAATTAATTTCTTGAAAATCGGGGCTGTATATACAGTTTTGAAAATAAATACAGGCTTGTACTAACTTTATTGAAATATGTGAGCTATTCGAGCGTAAATCTCATTTTTTAAACTTCTTCACGCAAATGTGTCATATGTTTTGTAAGAAAATCTGAATTTTTCACTCTTATCGGAAAATAATCTTTGGACTGTTTATTTTACGGTGCTATAAAAGGAAAAAATGTAAGTACTTCTGATGGGACCAAGTGTAGGTTGTAGCTCTAGTCGTGTGTTACTTACGCCCAAACTTGAAGTTTTTCAAATACCCTTAAAATTTGAAGTTATTGTCAAAACTCCGCCTTTGGACCGTGGTTCACTTGTTTATTTTCAACTCTGTCATTTTTTCATCAATTCTATACATATAGATCGTTTTGGAAAGGGAACATCCATAAATGACGTAGCTTTTTTTACACCTCCCCATCGTATTTGCTACGTAGTTTGGCTTGACCCCCCCCCCCCTCTTTCCCCCGTCAAATTTCAAATTTCGAATACTACGTCATTAATGAATGTTCCCAAAGGCGAAAATAGGGCTTTCGGAAGGTATATATAAATCTATAAATATGACTTACGTGAACGTGTAATGACTGGTTGAAATAATTAAAAAATATGGTTTTTTTTTCGAATCTGAGAACAAATTTCCACACATCTTTATAAACATGTAGTTTAAATGCTCTCTAATTTGTTACGATCCACACTAGGTGGCATCAGAAGTTGTATTTTCTTCCTTTTGTAGCACCGTTTAATAAACAGCCCAAATGTTATTGTTCGATTAAAGTCAAAAATTCTGATTTCCTTAATACACATGTTACTCTGCGAATTATCAGCCGATTTACAAAAAAAGCCTCAATTTTATATCGTAATTGAATATATTTTTAAACTGCTAGTGTACTTCTAGTACTTTTCTTTCAAAAATAACTGACAAATTTCAAGTGAAGTTGAAAATTTGCGTGGAGAAGTTTAAAAAATGAGATTTACGCTCGAATAACTCAACATATTTTAATGAAGTTAGTACAAACCTGTATATATTTTGAAAACTCCATTTTTTCCCCTTTCTAAAACGGCTAAAACATTCAAAATCGGTTGAAAAACAAATGAATTAAAAATAATTTTCATGCGCTGAGGTCAAAATACCGGCATTTTGACCATAACTTCAAATTTCAGGGATGTTTGGAAAATTTCTAGTATGAGCGAAAGTTGCACTCGACTAACTTACAATCCTCACTGTGTCACTTGAAAAGCTCTAGCATTTTTATTTTTATTTATGGCACCGTACTATCCTCTCGGTAGTTCAACGCTTAGCTGTCAGAGTACTTTTTATTGAAAAAAAAAAAAAAACAAAGTTGTTCGAAAGCCCGCGATGAATGATTTTCCGGAGGGTCCCAAATGAAAGGTAAAAAGCTATATTTTCAAATGGTGAAGATTTTGGTGATGCCCATTTTTTAAAATAAAGTTGTTCTACGATACACGCCGTGTAGAATCAATTTTTTTTTTTTTTTCAAATATAAGTGATTTGTGGGTCCGTTCAGTGTACTCGGATCAACTTCAAATTTTCATGGCTTATTGCTCGAGTAAAAAAAAATTTATTCCAACCGAAATCGCATAATGTTGCAAAAATGACCTAATGTACATTCCAGATTGACGACGTGATCACTGATTCGAGTTTGACTGTCGAGGACCTGTTTTTGGCTGCTGGACCATGTCTCTTCAAGGATTCAAGCCTTCAATCGGTAAAGATACTGAATTTCACGCGATTGCACGCACGCACATTATTGAAAATGCGGACGATGCCTGTCTGCAATTGTTGACAGACTCTGCACGCGCTGTGCCCCGCGTACAAATAGCGCCGGTAGAATATCAACATTTGGTCTTGGTCGTATCGAGCTTTGAAATAATTGTTAAACCATACTGTGATCCTTTACTAATTTTTTATCAAAAAATCTACAGCAACTCTACAAATGAAATTTTCTTCATAAGTGATAGCTACATTTGTTTTATAAAGCAAAAAAAACTTTAATTCATTCATTTCCTTATTAATAATATAGTTTGTGTAATCTATAATAATCGTTGAACTATGTGAAATATTTCTATTCAAAAAAGCGAAATGTTTGCCTTGCCAAGATGAAACAGTTGAATCAGTGCTCGTACGCGACACCATTCATAGCTTAGAAGATTATTTATAACACGTTTACGAAGAAACTGCGACAGTCGCAATATTGCATACTATCATTAAGTAAATTTCCTGCAATTCAAAGAATTATCCGGTTTACTATTCTATTTTTTTTTTTTTTTGACGATCATGCAAAGCAATAAGAAAGTGTGTTCCTCTGATTAGTTATTTGTGAACTAAACCCCTATAATCGCAACTGATAAGCATTTACTATCCAGAAAACTACTATATCAGCACAGGTTCGAAACGGGTAACCTTCAGTTATTCTTATTCTCTACTGACCGTTGGATTCCAGCACAATGTCGATCCGTGCTTTACTCGTCATACTGGTCATTGCGGCAGTGTGTCTTCTGCAGGCACGTCTCGCAACTTCTGATCCGGTCCACAAACGGAGATTAGTGCGTTCGGTCAGCCCCGCCCCAAGAAACCCTAGCTGTGAAGCAGGAAAACGAATTGGTTGTGCCGATTGCGGATCCGTACAGGTAATCTCTAACATTCATGTTCTATTCTAGAAATAATCAAATATTGTTATTTTTTTCAGATCTGTCGCTGGGATGGTACCCCAGTAGAATCTTCAAAATATCGCTGTGATTCAGTAGATCGCACGAAACCATTCTGTGAAGGAAACACGGGAGTTTGTAGTGACACACCATCTGCCGATTGCATTAAACCCAGTGATTTATGCCCGGCACCTGGAATTTTCCCCCGTAACTAGCACATTACACATTTGATAAAGCTTATTAATAAGTTTCAGTTTTCCGATAGAACCTACCAACTGTCGCGAGTACATAATTTGTGACAACGATAAAAATGCCTACGTAGCAGCATGTGCCCCCAACGAAGTGTACAGCCACTCGGTACAGGATTGCGTGCGAAGTTCAGCGGCCAACACTTGCTTCCAGCTGAATTGTGCAGCAGCTGCCTCGCAGAATCAATGGTACGCTTACACTCCGAATGCAACATTGTACGTATTCTGTTCCAGCGAGGCTGGTCCAATGACTTTCAAGTGCAGCGGTGAACACTCAGCCTTCAATGTCAACTTGAAACGATGCGACTTCCGCTGCCCAAGCCCTGGACGATTTGCTATACCGGATGAACCCGCTGGTAGCCAACGATACTATCAGTGTGTGGCCGGTGCCGGAAATTCGGTAAGTTAATTAAGTATTAAAACAAACGATATGCTACATAAAATACAATAATGGTTATATTGTTGCAGTTATCTTACACCGTTCAAACATGTCCCGCGAATCTAGTTTTTGATGTTGAAAATTCGAGATGTGCACCACCTCCACCGTCTCCACCGCCTGGCGCCGGTGGTGATGAGAAGTGAAAATTATGAATTATTATTAGAGGTGATTCGTTTGTTATGACAGTTCTTCAATTTTTACTTACTTTTCAATTAAACGTTTTCAGCTTCATTTTATCTTCATTATTTTATCGAAATGATAAAATGAATAAAACCAATTAAAAATTGATAGCGCAAAAACCACACTTTCTGAAAATATAAAACTTTTCCAACGAAAATTACAAAATGTTATTTAAATATTGATGGTTGTTCGAACTTAGAGGAATAAAAACTGAAAAATAAAAGAAAAAATCTCCAATTTTTCGTTAGTGTATACTTTTTTGGGGGAAAAAATCTACAAGTTTGGTGTAGTTCTTTCTGGCTCTATATAAAATTTCATCATTAACGCAATGCTTGTGATTCCTATTCGAAAATTAGTCGAGACTCAGGACAAAATACTAATAACGCAAAATAACGCTTTAGTTTTTGAATGGATTTGGATTGGATTTGGATTGGATTTGGACTGGATTTGGATTGGATTTGGATTGAATTTGGATTGGATTTGGATTGGATTTGGATTGGATTTGGATTGGATTTGGATTGGATTTGGATTGGATTTGGATTGGATTTGGATTGGATTTAGATTGGATTTGGATTGGATTTGGATTGGATTTGGATTGGATTTGGATTGGATTTGGATTGGATTTAGATTAGATTTGGATTGGATTGGATTGGATTTGGATTCGGATTGGATTTGGATTTGACATGGATTCAATTGTATTTATGTTGATATAGATATTGAGATCGGATTTAAATCAAAACTTTAGTTCTCTGATTCTGAATGGGTAATGAGGTATAGTCTTGGAAAAATACACCTCACCCAAACGGGGCCTGACCCCACAATCTCCCTGTTTACTACATTCACAAGATTTCACTAGATTCAAAACTCTATGGTATTTGCATTGTTTGCGAAATCTAGTCATCAAGATGTAATTGCCCTGTTGTACAAATATTATTCAAATATTTTTCTTTCGAGCAAGTCGTTGGTGTTCCTAGAAAATAGTAAATTTATTATCTTGCGTAGATAAGACACATCTAGTTAACTAGAACTAGCAGCCTCTTGCCATAGATCCACTAGTTGATGCTCGAACGGTGGTTGTGAAATGTTCGACTTTGTACGCCCGTGTGGCCAGCGAACCTGCTCTACTGTTAGCGCAATTTTTAATTAGGAACAACTTCTACCACATTTATACTCTGATATGACATTACTCCATAACAGATTTGATCGTACAATGACGATGTGATGTGAGCGTACAGATGTGTCTCCGTGAATCCGTCCATACCGTTCTGTTCCGCGACTAGCGGAGACTGCAAAAGCACCAGACGAGCAAGATCGCGGCAAATGACCTGGTCGAATATCGACCATTTTTGATTCGAATGAAACTTTGCACACGTATTTGGCTTAG
The DNA here is from genome assembly GCF_029784165.1 of Wyeomyia smithii. Taxonomy (NCBI): domain Eukaryota; kingdom Metazoa; phylum Arthropoda; class Insecta; order Diptera; family Culicidae; genus Wyeomyia; species Wyeomyia smithii. Next base: position 197,241,705 of record NC_073695.1, on the reverse strand, counting down.
CAAACTGAGCATTTTTCACAGATGGAGAGATTCCAAAAGGGCGTATGCCTTTTGGCATAGGTTTTATTCGAAGCATTGTAGCCCAGAAACCGTTGGTTGTATAGAAAAACTGTCTGAGAATGAGTTGTAGGGAATTAAAAACCATAAAAAAATATACACTGTACAAAAAAAAATTTTTTTTGACCAAAAAAAATTAAAAATAAACATTCAATTTCAATTTAAAAAAAAAATGAGTTGAATTTTTTTTTAATTTTTGAAGTAGAATACTTCTCTCAGGAAGTTCGGCTACATAGGGATGTGAAATGAAAATCTAAAACCGAAAAAAGTGAAAAATATGTCCAATTTCAAATGCTAATAAATCGGTTAGTATTCGATGGATTTCCTTCGTTCTTGCAGCAATAGATTGGAAAATCTTCTAAGATTCTTCCCAAAATAAGATAATTGTAATTTTATTATTCACACTATTGTACTATTGAAAATAGTCAAGCCTTGTCAAAACGAAAAATTCGACCTCTGATTGGTCGTTATATGCTTGCTTCCCAAGCACGGTCGACAGGATCATATACCTTGCAATTGAAAACATGCTATTTGGCCTATATAAGAGCCTGTTTCAGCCGGCGCCGCTCATAATAGTTCTAGACAGCGACAACAGCAGTCGTCCTTCCTTAGCAGCAGCACTAGCTCTGTGGTTGGTCACCACGTCTCAGGAGCAGCGCGGTTTTTCTCAGCGTGTGTACAGCGACAACAGCAGTCGTCCTTCCTTTGCAGCAGCAATAGCCCTGTGGTTGGTCACCACGTCTCAGGAGCAGCGCGGTTTTTCTCAAAGTGTGTCGCCAGACAGCCATTATTCCCCCCGTGTTGGGGCAGCATGAGATTGCCATCAGGAAATTCAATTTTGGAAATCAAAATGACTTTTTGAAGGCAAATAAACAAGTCATTGAAAGTTAATAATTTTTGACAACGCAAGCAAGCATTCTGGGTTGCATCCTAACAATTTAAATTTGTCGCACCCGTCTAATTTACTGAATGTGAAATAGCTTCCACAGTGCATGTTGTCCGTGTATCTTAATTCCCCCAATGTTAGGGCAGCTCAAAGGTTGTAATTAGCAACCGATTTTGAACAGCAAAATGCTTTTTTGAAGGCAAATAAAAAAATAATTGAAGGTTAATAATTTTCTGGCATAAACACAAGCAGACATTCTGTGCGGGATGCAATCAAATTCTGTTGTAGTTGTCTAATTTTTACTTTATTTAGTAAACTCCCCACTGTAGGGGCAGCGCAAAGGCTGCGATCAGCATAACCGACATTGAATAATAAATTGCCCTGTTAGAACGCATTCACAAAAGCAGTTTGTTCGACTATGCAGAGCTAATGTGAAGTCGATTCAATCAATCAGCATTAACAGAATTTTGTCGTCTCCCAGCTGCCAAGTTGCAACATGATGCAACACGCAACAGCGAGCAAACGAAATCGCTTGATGTTACAAACCGCAATAAGATACGGGTTAAAACCGTTGCGTGTGTGAGAGCACCATCGATGTTTATTCGCTGGATACACTATCTACTGTCTACTGAACGCAATAATCTGCTTACATGCGACACGGGGACGGGAACATTTTCTTCAACGAAGCTGCGCAACACGACACAAAACATGTTATTTTGTTGCTTCAATGAGAGTGCTATCGGTCCGGCTCGACAAGAAATCATTTTTGTGCATCCGTGCTACGAAACTGAGGAAAACTTTAGAAACTGAAAAAAGAGGTGGAGCTTATCGAATGATCGCTCTGAGCCGGAATGAAGTCGCACATATTTTTCAAGTTATGTCATTCCACCACGTACGAAAAATAATTCATTCCTATTTTCATCCCTATATAAGAGCCTGTTTTAGTCGAAGCCGCTCATAGTAGTTCTGAACAGCGACGACAGCAGTCCTCCCTTAGCAGCAGCGGGAGCGAGCAGTGGATACCATCGATAGCGGATAGCGGCCACAACTGTGGCATGGCTGCGAATAAGCGTAGCAGTTTCAGCGGATCTCACCATCGATAGCAGCAGGGCCAGCAGATGCAGGTACAGCGGATACCAATGGCGGCCACAACTGTGGCATGGCTACGGATAGCGTTGCAGTTGCTCAGCAGTTGGGCCAGCGTATAGCGGCCACAACTGTGGCATGGCTATGCATAGCGTAGCTGTTGCAGCGGGTATATCAGCATCGATAGTAGCAGGGTCAGCTGATGCAACGACACTCCCTTCACTAAAATGCTGTTTCAGTGTGGTAGCGGGAAGCATCAGCAGCAGGCTTGCATGAAGTGAATACATCAGCCAGCAACTTCCTCTAAGGCCTCTGCCATAGTAGACGCGAAAAGCGGCGCGAACCGATTCGCTCGGCCGTAGGTTAATGTACAGCTCTACTGATGGCTGTACATTAACCTACAGCTGAGCGAATCGGTTCGCGTCGCTTTTCGCGTCTATTATGGCAGAGGCCTAATGGAAAAGTTGTATCAGTTTGTTCAGAAGAATATTATTACAGAGATGCGATTGCGTAAATCCGATTTTGAATTGAACAATTGTTCTTTTGAGAACAAATAACACACTTATTTGAAGAGTTAATAGCTTTTGGTACCAATAGCAGTATCGTGACAGCCTCAGCGGTAGATGCAGATGCAGCCGGTACTTCCCTGAGGCCGATGTAAAGGTAAATGGGAGCAGCACGGCGAAACAGTTCGGGTTATGCTTAGACGAGCGTCATTTTTCGTTGTTGATATTCCCCACATGAAACGACGCGCTTTCGTATGATAGCGGTGGTATTAGCGGTAGATACATTTGCCAACACTTCCTCCAGTAAATCCGTACCACCGTCCCCCGTAGTTTAATTGGTCAAAACACCATGCCGGAGACAGGGTGATTGCGGGTTCAAGTCCCGTCGGGAAGCGGTTTATTTTTCCAAATCTGTATCATATTTCCAGTTCGCTTATTTTTCGTTTCTTTTTCTACTTCACATACTGTCTGCTTAATGTACCTTATGGTTATAATCAACATTTGAATCACTATTTAAGAAATTATACGCACAAACGGCAAAATAAAACTCTGTGCAATGGAGATATTGAGCTTTAGTGGCGTTTTTGACAAGATGCATAGTTTTCCATCACATGTAAAAACGCCAATATCTCAGCCCCCCGATAAGATATCAAGGATCTTTTTTCATGTAAATTTTCGTCTTGAATTCCGCTTTTCAGTAAAAATTTCAGTACTTGATCAAAAAAAAAATTTATATATGTTTTGAAGGTTTTATCTGAAAGTTATTAGAAAAATTCACTACTTTGTGATGTTCAATGGGCTCTGTGAGTCAAATAATTGAATGAAATGCTGAACCAAACCATGCAAAATATTCAAAAACAACTCCACAAAAATTAAAAAAATATATGGAGAAATTTAGGAATCGAACAGATTTGAAAAAAGTGCAGAAGAGTGATTTGGAGCTTAAATTTTTTTTCTTAAATCACGTTTGGGCAACCTGAAAACGATTTTTTAGAAAGTCGAATTGTTCTACAAAAATGCATTAAATAACATTATCTCTCAATTTAGGGCTGAGCACCTTGACTTTTTCAACATCGATTTTTTTTTTTGGGACAGCCTACTGGATAGTGCCTACTTTGTATTTGCAGGCTTAAAACAGACCCCGTTGAAGTCCATAGCATCCTGCCCAATAAATCCCATCTTTATCTCCCACAGGTTCTGGCCGGAATACAAGCAACTATGTGAATGCTGTAAGAGCGGCTCAAGACATTCGGACATGTCTCATTTGGAGCGGGCGGCTGAATTGAGAAACATGTTGTCTCGAACGCAATATCCAAGACTACAACTCCTCGTTATGCGACATCAAAACTGTCTTCGGAGATATTAACGTATGAAAGTTCGAATGCTGGGAATTTCACGATAGTTGGTTTTCATTTCGGCTGAGTAGTTAATAAGTAGAACGATTAGGTTTTTTACTATCCAACGCTTCGTCACTGCACAGTGACATCATCAGGCGAAACTGTGGGTGTTTATTAACGATTAGTGGCTGTTTTGAGTCTTGAAGTTATTCACAACTAGCTGGCACGGCAAACTTCGTACCACCGCCTTGAGTTTTATTGACTGTTGTATTGCAAAAACTGAAATCTCTAACTGCTGCTAAAAAATCATACCCAAGATATGTTTCAGCTATGATTTGTTTTTAGTTTTTTTTTTCAATCCTGCGCTCGTGAAATTCTACGTTTTTATTTTATTGAACATTATGAAGCACCTTTCAACCATAATCAAAATATTTCAATACATTTCTGAAATTGAACAGTCATTCTTTTAAATATTCTGAAGGAAATTATTACGTTATTTATACCCTTCGTTAGTAATACCCTTCTGCCTGGCCAATCTCACTGGAACAGATTTTATAAAAAGCTTCAGAATTCTAAATAATTCAAGCTTAAAATTCGGAATATACGAAACATGTGAAAGTGGTCAAGGCGGTCCTAGCCACTTAATTCTATATATTCCACAATGTCGGGGTCCGGGAACATGCGACATAGAGCTGTCCATGTGAGAAGCATGAATACTCGGAGTTTATGCCACAAATTTTCAGTGACTGTCCTTGTGTTTTATCAACAGTCATGGCGAATGCGCGACGCACGGGGGATTTTTTTTTATTCTCGCTTATTTTCCGTCGGTCTAGTTCCGCCACTTTTGTGGCCAATCACCAACGCCCAGGGAGGTGACTCCACACCCAGGATCCTAACTCACGACCCGTTTATTAACGGACCGGCGCCAACGGCTTTACTTCCTCATGCGATGGAAGGCGATCCCAGAGATTTTTCGCCTCAGAAAATCTCCCGGTGTCGGCTAGGATTGAAACTAGACCAGTTGGGTTGGTTGTGAGTGGATCACGCCACCTCACAACCATCGACACCTATGTCGGCACGGGGATTGCAGACGTTTAAAATTAAACGGCAAATCGGTAGGAGTAATCGGGATACGTGGGATTATTACGACTTCTCCTTTGTAGTTTCCTGTCAGAATTGTCGCTTCAAGGACATTTGAAATCGGGTAGTGGCAGCAATGCATCTGTTCGGTGGTAAATTTGACCTTGAATTTATAAAGTAGTAGTATTTAAAAATATTTGATTGGCATTTTTCTCTCAATTGAGTGTTTAGTTTACTATTAAGTTTAGTTACTATGTTTTTCTCTTGTTCAAGACTCGTTCGAAGACTACTGGAAACTGAGTGTGTAACTGACGATTCTGAGATATATGGGGTGTCGAACGTCGGCGCATTTCGAGCTCGTATTGTTCTTAACCGATCAACTTCCCTTCGGGACTCGTATATTTCTTGACTTTCTAATATTCTATCTTCAGTGTTGCGAAGCCTGACACTTTTATTGGCCTGCTACTACTCGTGTCTAAGCTCGCAAACCTGAAACAAAAACAACGAATTTAATTTTAATTCAACGGCATGTTAAGTATTTGAACATTCCACTTACAACAACTTCATTTGAAGAAAAAACACTTCGACCACAATAGAAATTTGTCAAAGTCAACTGGAAGATATGCAAGAATCAGTTTGATCATGTAGATTAGGTAACATTCCTTTTATAAAATACCTTTAACGGCACCGCAAATTCTCGCAAAACCTAATGGCCAACCATTTTTCGGGTATCTTTTTATTTTTCAAACATACATGATACCAATTGTTTTTTACATGACCATGTGACATAAAGCAGTTTATGCGAGAATATGCATGTTTTAGGTTCAATGCCACCAGTTATCAGGGCTTCGGGCATTATCGAATATCACGCTACTGCGGAGCACAAAGGTACATACAGAAGTTTGAAATTAAATGGTAAATTGGTAGGTAATATCTGGATACACGGAGCTTCGAAATTTCGCTCCAATGACATCAATATTTCATCTGCTTTTTGAGGCAGATCTGCTGCCTAAACACAGTGCAATTGACACTTCGCAACATTATAGATTTCTATTCAACATTCAACAATTAATTGTAAATCCAGAGATTTGTGCCCATTTAACGAAACATGAACAGAAATCAATGTTTTTTGAGAAGCAAAAACTACACGTTTCTTTTACCAGCTAACAGAATCATTGCAGCATGAACAAATGTCAATGATCTAAGTCAGTGTGCATTTTAGAGAAAATTGAACAGATTGATTAGATCCGAGCAGTGGTAAATTAAATCATCGCACATCTAGTGTTATTCTTGTTCTTTCTTTTCGTTTATCAGATAAATAAAACGATTATTTGCAACTTTGCTCAAATAAGCCAGAAATTTAATTTACATTATCAAGCATATGCCCTTGAATAAAATCGAAGCCACGTTGAGAGTATTCACATGCATGTCGAGTTTGTTGCTACCACGCTATAGTTCTTTTGCATAGTAGGCAGCGAAAACGAATATCACTTTATATGTGAATCATTAACAGGTGCTTGTTTACTCAACAACGACGCCTCAATAACGACGCTACAACAACTTGTCTACCGCTCATAGCCTGCAATCATAGTAATCTAATGACGTTGTTTTTGGTGTAAAAGGCGGGATAAGGCGAAAATGTATTTCAATTTTTTTTTAACTGTGGTACTATTTTTGATATATAAATATTTTAAATAAACTTACAAATCTCCAATCCCAACCTCCACGAGGTGCCGTCCGAGATACGGGTAACCTCAGCGGAGATCGGGTCACCAACCCCCGGTGAAAACATTGATCGTATGCTGACTGGAAAAAAGGACCGTACAATGTTGTTTCTCCATGTTAGGGGCGGCGTACAACAGCGTTTGACTTGGAGCGGGCGGCTGAATCATGAAATGCGGTGCCTTGTAAGCTATATCTAGAACGGCATCCCCGTTGCGAGAAAATGTATTGCAGCTCTAGTAAGGTAGAATATCAAATATGAATTACTACGAGCATTCCAGATAATATAAGGAACGGAATAATCAGCATGGGCCTAGACGATCGAAAAAGGACAACAGTTATTGCAAACTCGGCTCTTGTAATGTATGGACCTTACTCGAACCGGCATGCGCAGCTATCCTTGCTATAAAGCTGCGTAAAGTAATTCTGGAGATCGACGCCACCCAAGAAGTGCGCTGGTCGGAAACGGAAGAAGGTGAAGTAAGTGCCGAGGACATGACATCAAGATCGTCATCGGAGATGCAAAGGCGCAGATTGTCAATTTGGCTGCAGCCAGAGGCATGACACTTATTGTAGTACTTATTTTGCACCCCAGACTATTCGAAAGTACACCTGAATGCACTCAAATGAGGTTGCCAGCTCTCAGATCGACCAAGTTCTGATCGCTGGTGAGCATTTTCCAGACGTTACAGACGTAAGGTGGTTCAAAAGACCAAACGTTAACTCCGATCACTATCTCAAGGTATGCAAGATCCGCGTCCGGTTCAGGACAACGAGGAAGATATGGTTGAACATTTAGCGGTTTTCAACTGAAGAAGTAGCTGCTGGGTACTCGCAGAAAGATATCGAGCAGGTCGATGAGCAAGTTAGAGGGGACCTAAGCGAACAGTGGACAACTACAACTACAATCCAATGAGAGGTTTGACGCTGAATGCCAGTGAGTGATGGATGAGGAAAACCTTGCCAAAGGTTACATGTTGGCTACGCTGTGACACGTCAAAACGGACGGAGATATCGATCAGCTATAGCTTCTAAAAATAAACTCCTTCGCCGGAAGAAACCTCAAAATAGGGAGCGTGTTCTTGTGGAAGTGGAGGACTGCTTCTACAATCACGCAGCAAGGAGTTTCTAAAGAAGATTAATGGAATCAGGAACCAAAATATGTCTGCTCCTGTCGTGTTGACTACAGAAAGGGGAACATGATTACAAATAAATCAGAGGTGGCCAGGCGATGGAAACAACATTTGAATGTGCTGTTGAACAGCGATGAAGACTGAGCCGTCGAAAGAAGCAAGATGATTACTCAGAATAAAGGACAAGCTGTTAAAGAGCTGAGGAACTACAATGCAGCTAGGAAGGACGTCATTCCAGCCGAACTTTTTAAGTCAGTAAAGAACAGTTGTGTCGTACCATCCTTCGTATTATGATGAAGGTCGTTGCAGAAAACCTTTGTTGCCAAATACCAATTTTCCAATGAAACTAGTCAGGCTATTAGGTAGCCGGTGAGTTATCGAACGCATTCGTTACGTTAGATGGTGCTTCAAGGGTAACGAACTCTCAAACTCATTATTCAACATCGCAATGGAAGGTGCCATACGGAGGGGTGGTGTCCAGAGAAGTGGCACCAACATTACGAAGTCACATATGCTCCTAGGTATTGCGAACGATATCGACATCATTGGAAATAAACTTGGAGCGGTGGAAGGGGCCTTTATACCTCTCAAGAGGGAAACTGGCAGAATTGGCCTTATCATAAACTCTACCAAAACGAAGTACATGGTGACTGGTAGAGAGCGTGGTAGCCCGTCGGATGTTGGTGGTGACAGTTGAGGAATCATATGAAGTAGTAGTATTTACCTGGGTACATTGGTGATGTGCGACAATAAGGATGGCCGTGAGATAAAAAGAGCATATAGCGGTCACAAATACGACCTTCTATGGATTGCATAACCAGCTGAAGTCCCGCAACCTGCAGACCCGTACTAAACTAACACTTTATAAAACACTGATTCTCCCGATGGCCCTCTTCAATCATGAAGCATGGATACTGACAGAGGCTGATCAGCGAACTTTTGGTATTTTCAAGCGTAGAATCTTGCGTTCAATCTTTCGCGACAGTCTGGAAAATGGGGTTTGGCGCACACCAGACTTACAAATCGGTTAATATAGTAAGCGAATAAACACGGCAAGCTTCAGACGGCTTGAAATGTAGCTAGAATGCCGAAGGAATGGACATCAAAAACCGTATTTGGTAGGAAACCCGATACAGGCCGTCGACTTCAGGGTAATAAGAGGTATAAGAACATCTGTGATAAGTTTTAATCAAATCAAAAATGACAACAAAAAAATATATCAAGTCATTTTTTCTGAAATTGCTTTGTTTTGGGGTTCTTAAGAGGTAAAACGTGCTGTAGGACAGAATCGAGCTGACGGAAAAATTGTTTCTTAGCTGTACTGTAGATCTCCACTCTCGCGATTATTTTTTTCAATTGCGCTATCGTTGTTTGCTCGAAAACTTTAAAGCTGTTAAATCGATAAATCTGTAATTTTGTGGTGTTATTCATAACTGAGATATCTGATATGTTTTTTTTTTTTTTGTATGCACCTAACGGTAGAGAACCACAAAGTGTTATTCGTATCTTGTGAAGAAAGAAATTTGAAACAGACATTCTAAAAACTATTCTCGCAGTTACAAAACAATAAAAATATTATTACAGTACAATACAATAAAAATTAACGAAAGCACTGATCCACTTACTGAAAACTTGCGTCGCTTATTTTCGATTCAGCATTTAGCTCTAATACTTGTTCACCTCAAAAGAAACACACATTTCTAGAAGTAAAATAAACGAAAATTAGAAGCAAAATTAACGAATTAGTAGGAAGGATTAATCTTATTCAATTTATTAAGATTTTTTAATAAAAAACACATCAGCAACCCTGAAATCAATTATACGTTCGCGAAGACTCAACTTGTGCATAATGTAATAAAGGCATACTATTTTTGATTTGTTAAAAAAAATCGAAAAAGAATAGGATAGGATAGATTTCTTTTCGCACTTGACCCCTTTCATATACTTGCTAGATTTTTAGTAAAACAGATATCTTCAAATTTATTAAAAAAAAGGCGCTTCAATACGCGTTTCCAGATCTTAAAGCAATGCACAAATACCTGCAAATGAACACTTTCATCACTTCGATTACTAAATTTAAACTTAGTCCGAGGAAAAATCTGATCGCTTCATTTCTACCGTGACGTATTTTCTTTTCCACGGCATATACTGCTCCGTGGTGCCATCAAAAGGTGACTGCATGCTACTTCCGTTCAACTTTTCGGTCGTACTACTAACAACGTCGATTATTTCTGCACTATCCAGCTCGGCGCTATTTGAACTATCGGCTTCCATTATACCCTGTAGGGCAGCATCGCCAGTAGTCCGCAGTGCATCAGTTATTGAATTCGATTGGGGGTTTTCGTCCGCGGCAGGCTGATTCACCGAACCAATGGAAACGCGTGGTGCCTTGTTTGCTCCGTTGCCTCCGATCCAATCGAAAATTGATGGATTGTTGTTTCCGGAATTGGTAATCACATTCACCAGCCGGTTTTGGCTATTTTCGGCTGTTAGATTGATTGTGATATCACTTCCGTTTGTTACAAACAGCACTATTGCGGCACAGTTCGCAAATTGAACCAACTGAAAATAGCGGAAGAACTTTGGTTTTTGGAATGATCGTTAAACATCCATCTTTAACGCTCACAATTAAATTCACCTACCGAAACTCGTGCTAGCAACGCAAACAAAGTGAAAGCAGCTTTCATCTCGTTGTTTCTTGTAGTCAGCAGTAACAACGACTATCTGCACTCACCTCGAAGTTGCCTTTGTAGCACCTAACCTACACTCACGGCGACACTCGCACGTATCACAGTCGTACCTTTTTGCTTTCCCAGTACGACCCCTACGCGAGATCGGCAAATGCTGGCAGGAATAATCCCGTTTAATTTATTTCAACCGAAGACAACCCATACACGGTAAATGTGTGGCACCGTCCGTTTGAAAAGGTGACTTTTATAGTTCTACACCAGTCGGCAGAGAATACAGAAATCCCTTTACTTAACCCGACTATTGGAAAATAACAAAATCTTAACGGAATTATTGTTTCAGTTTACATTTACAGTTATATTATTAATGTTGTTATCAAGCTTTGGTGAAATATTGAGAAGGTCAATTTCAAGCATTAGTAACTGCGTCAACATTTTCTTGATACATGAAGATGATTCCTTTTCTGTTCCAATATTGTTTCTTTTTAGTTGGGTTCTACTCGTACCACATTGCATATCGAATTTACTGAACGACTGGATTAAACTGCTAACAGATCTGGTTTGTTTGTACATAGAAACTATCTGAAACTACCGCTGAATCCGTAGGCTTAGGGAAGGCAGTGGAATGTTTGGTCCACAGGCATTCCAATGTCGAAGTAAATAAAATTTAATGACAAAGTTCATCTTTACTCATATACAAACAATAATCTTCTTTAAAACACCACTAAAAAGTTTCACCCAACTCCACCAGTAGCGTCTCTTCCCACCCAATTTACCCTACCTACGGATTCACCGTGTCGCTGCAGTTGGGGAGAATGTTTACAATTTCTCGTCCGTTGGCACGCAAACTATTCATTCGCTTGAGTTTATCTCAGCGTCTACAAGTAGAAGGAAAATACCAGCTGCGCTATCTTCATGGTTCAGTTACAATTGCTTTCATCAACTGTTCACAAGTTTTTGTGAAGCTTAGCCTGTTTTAACTATTCAAATAACAACAACTGCCAGAGCAAGCTTTATGACAAAGAAGATTTACATGCGAGGCCAGCAATTGACGGATTTCGCGACAACTCGTTTATGGGGTACCCTTTCTGAATTTGATGAAACGTTATGGAAACCTTCAATGCTTTACAAAATATCTAGACTAACATTTTAAAAGGTCTGAAAGTTCTACCCGCGTAATCAATAACCATAAAACGTGCCTAACAACTAGTTCGGAATATAGACCCGACTGTATGGGCTATAATTAAATCATATGAATTATCACCCGTTTCTGGTTATTGATAATGCGAGTAAACCTTTTTTAAAAATCAATATATTTGAAGAAATGACAAGATGTACAGGGATGGCTTTTCCGCAATTTACTATATTTTCATTCAAACAGATTGGAAAAGGAAGGAAAATAGATTTTAAATACATAAAATGAACGATTATTTAAGACTCTTAAAGCTCAAGATTTCTAGATAGACGGTTTAGTTGTTTGAAACTCTTCCGAACATTTCAAAATGATTACTATTAGGGGAATAGAGTATTCCTAACAAAAACTTAATCATGTCCAACACAGTGTCGTCCTTTTTTTTAAAACGGCCTTGCGCCTCCATGGAACTACGGTATCAACCATTACACTGGTCTAAGAAAAAAAAAAGGCGATCCTAATGCTCAAACTGGAAAAAATCGAAGATTTTAGCTATATAACCATTCCTGTGAATTGTAGTACCCCTGAGTCAGGGCTCTACATTTTCGAAACAAAACAATGAAACTGATATACTCGCGCTGTCATTTCGATTCGAACAGTTTCATTTTCATTTGATTCCTTTCGGCTAGTGTCAACGAATCACTTTTTTCTCTCTTTCCCTCTTTCTTTTTTCGGATCATTTCAAATGAAACTAAAGACTTTTTCAATCGATGGAGAGAGAGACTTTTTCCTTTCCTTCAGCGTCTCAATTGAAATTAGCACCTCATCGCGTCGTTTGATGGTAGTTTTCTTATCCGCAAGCCGTAGTTAGAACGGCAATGGTATCCAATAAATACGTTACGCAACTTCCGATCAATATTTCCTCCCTCTTTTCTATAGAAGTACTGTATGAAAGCCTTCTGTCTCCGTCAGCGCTCATTGTCATTTTCAATTGAGGATCGTCATTTGAAAGTGATGATGATAATCTCCGCTTTCAATTGAAAAGCGTTTGTATCAATTTCAAACCCTTCATTTGTCAAAATCACAGCAAGAGCTTTCGACTGGGTGTCATGTGACTCACGAAGTGCTCGAAAATGATACAAAAGCTTTTCAATCGAAAGCGACGGATCACTATAACCTGATAATTGTCAATTGAAAATGACCTTGTCAGGCTCTGCCCCTGACCATTTCGAAAACGCATCAAAAACTCCCACTCGCTTCAACTCGAACGAAAAGAACGATAACCATGCGCCTCCTTACACTGTTGAATCGATGGAGACCCCAAATAACGATTGAACAGCGTTCTAAGGAACGAGTTTAGAAGGAAATTCGGACCTAGAGCTCTATAGTAACATTCTAGAGTAAAACTTTCTTCTTTGTTACATATGGTCCCCTTAATGCTAGAACTAGATAACTCGAAATTTGTCGATTTTGAGTTAAGTATGCCATCATATTTATCGTGTCAAGCTCTATAACATATCCAAAACTCGTCGAAAAACGATTACAAGAAAAAAAGTTATTAATCAATTAAAAAACTAGATATCGCAACGAAAAACAAGCGTATTTTGTGAAATAACTAAATAACTCGGTTTTTTGTTCATTTTTTCGTTGCTATGACGGGCCTGAAACGATATGGATGCGTTTCATGAAATCTGAACCTTCAATAATTGCATTTGAATCGTCATCACCAGAATAGGTAGAATTTTCAAACTCGTTTTTCTCGAAACGTCAATTTTCGAGTTATCTAGTTCTAGCATTAAGGGGACGATATGATGAGGCGATTATTGTTGTGATATCACAAATTAGGGGGAAGAAAATTTTCTCTGGAATCAACTATCTCACTTTCGTATCTTTGTAAATAAAGATTATTCTGTGAATTTTAGGTACGAAAACGAAGTTTTTCTCTAGAATATTACTATCGAGTTTAAGATCCGAATTTCACCCTAAACTCGTTCCATAGAACGCTCTGCAATGGTTATTTGGCGTTTCCATCGATTCAACTGTGAAAGGAGGCGTACGGTTACAGTTCTTATCGTTCGCGTTGTTTTTCTCTGTGTGGACTCATCCCTGCGACCAGAGACATTTGATCAATTTGGCTATTGTACAGGTGTTTTTGTACTCCGCACTTCATATTATTAGCTGTGTCACTATTGAAGTGAATGATACGCTTTTCATTTATGACCGTGCTTGTGTGTGAGGTTTAACCCTCCCGTTTCAAGCTTACTACTCTACTATACTATACTATACATCTTTCAATCCTACCAATATTGCCAAATTACAATTCCCTGGAGAGAGAGAGACCTTATCTAACGTTTCTCTACGGCCAGGTTTATTTTAAAAGGGACTTATTATGTCAAGAGGAAGGAGTCTTATCGGATCCTCGTTCCTGTGTCAATATCGCCAAATACAATTCCCTGGAGAAGATAAATATTCTTTGATTAGTTTTATTACAAGAAAAACTTATTTTATTACAAGGAAGGAGTCTTATCGAAATCTCATTCCTTCTACCACCCGACGACCACCCGCTACAAACTTCGCGTTGCAGTGGGACGCGTTTTCGAAATAGCTAGGGGCACCTAATTTCACAGGAATGGTTGAATTGGTATAATCTTCCATTTTTTCCAGTTCGAGCTATAGGATCGCACCTGTAGTTTTCTTCTTGTGATTTAGTGAAATAGCTCTACACAGATTGGTTATTTTGAGAGACAAAAAAAAACAGAGGCCACTGACTCCGTATTTCGGTAGTAAATTTTAATAATCTCAACTCGTTGTTGGATCGTGTATCTTCCCATTATGAAATGGCAAGCCTTACTGAAGAAAATGTCAAGAGATCAGAAAAAATTTAGTGTCGTTTGCTGTCCCTATCGGTCTATTTTTGTAGCGCCCTTATAGAAAAACGCTTTTTGAAAAAAAGCAAATGGTATGAACCAAATTTTTTTTTTGGTTCTATTCAGAGCCCCAAGCAATCCTCAATTTATATGAAGTCGAATGGTTTTGTCTCCGCTTGGCGCACTGCATTTCCAATTTGTGTATAACGGGTGACAGCTGAAACTTTGGAATTTGACAGGGCTCTCATACTCCACAACAAATACACTCAGAGAGAAATGAGAGCTCTCTCTCTCTCTCTCTCTCTCTCTCTCTATCTCCTCTTTATGCCAGTAATTTTTGTTTTGTTTATGCATCCCCAGTTCTGTCAAAATGGCGTCGAAACAAGAAGCATTCCGCAAGCGCATTGTACAGTTCGTTTTGAATTGCACAACTATTTTGGCAAAAAGTTCAAGGTAAACCAGTATGATTTTCTGCAAAACTCAACTATAATCCGCCAGGAAGGTACTAAAGACTGGCCAGAGTAGTGAACAGAAAAGTAGCGATCATCAATCAAAATGTGTACCAGAACGAATGTTTGAAAACCATTTTGATTCCATTTCTTCTAAAACACCATACCGATGAAAAGTATGTGTTATGGCCAGATAAAATATCTTCACACTAGCTCACCCGGCAAACTTCGTCCCGCCTATTTTAGTGTTTAATTTGCGATTTGTTTATATCGTTTGAAATGATTGGTTTTATCGGAATGACAACATCCTCGACTTTTGGCTTTTGTACATCACCTCTATTCCGGATATATATTGGGTGCATTTCAGTTATTTTCGTTGTTTTCTAGAAACTGAAAGTGGTCATCATCGAATTCGAAATGGTGTCCAGGGTCAATGCTTGGCTTCTTCACATGATTTCGATAACGGACATATCATATGTAGTAGTATTTGGTTATTTTCGGCCATTTTACAATTCAAACTGGTGTCAGAGGTCAATTTTTAGCTCCTTGCATTATTCTGGATCCGGTGATACTCATATTGAGTGGTATTTGGTAACTTCAGGCTATTTTTCAGAAACCGTAATTCGCCATCTTGGATTTTAATTGGCATTTGAAGACAATTTCTGGCCCCTGAGCGTCATTCTGGTTTAAGAAACACCCATATTGTGTGTTGCTTGGTCATTTTCGACTGTTTTTCAGAAACCGGATATCACCATCTTCGAATTCAAAATGTTGTCTGTGGTCGATTCTAGCTCCTGTGTATCATTCTGTTTCCGAAGACACTCATATTGTATGGAAATCGGCCATTTTTGGCCGTTTTTTAGGAACCGGAAGTTGCCATCTTACAATTCATAATGGTGTCTGAAGTCAATTTTTAGCTCCTTGCATCATTCTGGTTCCAGAGATACTCATAGTGAGTGGTATTTGGTCACTTTAGGCTGTTTTCCGGACACCGGAAGTCACCATCTTACAATTCAAAATGTTGTCTGAGGTCAATTTGTGGCTTCAGTGCATCATAACAATTCCGGAAATACCCATGTTGGGTGGTATTTGGTCATTTGCCGCTGTTTTTCTGAAACCGAAAATCGCCATCTTGGATTTCAAAACGGTATTTGGAGACAATTTCTGGCGTCTGTGCGTCATTTTGGTCATTCACTGCTGTTTTTCAAAAACCGGAAGTCGCCATCTTGGATTTCCAAATGGCATTAGGAGACAATTTCTGGCCTCTGAGCGTCATTCTGGTTAAAGAAACACTCAAATTGGGTGGTATTTGGTCATTCTCGGCTGTTTTTCAGAAACCGGAAGTCGCCATCTTACAATTCAAAATGTTTTCTGAGGTTAATAGATCGATTTGTGGCTTCAGTGCATCATAACAATTCCGAAAATACCCATATTGGTGGTATTTGGTCATTTGCCGCTGTTTTTCAGAAACCGGAAGTCGCCATCTTGGATTTCGAAATGACATTTGGAGACATACCAGAAGAAGGAAGGGTGTCGAAACATTATGGACATGTTTGTTACACCTAAAAACATTCACTTGCCAAATTTGGTTCCATTTAGTTGGTTACACTGTAAATAAAAATCACGTCGAAGTAAAGTGATTTGCTATTGAATTCGCACTACTTGCCTAACATTTCAGAGTTGAATGAAAATATTTCGAAATATATTAATGCAAGGAACGATTAAATCAACAGCAAATCACTCTATTTTCTGTTGTTGAACATAACTTTGTTGATATGCTTGTGTCGGTCAGTTGGATAATTATATAAATTTACAATAAATTCATGAAACTTCTAGATTTTTAATTTAATAACAAAATGATCCTAGAGATGTTCCCTGTTACTGTATCGATGCAATCGATTTCAGGATCTGTAAACGAGCCGTTTTATTGTTATTTTAATTTAAAACATTCAATAAAACTTACGCTCAAATAAATTTCCGATCTCTGGATAAATGAGCTGCTTGCACCGTTCGCCATTGTCACTATTTTTGTTTCGCTTTATGGTTTTGATGTTTGTCAATTGGAATTGCAGCTGTAATTCAATTGATTTAAACAGCAGTGATAATACAAGAGATATTCATTATAATACGATGGTGATTTCCATTAACCAGTTTTCAACGCAAAATCATTTCATTGGAAAGTGTTAATCATCGAGAAATCAACACTAAATCACTTCAACTTGCAGTGTGATGTGACGAATTGAGTAAAGTGCAAAAACACTTGACGTAACCGTGACATTTTTTCATAGTGTAGTTCTCGAGATAAGCAGAAATTTGTGTTTCATTTGTTTGGGACCCCTCCCTCACAGAAGAGGGAGGGGAGTCGAACCATTATGGACATATTTGTTACCTCTAAAAACATTCACATACCAAATTTGGTTGTATTTGGTTGATTGGTTCTCGAGCTGTGTGAAATTCGTGTTTCATTTATTTAGGACCCCTCCCTTGTAGAAGACGGAGGGGTCTCAAACCATAATGGACATATTTGTTACCCCTAAAAACATCCACCTGCCAAATT
Organism: Wyeomyia smithii; assembly: GCF_029784165.1. Taxonomy (NCBI): domain Eukaryota; kingdom Metazoa; phylum Arthropoda; class Insecta; order Diptera; family Culicidae; genus Wyeomyia; species Wyeomyia smithii. Next base: position 197,224,206 of record NC_073695.1, on the reverse strand, counting down.
TGGTTCCATTTGCTTGGTTAGTTTTCGAGATGTGCATGAATTTGTGTTTCATTTGTATGGGACCCCTCCCTTCCAGAAAAGGGAGAGGTCTCGAACTATCTTAGTCACCTTTCTCAGCCCTTAAAACCCCTATATACAAAATTTCACTCCGATCGGTTCAGTAATTTTCAAGCCTATATGGAACAGACAGACAGAGCTGCATTTTTATATGTTTAGATTACGTCAAAAAAATACAAACCTTTCTGAACAACCACTCGGCTCCATTCGTACCCCAAATATGCAACCCAACGAATCTGCCTCAGTGTCGTCCAAGCGAAGATTTCTTTAGGATTGTAAATTTCTTCGGTGCAGAAATAACTGGAGATCAATGAATTGTGAATGGTTGATTGGTAGAATCAAGAGATGTATTCGGAAAGTGGGCTTGAAGGCCGTATAACGCTCTTGTTCCGGTATTATAAGAAAGCTTCGTCGGAAGACCGGTAACGGACCATTCTCAAATGTTTAATATGTTTTTGTTAGTTCATAACGAATGTATCTTCATGATAAATAAATCTGTTTTTCTTTGAGTTCATCTTTTATTTACAGCAGAACATTTTCCAATACTCCAATTTTTTTTTGTCACCCGCTAGATCTGTATAAAAAAACTCCTTTTTTGCATTTTTTATAGAGTGCTCAGAATGATTTAAACCATATCTTTCATGGTTGCAAAAATTAGGTTTTTTATGCTTAGCAACAGATACTAATGGGCTAAAATGTTTCTAAAAAATGTTATAGCTGTCCAAATTTCAGTATGGCGGATTTAATGCTGAAAAACTTTATTTCTGCAGATTTCCTCTCGTTATTCTGTAGATTTCCTTCCGAAGTACCCTCTGTAACGTGTCGTAGATCCTACTCAAGCTTGGTATATTGGCCTACATTTGTTTGCTTGATCTAGTTGAGTGTATAAACATACGACAGATTGATACTAATGGAATTCCTACTGACGACGTTACACTGGTAGTGTTGGCAGAGAAAAATATTTTCAGCATTTAATTCGACATACCCAACTTGGAAAAGATATAGCCTTTTTAGGCACATCTTAGCTCTTCAGTGTTGATAAAGCAATATTGAGCTCCCTAGAAACGGAAATGTTTTTCTCCTAATTTGGTTTTGGAGAGAAAAAAGTGACACAGAGAAATAATCTTTAACATCTACGGTTAAACTACCTTGGATAGACCACCTACTTCACTTTAAGATATAAGCGCATTACCATTAATGCTCAGACATAATCGGTATTATTTTGCTTTGTGAAATATACTAAAACTATGCCAAAACCGGTTTCGTAGAATCACCTCAGTTTTTGTCCGATTTAAGATCTGTTTTTTTTTTCAAAAGATGGGTAAAAAGATGCTAATATGTGGACAAACTCTTAGAATTTTAATATTTGGTCTTAAAACAAAATGGCGTCGAAAAAACATCAAAAATTTCCAGGTTCTCAAAAATTAAAAATGGCGCCATTGTTGCCCCTTAAGTTGAAATATGTTCGGGGAAATTCAGTTTTGCATAAAAATACACAAAAAAATATATATAGAAGCCAAGGCAGAAAAAAAAGTCAATTTTTCTGCACTGTGTGATCATACCATTTTTGTAAAATTCATTCTAAAATTATTGGCAAAAAATGATAATTGAACAATGATCTAGTTTCGCTAAGTTTTTAGCACAGAAGAGTTGTGAAAAAATTGAAAAACATTTCTTTCAATAACTCTGTTGGAATACAAATGTATCTTATTTTCTATAAATAGATTGAGTAGTTTGGTAATCATAGACGCTAAAGCAGCCTGCGAAATTGCTAATAAGTTTATTCTGTTTGATATTGTATACATTTTTTTTCATGTTAAAATTTACCTCCACGTCAGTGCAAAAGTTTTTCCTCTGTGTTACTTTTTTACCACGAAAAATTAAGAAAACCCCACATCCGACTGATAAGTTTTATATTCAGATTTTTTTCTACCTATGATAAGCTTGCACAATTGATTTCAATTGTTTCGATTGCATTTTGAATAAGTTGACTTTTAGTGAGAAAGTAATAGTGCTGTGTCAAATAAACCGTATGGTGATATCCATTAAGTACGTCACGCTAGCTTTGATATAATTCAATTCCCCCTCCTCCACGTGTCCCCATTTGTTATACATTGACACCTCCTCTATTTCATGCATTTTAGGTATTATACTCACACCACGTTCACGCGAAGTTTAATAACTCTAAACCTGCATTAAAAATTCAAGTTAGAATGATTCATGAATTGGTCGATATATCGTTCAAAAGACGAAACAAAAACATAACAAAGGCTGTTTGGGTGTTAAAAAAAATCTCCTACGGTTCTGTTTTGAATTTCATTCTGTAAGGTGTTGGAATAATACAATCTATAGCTAAAATAATTCCGCAAATTTTAAATTCCTATCAATATCGGCTAGCAGCAAACAGTCTAAAAGCTTTTCCATCAGATAAAATAAGTAACTCATAAAAATCACGAATGGATGACCTGGCATTGTGATTGGATCTTTCTCATAGGAACTTCAGAATTTGAAAATAAATGGAATTTTTAATTCGTTTATAAGATAAAAAATTGTAAGTTTTTCTTCAAAGCCTGAATATTTGTATATTTTTCGACATTTAATTTTACTCTATAGGAAATTTATTTAGTATGTATTGGGTGAATAAATTGTAAAATTAATAGTATTAAACGTATTAAATGTATTAAATGTAATAGTATTAATGTTGCCGCTTGGAACACAGAATTTAATTGGCCAGAATCTTTATTTTGAATGAAAAAACTACATTGGATGGTCGAAATTGTTAATTGTTGATTTCACACCCAAAATTTTAACACTATGGTTTAGGATGGGAAATTCCGACCTAATTTCAACTATTTTGACGAAAGATTTATGACATCTTCAATAGCTGCAAACTAAATTGCTGAAACTGCTGAAACTAAATCTAACTTAAAGCTAGAATGTTTTGCATTAAAAGCACTGATTTGTTGTTTGATGGTTTTCCATCGCCATAGGTAAGCAGCATATTGAATATGTTCCGCTGCTGGGCCAAGATATTACGGACTGGCATATTGGGTTGTCTCCCTCGGGACCTGAGAGTATCGTGCGGGTCTAGTTGCTGTTTCCGGATCCGGGGTCTTAACGTGCTCTTGTCGTTTGGTTGGATGTAGGCGGAAGGGAATAGGATCAAACTGGGGCGTGGATGGATTTCAGGAAAACGTATATAAGGGACATGTAGGATAGGTCACGGCTCGCCAAGACATCACGAACAGGAACAGCCGGCAGCCTACTTTCGGCCTGCAGGGAAGCTATTAATTTAGACCTGGCGTCACGGTGTACAGGGCATGACCAAACCACATGCTCTATGTCGTGATAACCTTCACCACAGGCACAGATACCACTCTCCCCGAGCCCAACACGACGGAGATGCGCGTCAAATCTATAGTGATTGGACATAAGCCGGGACATCACGCAAATGAAATCCCGACCTACATCCAACCCCTTGAACCACGGGTTCGTCGATACTTTGGGGATTATGGAATGTAACCACCTTCCCAATTCCCCTCTGGTCCAAGCATTTTGCCAACTGATGATCGTATTCTGACGTACAAGTGCGAAAAATTCATTAAAAGCAATTGGTCTTTCATAAATATCACCGTTTGTTGCGCCCACCTTAGCCAAAGAGTCCGCTTTCTCATTGCCCGGTATCGAGCAGTGAGAAGGGACCCACGCTAAGGTAATCTGAAACGATTTTTCGGATAAAGCACTCAGATGTTCCCGTATTTTCCCCAGGAAGTGCTTAACATCTTTCATCGATCGGAGAGCCTCAATGGAACTGAGACTGTCCGTAAAGATGAAATAATGGTCCGTGGGCATTTTTTCGATAATCCCTAGGGTGTACTTAATTGCAGCTTATTCTGCGACGTAAACAGAAGCAGGATTATCGAGCTTATGGGAGACGGTTAAATTGTTATTGAAAATACCGAAGCCAGTGGACCCATCAAGAAGTGATCCGTCAGTGTAGAACATATTGTTGCAGTTGATGTTTCGATATTTATTGGAAAAAATTTTGGGGATCTGCTGCACGCGTAAATGATCCGGGATTCCACGAGTTTCTTCTATCATGGATGTATCGAAAAACACAGTAGAATCAGAAGTATTTGATAAGTCGACACGATTTGGAATATTCGAAGAAGGGTTAATATTTTGGGACATGTGATGGAAATACAATGTCATAAAACGGGTTTGAGAATTAAGTTCGATTAACCTTTCAAAATTTTCAATCACGGGACGGTTCAAGACCTCACATTTGATAAGAATCCGAGAAGGCAGGCTCCAAAAGCGGTTTTTCAATGGTAGTACTCCAGCTAAGACCTCCAAACTCATCGTATGGGTCGATTGCATGCAACCTAAGGCGATACGCAAACAGCGATATTGTATTCGCTCCAGTTTGATCAGATGTGTGTTTGCTGCGGAGCGGAAGCAGAAACACCCGTACTCAATGACAGGCAATATCGTTGTTTGGTAAAGCCTTATAAGGTCTCCTGGATGGGCTCCCCACCATTGTCCGGTTATTGTACGAAGAAAATTCACTCTTTGTTGACATTTTTTCATCAGATACCTCACGTGACAACCCCAGGTGCCTTTAGAGTCGAACCAGATACCAAGATATTTGTGTACCAAAACCTGAGAAATCGTTTTACCCATTAATTGTGTTTGAAGCTGAGCAGGTTCATGCTTCCTAGAAAAAACTACTATCTCAGTCTTCTCCGGAGAGAATTCGATACCTAGCTGTAAAGCTCAAGCAGACAAATTGTCCAAGGTATCTTGCAATGGTCCTTGCAAATCGGCAGCTTTGGCTCCTGTAACAGAGATTACACTGTCGTCTGCAAGTTGTCTTATCGTGCATGAATTTGCCAGACATTCGTCGATGTCATTTACATAAAAGTTGTAAAGAAGGGGGCTTAAACATGAGCCCTGGGGAAGACCCATGTAGCTAATGCGAAAAGTTGCCAAATCGCCGTGCGTAAAATGCATGTGCTTTTCGGACAACAAATTGTGCAAAAAATTATTTAAAATTGGAGAAAATCCTTGTCGGTGAAGTTTGCCCGAAAGAATGTCAATAGAAACGGAATCAAAAGCCCTCTTAATGTCCAAGAACGCAGACGCCATTTGTTCTTTGCGAGCATACGCCAACTGAATATCTGTTGAAAGCAACGCAAGACAATCATTCGTCCCTTTGGCACGGCGGAAGCCAAATTGAGTATCCGATAGTAGGCCATTTGATTCGACCCAATGGTCTAAACGACGGAGTATCATTTTTTCCATCAATTTCCGGATACAGGATAGCATTGCAATCGGCCTATAAGAGTTGTGATCAGAAGCTGTTTTCCCTGGTTTTTGGATGGCGATCACCTTCACTTGCCTCCAATCCTGCGGTACAATGTTTTGCTCCAGGAACTTATTGAACAAGTTCAACAAGCGCCTCTTGGCATTGCCGGGTAGATTCTTCAACAAGTTGAATTTGATTCTATCTAACCCAGGCGCGTTATTGTTACAGGACAGGAGGGCAACTGAAAATTCTGCCATCGTAAAAGGTGATTCTATCGCGTCGTGGCCCGGAGACGCATCACGAACAATATTTTGCTCAGGAACAGAGTCCGGACATACTTTCCTGGCAAAATCAAATATCCACCTACTTGAAGACTATTCGCTTTCGTTGACCGTTACGCGATTCCGCATTCTTCGGGCTGTGTTCCAAAGAGTGCTCATCGATGTCTCCCTCGACGTCTCGTTCACGAACCGACGCCAATATCCGCGTTTCTTTGCTTCAGCCAAGCTTTTAAGCTTGGTATTAAGCTCCGAATACCGTCTATAGTCGCCAGGTATACCTCCCTTCTGGAAGGCCAAAAACGCGTCGGATCTTTGCGTGTAGACATCGGAGCACTCTTTGTCCCACCACGGAGTTGAAGGCCGCTCTTTGATCGTTACGCCGGGATATTTCTTCGTTTGGGCTTGCAACGCGGCGTCGAGAATCAAGCCCGCGAGGAGGTTGTATTCTTCAAGTGGTGGATGATGTTGAATCGAATCGACCGCTTTTGAAATCATTTCCTCGTATAACTTCCAATCGACATTCCATGTGAGGTCATACGGAATGTCAACTGGTCGCATGCGAGTTGACCCGTTATTAATTGAAATAAGAATAGGCAAATGGTCGCTACCGTGAGGATCGAGGATTACCTTCCATGTGCATTCCAACGGTAGCGACGTCGAACATAAGGATAGATCCAAAGCGCTTGGGCGCGCTGGAGGTTTCGGGATACGTGTCATTTCGCCGTTGTTTAAAATAGTCATGTCGAAGTCATCGCAAAGGTTATAGATTAAAGAGGAGCGGTTATCATTGTAAGGGGAACCCCAAGCCAGGAAGAGGGAAGAGGGAAGGCGAGGGAAGAAGTTCTATTAAATCAAAGAGCAGCCGTTGCCCAACCTGTGCTCTGGGAGGAATATATATTGAGGCAATACAAAACTCTTTACCTTGTATTGTCATTTGACATGCGACAACTTCGATGCCTGGAATCGAGGGGAGGTTAATACGATAGAAAGAATAGCACTTTTTAATCCCTAAAAGTACTCCTCCATATGGGGTGTCTCGATCAAGGCGAATAATATTAAAATCATGGAAATTGAGATCAATATTTGAAGTAAGCCAAGTTTCACAAAGGGAAAATGCATCGCATTTGTTTTTATTTATCAAAACTTTAAACGAATCAATTTTTGGTAAAATACTTCTACAATTCCACTGTAAGACAGAGATAGAATCCTTCATATACGCAGTTGAATTAGGCATCGAAGGATACAATCGCTGCAAGGAGGGGCCATTGGGCAATCAACTGCTTCAAAAATGATCTAACTGTTGGGAGGAATGCTGTAAGAAAAATTTTAATTGGATCGGGTACATTGAAAGTTTCAAAAAACCAGTCCACAATGTCAGAAAATTTCACTAATCCAGAGTTTGTTTCATCAACTGGGAGTGCAAAAGGAACAACTGGGGTTTTAGATGTTCCTGGCAGTGCTGGGAACTCCTTCTGGGACTTTAAATTTGCAAGCCCAGGAGGAGTTTGCTTCGGTTTTTCCGCAGCACTGTTTGGTTTGTTTGTAACTTTCATTTCACTTTGGGAAATCCTAGGACCTTTTCGGGGACGTTTAGGAGAGGAAATATTTTTCTTCTTTCTAGACGCCCAGGATTGGCATAAGTAGTTCCCGCTGGTGAATCGTCAGAATCGGTTTCATCAGAGGACAACAGATCAAAGGGGTTCGATGTTATGGTAGAAGTGGTCACGGTCTTCTTCAGCATCTCAGCGTAAGAACGCTTCGAACGCTCTTTGAGAGACCTCTTTATTTTATCCCTGCGCTGCATGTACACCGCACATGTCGAGAGCTCATGCTGACTCTCCCCACAGTGAATTCATTTTTCAGCATTTTCACTGCTGGAATCATCCGCATGATTCCCCCCACACTTGCCACAACGTGCCTTATTGCAGCAGTATGCGGCGGTGTGGCCTAACTGCTTACAATTCAGGCAGTTCATGACGCGAGGCACATATAATCGCACAGGGAGACGAACCCGGTGGATCGAGACGTGGCTTGGTAGCGCTGACCCGGCGAACGTAACTCGAAACGAGTCTGACTGAGTGTATACTGTTTTGCCACCGATGATCGATGCTGACCGCAATTGCTTGCAGTCGAGCACCTTTACATCGGGACAGGTTTTGTTCTTAAAGCACCCTTTGGCACTTTCCAGTATACACTCGACGGACAGACTCGAATCGCTTATGACACCGTCGATCTCCACGTCTCGTGCGGGTATGTAAACGCGATACTCGCGTGTGGCCTCTTTCAGGTTACTGACCACGACACGGAGCTAGTTAGGCCGGACCTTGGAAATTTCGGTTACGGCCTTGTACTCCTTCGTCAGGTCCTTAGAAATCTGCAAGAGGTTCAACTGTTTCGATTTCGGTCCCGCCTTTGGCCGAAAATAGACAGTATAGCTGCCCTGGGCTCCGTCTGGGTAAAGCCTGGGGCGAGGGGGGACTTAAGAATGAACAGGGGAGGGGGTAACAGAAGGGTCAGGGTCAGAGAGGTTCGGGGATGGTGGCGCGGGAGGCGAGGGATCTACATCCATCCCGCTAAGTCTAGCGCACTAGCGCCGACAAGAGCACGCACCTTTTTACTTCTCCCTTCCAGTAAGGTTGGTTGTCCGATCGTTTGAAGTTGCAGCCGTTACAGCCAGCAGCACCAATACAGCAGCACCAAACAGCCACCAGCAGCGAGCCAGGTGTGAGATCACTCCACACAGCGATACAACTCACTGTCAACTGATGGCTTCTTCTTTTTCCTCTTTTGTGTCTCGTCCACTGCTGTAGCACAATTCAGCCAGCAGCCAAATCGGCTTACGCACCAGCTGGTAGTCACGATGCGAAACAGTTGCACAAAGGCGCGACCTTGAACCCGGATTTATTTCACTCGACCAGGCAAACAATGCCAACACTTGTTCACACGTCTTTTGTTTGATATTCTATCGGAGCGATCACCGATCACACGTCCGATACTGATGCGTGTTCGGCACCGAATGATATCTTCAATATAATCTATATGTTTTGCAGATTGTGTTGATTGATGCATTACATTGGATAATAAGTTGAACTGTTTATATGTGATATCGGATATGCATCTTTATCATAAGAATGAAAAAGGCCATGATTTTTTATGAAAAGAAATTAAAATTAAATAAACCCAAACTCGATCTATCTTTCGAATGTATTGTTTATTTTTTGACTTACACCGACCGCATTATTTACGTAGGACAACGAGGAGCTATCATTCATTACCACACAACACACTGAGCAAGAGGGTAGAAAACTAAAATTATAACGTTCCTAATTGTTACTTGTCTAGTGCTTGGTTTCAGTTTTGTCGCCGCATTAATATTATTTGGTCTCATTGTAATGATATATTCAGCACATAACTTTTCCCTATCACCACTATATATATTAAAGCACTTTTCTTCAAGCTTGTGAGCATCTCAGCATTTTGGCTGTAACGGCGTATATTGGTGCTCATCACGGGAGTCACTTCACGGTGAAATATATTTCACTTTCACGCTCACTTCACTTTTTGAGACCTATTCCCGATTCCACCTCAAGTGAGGTGACAAAAATCACCTCCGTGAAGTGAGATGGACAGTGAAGTGAAACAGAGAATAGGACAAGTGAAATGAGCGAGTTTCCCAGCTCAAAAATTTCAAGTCCCGGAAAGTCGATTGAACTGATATTTTGTATGAGGACATTTTTCGACAAGAAGAAACTTTTGAGCCCTACCACTAAACGAAATTCGAAGGTAAATTTTTCCCTTACGTTCCACCGGCTACAGCTCAAAAAATTGCATATATATTATCACTAGATTACAAATCAATCGATTTTTAAACTTCCCTATCTTCGTGAAATCATTTCACCGTTCAAAATGGTCGTGAAATAATTCCGCGCGAAACGTCGCTTTTTCCGTTTCCACTTCACTCATATGACACTTATAATAACCCAGATTTCACGACAGATGTCACCTTGCGACGTTTTTCTCACTTACGTGATTCCCGTAATAGGACTTCATTCACTTCACTCTGATTTCACCGTGAAGTGACTCCCGTAATAAGCACCATTATACAGGTATACCTCGATTTTACGCACATTCTCATTTTTGAAATGTGCATAAAATCGAATTGTGCATAAAATCGAATCAAAATTTTTAATTTTTTTTATAGCCCAAAATTAACTTTCATGATCGGAAATGTGCAAGAAAACATGTAGGGGTCATGCAGTTAGTATGTAACGTTCGAAAGGGGGGTTGGAAAACTTGACAACTCATAGAAACAATATTAAGGGTCCAAAAAAAAAAGTGACATAGGAGCGGTGTCGAAGAAGGTAATTATTTGCGTAATTAAATGCTTGAAAGGAATTACTTAAAACAATGAAATGGGCGTGTGTGTATGTGAGTATATATGTGTACGGTACGTGTGTATGTGTGTGTATGTGCGTATATGTGTGTATGTGCGTATATGTGTGTGGATGTGCGTATATGTTTGTGAATGTGTGTATGTATGTGCGTATATGTGTGAGCGTATATTTGTGCGTATATGTGTATGAGTGTGTGTGTGCGCGTGTGTGTGTATGTGTGTGTGAGAGAGAGCAAGAGAGTATATGTGTGACTCACACATTGATTTTTACCCACAAACTAATACTAAGGAGGCATTGAAAACAGCTCCTCTATCTTGTAACAGTACACGTTTTATACAAAAGTTTCAGTAAATTACTCCGCATAAGATTGTGTTCGTACGACGTCAAATATTTTACGGTTAGACACGTATACAACCTTGAAAAAATTCGCTATTTCGCAAAAGAGATCTTATTGTTACTGTCTCCCGATTTTCGGCGGATTTCCCAGTCTATATGGACGGCCCCTTATTAGTGAACCATGTCTAAAGCAGGTATTAGACGAAGCAAACATTTGCTATTTTTGGTACGAATTTTATTCGCGCAAAATAAAATCCGTACCAAAAATAGCAAATACCCGCTCAATATATATAACCCTTCATTACGCACAATTTAATGAAGAAAACATACGAATTTAAAATGTGTTTGAAAAAAGTGTGCGTAAAATCGAGGTAAAATGTGCGTAAAATCGAAGTACGTAAAATCGAGGGTGCGTATAATCGAGGGTGTGTATAATCGAGGTATAACTGTAGAAAGGAGAAAATTAACTCTGCAATTTTCAATTCTCTTTGTGCTGTAAAGGACAGTGTGCCAGTGCTCAAGCTATTACCACCACAAAAGAAAAAATATTTCTTCGAGCTCGTGTTAATTTGGTCTACAAATATCTAAGCAAAAGAGAAAATTCTTTCTTTTTAAAATTGTAGATTTGTTTGTCGCCCCCAATCATTGAACAAAACCCAAATTTCATTTCGGTTAGTAATTATTGAGCACTTTTTCTGCTGCTTGACAGCAGCCATCATCTACTTAAGCAGGTATTAGACGAAGCAAATATTTGCTATTTTTTAATACAGATTTTATTTTGTGCAAATAAAAATCGTACCAAACATAGCAAATATTTGCGTCATCTAATACCTGCTTTAGTGTATTTTACAGTCAAAAACAGTCGTCTACCGAGTCGCGACTGACAGCAGAAGATGGTTGCTCCATCTCGAATCGTTGTTCGTTGAAGACAAAAATACGCTCAACGGAGGGTTTATATAGCCAATCAAAACAATGTTGTCCGATGCCTACCGAACCAAAGTGAAAATTCAATTTAACTCGTAGTTGTTTGCTACTGCTGGCTGACGTTGCTTCTTTCGCATTCGATTGATGTATGACGAGAATTCACTTGGCAGAATAAAGCGGAGCAGATCGTTTTCATTGCCTTAGAGAAAAAACGATCAGCTTTGGGAACGTAGAAGCGAGAATGACGAAACTCGAAAAAGTGGTATATTTGTAGGTTCTCATAAGCATCATCTCTCGAAGTCATTTAAGAACTGCTGCTGATGCTTCTGTTTCAGAAGCCAGATTGGAAATAAACGCTAGCCGCATGCCTGTGCAGCTTTTATGCAGGAAAATGAGATCATCTCTTTCACGGAAACAGTTGATTTATTGATGAAACGAGCTATTTACGTAGTAGCGATGAAGATGCAGAGTGTAAGATAAAGATGGTCGGTTTTCGGGTTTTCAAACCCGAAATCTGAACCCAACCCATACCCGTTGGGTTCGGGTTTGAAAATTTTTCAAAGTTCTAGTTCTAGGGTCTAGTGAGAAAAAAAAAATAACTCGGGTTTGGTCGGTTTTGGGTTTAAAAATGTCAGGTTTGTATTTGGCTCAGGTTTCACAAGTTCGGTTTCTGGTCGGATTCGGATTTCACGAAAAAAAACTCGGGTTCGGGTTGGGTACGGATTTGAAAAATGTCAAACCCGCCCATCTCTAGTGTAAAAGCAATATTTGGTACATTTTAGCACTATCTGTGTATGGGAAGTGTGCACGTGATTGGTTGAATGATATTGATTCTGAATTAAGTTTGGATTTGCTGATTGTAACCAATAACCATTATAACATATTTCGTCGTACAGTTGATGCTAAGAACGAATTTCATAGAATACAGGAGTCGAATGATGCATAAACCATAAACATATGTGTCGATTTTTACACCACTATACATGATTGAAAGGTTACATATGAAAAGGTTACATATACACAAGATGCGAGAGAAAATCTCAAGGGCTTGAAAACTTGCTTTGAGCTTCGCATCCTTGTCATTGAATGGCATCGGGAAAAAAATGGAATTTCGAATATGACAGAGAACGTATTTTTGCATAAAATTTATGAAAATAATTGTCTATAAAAAATTTTACAAATAACTTATTTTAAATCGCTGAACATTACTTCAGTTCTTTATAAATTCAAACTAGAAGCATTCTTTTTTCTTATTTACTATGCAACAAATGGTAGGGGTACTGAGGGTAAGTCCGGCACTAAGGGTAAGACCGTCACCCCTAGGATTTTACTAGAAAACGCTAATTAACTGTGTTTTGGAATATGTGAAGTGTTGGTATTTAATGTTTTAAACATTTTAAGACACATCGAAGCCACCGTGAAACGTCAAACGTCAAAATAATAGACCAAACATACGCTACTGCAGCTAATGCGTAAACGGATGTAATTTTTCGTGAGTGGAACTTAAGCTTTTATTCATTTGAAAAGACTAAAATAATTTTTCGTTGCTCTACAATTTATTGCCTGTATTGTTACCAATCACAGGAATTCGATATGAGGTAAATTGAAGCGATAAATTTGTAGAAATACTCTTTTTAAAAAAATGTGTGCTGTCGGGGTAACACCGTCACCCAGTGAGTGAGGTAAGCCCGACATGGTCTGAGGCTAGTTGGATGTTACTGACACATATTTCTCATCTATTACCGATGTCTCGCTGATAAATAAATTAATTAATCGACTTAGAACCATGCACTCAAGCTTTGCTGTGATTTGTGAATGATTCCAAGGGTTATTAGAGGTGTCAAATGTACTGAATCAAGTCATAATACTGACGGCTTTCCCGGTGGTATTTGAAATATGCTCCGGTGTGGTCAATGTGATCCTGGCTTCAATTAAACTAGTTAATAATATGATATAAAGTGCTACATGATAGGCTTGCCGAGTATCAAATTCTTTCATTGTTTATATATAATGTTTACCGGAACATGTTCCGGCAATCTGCCCAGAACCAGCTAACCGACAACAACCAAATTCAACAGTAACATACAGAAATGTAAGATCTCTCATTCGGCGGTTCAAATTGGTTCAGTTAATTCGAGTTAATTCATGAACAAACTTAGGTGCCGGTGTTACCCCCAAGGGGTGCCGGTTTCACCCGCACTGATTGCTAAACGTCGTTTTTATCTTAGTTTCAAAACTTCACTGTTCCTTGTAAAATATCAGTTTGAAAGTACTGAAAACCTTCATATCTTGTAGAAAACAATCTGGGCAATGACTCTGTGGAAGAAATATAACAATATTCTCTATCAAGTGCTACTAAAGAATCATTTTCCTTAGGGAGCCGGGCTTACCCCCAGTACCCCTATCTGTTCGAGTGTGCAAATCAAATAGTTATATCCGTCATACAACATATTCCCATCCATCACATCGAAGGAAACCATTGCAATAACCCCAGAAGATCATTGGTCTACAACGCATAGCTTATTCGATAAGAAAGCCCTTGAGTCATCCAAGACCAAAGTCAAGCGAGTACCAACTTAGAAACAAAAATGCAATTTCATCTCAACCATTATTTGTATTCAATGTTGACTTTATTCTCTGTTCAGAAGGGGAGAGTAAATACAGTAAATATATGTAATTTTTTTTCTTCATTAAGATACACAAGTTTTCCTCTTATGAGCGAAAGCTCTTCATGTCTAGCTGCGTCACCCATGATAATGCTTAACGAGAACTCTGATTTTCGATTTCTACACGCTCCACCTTGCCCCCGGATCAGGTTTCAGCCAATTTTGCTACCACTTGCTCGCGTATCTAATTTGCTGCTGTCTGTGATTCCTAGGGCTGAAAATCACTACCGTGGTTTTCTAGTCATTTCTATTCCCTTTCCTGTCTACTGAGCAAGTTTCACTCCGGATGTTTGTTAGGTATGTATGTATGTACGTATAGTGATTACTGTCTGCATGTGCCTATATGCTTATCTATATGTCTATTTGTGAGCGGGTTTCTGCCGTTAAGTTCAACAAGTGCAATTTTCAGCGCAGGAGTTTTGTTTGCAGTCTGCTTGGGAAGATAAGAGTCGGATAATCTATCGTTTTTCATCTGGTTGGGGGTCGCCCCTCTTTCAAATTATTGTCTCCGATATCTACAGCTTGGCGGAAGCAACTGTTATTAGTGTTTTCGTTCTTTGTTTTTTTTTTTTCTCAAAGGTATCCGGTTTGCTACATTTTTATTGACATTATTGTCCATTAGCTGCCACTTGACCCAAATGTATGCTCCCTTCTTTGAAAATATGCTTCATTTTGACCCAGTTTATTGTCATGGCTTGTTTCCACTTGTTATGATTAGTTCACGGTAAGCTTTAGTTTCCCATCGTTCTATCTTAGTTCTTATTTGTCTAGACTAATGTCTAAGTTACTGACTATATCATCAATAGAAATGAGTATATAATTATTTGCCAAGAGCATAGTTGCACACTTTCCACCGGAAGTTATATAATGTGGATGGAGTGGAAAGGATGCCCCTCGGTTCTCTTGCAGCGATGGCTTCCCACTAGTTGGGAATAATATGTATTGTCCATTGATTTCATTTATACTTAATATCTATAGTTTAGCAGGTTTTTTTTTGTTCATCTATTTAGTTTAGCAGGTTGTTAGGACAGGATTAGCTTCTAGTGGGAAATAAAATTAAATTCGAATTGGAATCTCCGGTGATGACAATGACAATTTTAGCCGATTTTTCTCCCATTTTTCCAGTTCATGTTTGGTTTGGATTTTAAGAAAGAAAGAGGGTTCCGCATTATATTCGATGAGTAGCGAATTCATGTTTATTTCCCCAGTGTGAGATCTGCATTCGAAGAATTGGTTTAGCTATACCGTATGAAACCCATTGAGTAAATTTTGTTAGTGTTTTAACTCACACACGTTGATACAGATTTTCGAACACCAGTCTATGAAAATCACCGTTTGGTTAGGCTGATGCCAAATGTTTTGTCAGACTTCGGTACGCTGAAGAAAGATGGAGTCGTCAGAGCTTGAAAAGTATTGTTAATTATGCGCAACATTCTAACATTGAAATCAAGCTAAAACCCTGAACATCTCGAAAGAGGATTTTCTTTCGTTCAAAAAAACATTAACCAGTATTAGCGATCCTATATGACTTCCTCGAGGAACACAAAATTTGACCACGTAATAATTCTCTAATTCGACGGAAGAACTGCCGAATAAATACACATCGAACCAACTCAGAGTGAACAAACTTAATATTGCAAGTGTAACTATCAATAAGAAGTAGTTGAATGTAGATCATTCGTATCTGGCACTTTAACGCAACTATTTTGTGACTAAAAAGAGCAGAATATGGACGCGGTGAAACGCATTTTCAATTCAAATTAGGACTCAACATTATAATAAACAAAAATGTTGCAACGGTTGCGTTATAAACATAAATATCATGTACCCATACAAAATTGTCATTCAAATGGTTCAATGTCATGAGACAATAAAGTTAATCTATGGCATTAATACTAGTTACCTTTGAAATGGACTAGAAACTGGATTTCAAAACACTACTTAACAACTTTGACAGATATTGAAAAAGTAGAATACATATTATAAACATCACATAGCAACAAACATTGCAACCTTACTGGCAATGGGTAGAGAATTGCATGAAATGGAAACTAACCAGTGTTGATCGGACAGTTTGCTACCAAGGTTGTAAACAAGTGAAAGGAAGCGTTAATGTACTTTTTCATTTACAAACAAAAACAAGGCCGTTTATGTTATTAACTGACATTTGATTAATGAAATCATGATGAACTGAAGGTTAGAAATGAGTCGAATCGTTTGGATGCAATTGTTATTGAAAGCATCATTATTGTTCTTAAAATAATATGCATTAGACCTGTATTGTTCATTGGGCCCATAAAAAATTTTAATAAGAAAAAAAGTTAATTGTTCAAACATAATCAAGGCAATATAACACTTATCAAATTATCGTCCTATTTTTTAATGAAGGTATCGTATAATAGTAAACAATTATTACGCAGAAAATCAAATCCTCGAAATACAAAATTACATACATTACATTCCGTTAACTTCATGGTAAGGTTTAGGTTTTGTACCTAGTTAAAGATTAACTGAGATTACTAAACATGAATTGGAAGTAAAGTATTTATCCATCGAAAAGTCCCCCTCCGAGTCGCAAATTTTCCAGACGGGTGATTCAACAATCGTATCATCTAATCCGGAAAAGGTTCTCCCCCGGGTATCCATAAAACATCATCTGTCTGATCAAAGCTACGAGTCCAATCAAAAGCAATCAATCCGCTGACAACGGAATGCAGAAAAGCAAATAGGTGAAAGAACCTGCTGCTAACGAGAGAATTGATTTTGAAACTCTTGTACCATCTCCATCCTTCTTCCACCGTGTGCCATGTACACCGAATTCCGTAATCGTGAGGTCTTGCCTGGGAATGCGGGGGCCGTCGTCGTCACTGTTACTATTCGGCTGATATTGTACAAAGTACTACACACTCCCCAGCGGTAGAGAGATCGAGAGTTCATAACAAATGATCATAATTTGAGATAATCATTCTTCAATTTGCTGCGGGGAAAAATTCAATAAAAATAACATTTTTTTTCATAATCGTCTCCAGCGCTCGGTTTCGCTACCGCCCTGGAAGACGCTCAACCACGGCACGTGGAAAATAAGCATCGGAATGAATTTGTCTACATCCTAGATAGGTCCAAGCCCCTCTACATTATAGCTGCCACTGTGTTTTCTGGCTGGTTTGTATAACGATATCATATCAATGAAGAATCTCGCCCCGCAGTCTTCCAGTAGATGACGGAACGGTTGTTAGAGTAACAGCAAATAAACTACCAACCGAGGAGAGGACCTCTGGCCGTGACACGAGACCCGGGCTGTTGGCAGTGGACCAGGAATGCTCGGAGGAAATTGGCTTGTTATTTGATGATGAGCAAAAATGAATACACACTGTCCTACAATTTCCGGTGAACATGCCAGGATTACACTTTTATTCCACCTGCAAACAGCCTCCGCCCCGTGAACGGGTATGTTTATTGCTGGCAAATAATTACGCCATGTTTGAGTTTACTCTCAGCTTTATATACCTAATTTCGTCTAGAATAGTGTCAATAAATATGTTAGGATAAAATTTCATATATTAGGGTTATTAAAAGGAGAAGGATATTTGTTTCTTCTAAATATAAAAAGTTCAGTTTTTCAAGTTTTTCAATTTGATATGAGAGAAAGGATATGGGGATAGATATATTGTTTATCTTATTAGGTCAGCTTCGCTCATAGGAAGCCATAGCAGAGGAAGATTTCCAGTGGAAAACAGAAATTATAGAAGTTTCTTCAGCCCTAATCAGTTTGACGGCCGTAACCGGTTTTTGCATAATAAATACATCTTAAAATTGTCAATAATGGTTACCTAGCTCTACACTTCAATACCGTATATAAATGCTTATAAACACTTACGAGGGGGCTCCTTGTTTTTTTTCTTGACTTAATTTATAGATGTATATAATAATGTTAAACAGCATTTTTTAAATTTTACTTACATTTTTTGTTTGTTTTGTTTTTTTTTTAGTTGATATTCGAAACGCCACCTTGTAGTTAAAAAA
This sequence comes from Wyeomyia smithii, assembly GCF_029784165.1. NCBI lineage: Eukaryota > Metazoa > Arthropoda > Insecta > Diptera > Culicidae > Wyeomyia > Wyeomyia smithii. The sequence continues at coordinate 197,206,217 of NC_073695.1, read as the reverse complement.
CTATTAAAACAATATACAGTGCCAGCAGCATTACCTTTTTAACCAGTGCGAATTATTGTCTTGTGTCAGCTTTATTTCAATTATACTTCGGCTTGATTGAACTTCAAAACCGCTATGATCTACTTAGTTATATCTTAAAGCATTCCGTCCGTAGACTGCCTGTATGTACTTATTGTCCAGGTAGTACTGTTTCTTAAGATAGTGGAGCAACTTGCGTAGCCGTGCGGCGCATTGGAACTCGTCCTCGGTGTAGAAGGGATTAGATGGGACCTCACTGGAGTCGCCGTAATACAGCGGGAGCTCCTCGCGTGATCCTCCGCCGTACGCTCGGGGACGAGTCGCGAAAGCGTCTCCAGTGTAACGCGGTAACTCTGGGCGGTGTGGAGCCCCACGTAGACTGTAGCCCGGGTGCTCCCCAACTGCTGCTGCCGCTACTGATGAAGAAGGGAGAAGGGGCGCCTCGAAATCCGCTGCGTTCGCCACTAGTGTCGCATCGTCTACAAACGCCTGCGGTTGGTTGTCGTAGTCGCTCGGGTTGGAGGTAAAACTCGGCCTTTTCAAATGAATATCATGATGTGAAAAAAAATAAAAAAAAGTTCGATAATAAGGACAATTGGAAGCTTCAAATGTAGTTTAAACACATACTAACTACTAACAAGAAGTTAAAACAACCTGAAACAGGAAGAATGTGTTCTAACGACAATGCAATTTAGTACATCTAACGATTTTTCTAATACATGGAAAATATCTAAACTACGTTCTTAAACGATAGAGTCAATTGGTTTTCGCTAAATTAATATTCATCAACCTTACTGTGATAGGTTTTCACACAACAGCAAGCTCAAAATACCAGTACTTATTATATCTGGTATTGAACAATGGCTTGATAATTTCGGAGTAAATTAAAAACGTTAAATTTTATGCTAAAATTAATGTTCACGCAAAATTTATATTTGTTTAGCAAGAATGCGGAAAAAAATATCATTGATGAATTAGTTTTTGAGACATGTCGAAAGAAAATAAACAAGTTTATTTGAGTAGTAACCAATGGATAGTGAATAGTTAACAGTGAATAGTGAATAGTGAATAGTGAATAGCGAATAGTTAACAGTGAACAGTGAATAGTGAATAGTGAATAGTGAATAGTCAATAGTCAATAGTTAATAGTGAATAGTGAATAGTGAAGAGTAAATAGTGAATAGTGAAAAGTAAATGATAAATAATGAATAGTGAGTAGTGAATAGTAAATAGCGAATAGTGAATAGCGATTAGTGAATAGTGAATAGTGAATAGTGAATAGTGAATAGTGAATAGTTAATAGTGAATAGTGAATAGTGAATAGTGAATAGTGAATAGTGAATAGTGAATAGTGAATAGTGAATAGTGAATAGTGAACAGTGAATAGTGAAAAGTAAATAGTGAATAGTGAACAGTGAATAGTGAATAGTGAATAGTGAATAGTGAATAGTGAATAGTGAATAGTGAATAGTGAATAGTGAATAGTGAATAGTGAATAGTGAATAGTGAATAGTGAATAGTGAACAGTTAATAGTGAACAGTTAATAGTGAATAGTGAATAGTGAATAGTGAATAGTGAATAGTGAACAGTTAATAGTGAATAGTGAATAGTGAATAGTGAATAGTGAATAGTGAACAGTTAATAGTGAATAGTGAATAGTGAATAGTGAATAGTGAATAGTGAATAGTGAATAGTGAATAGTGAATAGTGAATAGTGAATAGTGAATAGTGAATAGTGAATAGTGAATAGTGAATAGTGAATAGTGAATAGTGAATAGTGAATAGTGAATAGTGAATAGTGAATAGTGAATAGTGAATAGTGAATGGTGAATAGTGAATAGTGAATAGTGAATAGTGAATAGTGAATAGTGAATAGTGAATAGTGAATAGTGAATAGTGAATAGTGAATAGTGAATAGTGAATAGTGAATAGTGAATAGTGAATAGTGAATAGTGAATAGTGAATAGTGAATAGTGAATAGTGAATAGTGAATAGTCAATAGTCAATAGTCAATAGTCAATAGTGAATAGTGAATAGTCAATAGTCAATAGTGAATAGTGAAGAGTGAATAGTGAACAGTGAATAGTAAACAGTGAATAGTGAATAGTGAATAGTGAATAGTGAATGGTGAATAGTAAATAGTGAGCAGTAAATAATGAATAGTGAATAGTGAATAGCGAATAGTAAATATTGAAAAGTGAACAATGAATAGTGAATAGTTAATAGTGAAAAGTGAATAGTGAATAGTGAATAGCGAATAGTGAATAGCGAATAGTGAAAAGTGAATAGTGAGTAATGAATAGTGAGTAGTGAACAGTCGGAAATCAAAGCCCAAAGATCAAACAAAATTCACAAGTCAAAAAGTACAAGAAAATTTAACAAAGGTAAAAGTCGTGAAAAAATAAAAATAGAAAGTCAAGGCAAAAGACAAAATCAAAAATCTAAAACCATAATTTTAAAGGAAAAAGTCAAAAGTAAAAATTACAGACCCACAAACCAAAAAGTAAAAATTAATACCAAAAGTGAACAATCAAATCAAAAATCAAGAGACAAAAGTCAAATTCCAAAAATCATAACTCGAAAAACAAACCTCCAATGTAAAAAGTAAAAAGTGAAAAGTAAAAAGTAAAAAGTAAAAAGTAAAAAGTAAAAAGTAAAAAGTAAAAAGTAAAAAGTAAAAAGTAAAAAGTAAAAAGTAAAAAGTAAAAAGTAAAAAGTAAAAAGTAAAAAGTAAAAAGTAAAAAGTAAAAAGTAAAAAGTAAAAAGTAAAAAGTAAAAAGTAAAAAGTAAAAAGTAAATAGTGAAAGTAAAAAGTAGAAAGTAAAAAGTTAAAAGTTAAAAGTTAAAAGTTAAAAGTTAAAAGTTAAAAAATAAAAGTAAAAAGAAAAAAGTATTAAGTAAAAGGTAAGAAGTAAAAAGTGAAAAGTAAAAAGTAAAAAGTAAAAAGAAAAAAGTAAAAAGTAAAAAGAAAAAAGTAAAAAGTAAAAAGTAAAAAGTGAAAAGTAAAAAGTAAAAAGTAAAAAGTAATAAGTAAAAGGTAAAAAGAAAAAAGTAAAAAGTAAAAAGTAAAAAATAGAAAGTAAAAAATAGAAAGTAAAAGGTAAGAAGCAAAAAGTAATAAGTAAAAAAAAAAGTAAAAAGTAAAAAGTAAGAAGTAAAAAGAAAAAGATAAAAATTAAAAAGTAAAAAGTAAAAAGTAAAAAGTAAAAAGTAAAAAGAAAAAAGTAAAAAGTAAAAAGTAAAAGGTAAAAAGTAAAAAGTAAGAAGTAAAAAGTAAAAAGTAAAAAGTAGAAAGAAAAAAGAAAAAAGTAAAAAGTAAAAAGTAAAAAGTAAAAAGTAAAAAGTAAAAAGTAAAAAGTAAAAAGTAAAAAGTAAAAAGTAAAAAGTAAAAAGTAAAAAGTAAAAAGTAAAAAGTAAAAAGTAAAAAGTAAAAAGTAAAAAGTAGTAAGTAAAAAGTAGAAAGTAGAAAGTAAAAAGTAAAAAGTAAAAGTAAAAAGTAAAAAGTTAAAGTCAAAAGTAAAAAGTAACAAGTAAACAGTACAAAGTAAAAAGTAAAAAGTAAAAAGTAAAAAGTAAAAAGTAAAAGTAAAAAGTAAAAAGTAAAAAGTAAAAAGTAAAAAGTAAAAAGTAAAAAGTAAAAAGTAAAAAGTAAAAAGTAAATAGTAAAAAGTAAGAAGTAAAAAGTAAAATGTAAAATGTAAAAAGTAAGAAGTAAAAAGTAAAAAGTAAAAAGTAAAAAGTAAAAAGTAAAAAGTAAAAAGTAAAAAGTAAAAGTAAAAAGTAAAAAGTAAAAAGTAAAAAGTAAAAAGTAAAAAAAAAAAGTAAAAAGTAAAAGGTAAAGAGTAAAAAGTAAAAAGTAAAAAGTAAAAAGTAAAAAGTAAAAAGTAAAAAGTAAAAAGTAAAAAGTAAAAAGTAAAAAATAAAAAGTAATGAGTAAAAAGTTAAAAGTAAAAAGTAAAAAGTAAAAAGTAAAAAGTAAAAAGTAAAAAGTTAAAAGTTAAAAGTTAAAAGCAAAGAGCAAAAAGTAAAAAGTAAATAGTAAAAAGTAAAAAGTAGAAAGTAAAAAGTAAAAAGTAAAAAGTAAAAAGTAAAAAGTAAAAAGTAATGTAACAAAGTAAAAAGTAAAAAGTAAAAAGTAAAGAGTAAAAAGTAAAAAGTAAAAAGTAAAAAGTAAAAAGTAAAAAGTAAAAAGTAAAAAGTAAAATGTGAGAAGTAAAAAGTAAAAAGTAAGAAGTAAAAAGTAAAAAGTAAAAAGTAAAAAGTAAAAAGTAAAAAGTAAAAAGTAAAAAGTAACAAGTAAAAAGTAAAAAGTAAAAAGTAAAAAGTAAAATGTTAAAAGTTAAAAGTTATAAGTAAAAAGTAAAAAGTAAAAAGTAAAGAGTTAAAAGTAAAAAGTAAAAAGTAAAAAGTAACAAGTAAAAAGTAAAAAGTAAAAAGTAAAAAGTAAAAAGTAAAAAGTAAAAAGTAAAAAGTAAAAAGTAAAAAGTGAAAAGTAAAAAGTAAGAAGTAAAAAGTAAGAAGTAAAAAGTAAAAAGTTAAAAGTAAAACGTAAAAAAAGTACAAAGTAAAAAGTAAAAATTAAAAAGTAAAAAGTAAAAAGTAAAAAGTAAAAAGTAAAGAGTAAAAAGTAAAAAGTAAAAAGTAAAAAGTAAAAAGTAAAAAAAAAAAGTAAAAAGTAAAAGGTTAAAAGAAAAAAGTAAAAAGTAAAAAGTAAAAAGTAAAAAGTAAAAAGTAAAAAGTAAGAAGTAAAAAATAAAAAGTAATGAGTAAAAAGTTAAAAGTAAAAAGTAAAAAGTAAAAAGTAAAAAGTAAAAAGTTAAAAGTTAAAAGCAAAAAGCAAAAAGTAAAAAGTAAATTGTAAAAAGTAAAGAGTAGAAAGTAAAAAGTAAAAAGTAAAAAGTAAAAAGTAAAAAGTAAAATGTGAGAAGTAAAAAGTAAAAAGTAAGAAGTAAAAAGTAAAAAGTAAAAAGTAAAAAGTAAAAAGTAAAAAGTAAAAAGTAAAAAGTAAAAAGTAAAAAGTAAAAAGTAAGAAGTAAAAAGTAAAAAGTAAAAAGTAAAAAGTAAAAAGTAAGAAGTAAAAAATAAAAAGTAAAAATGAAAAAAAAAAGTAAAAAATAAGGAGTAAAAAATAAAAAGTAAAAAGGTAAAAGTAAAAAGTTAAAAGTTAAAAGTAAAAAGTAAAATGTAAAAAGTAAAAAGTAAAAAGTAAAAAGTAAAAAGTAAAAAGGAAAAAGGAAAAAGTAAAAAGTAAAAAATAAATGGTAAAAAGCAAAAAGTGAAAAGTAAAAAGTTAAAAGTAAAAAGTAAAAAGTAAAGGGTAAAGAGTAAAAAATTAGAAGTAAAAATTAAAAGGTAAAGAGTTGAAAGCAAAAAGTAAAAGGTAAAGAGCAAAAAGTAAAAAGTAAAAAGTAAAAAGTAAAAAGTAAAAAGTAAAAAGTAAAAAGTAAAAAGTAATGAGTAAAAAGTAAAAAGTAAAAAGAAAAAGTAAAGAGTAAATAGTAAAAAGTAAAAAGTAAAAAGTAAAAAGTAAAAGGTAAAAAGTTTAAAGTTAAAAGCAAAAAGTAAAAAGTAAATAGTAAAAAGTAAAAACTAGAAAGTAAAAAGTAAAAAGTAAAAAGTAAAAAGTAAAAAGTAAAAAGTAAAAAGTAAAAAGTAAAAAGTAAAAAGTAAAAAGTAAAAAGTAAAAAGTAAAAAGTAAAAAGTAAAAAGTAAAAAGTAAAAAGTAAAAAGTAAGAAGTAAAAAGTAAAAAGTAAAAAGTAAAAATTAAAAAGTAAAAAGTAAAAAGTAAAAAGTAAAAAGTAAGAAGTAAAAAATAAAAAGTATAAATAAAAAAAAAGTAAAAATTAAAGAGTAAAAAATAAAAAGTAAAAAGGTAAAAGTAAAAAGTTAAAAGTTAAAAGTAAAAAGTAAAATGTAAAAAGTAAAAAGTAAGAAGTAAAAAGTAAAAAGTAAAAAGTAAAAAGGAAAAAGGAAAAAGTAAAAAATAAATGGTAAAAAGCAAAAAGTGAAAAGTAAAAAGTTAAAAGTAAAAAGTAAAAAGTAAAAAGTAAAGAGTAAAAAATAAGAAGTAAAAATTAAAAGGTAAAGAGTTGAAAGCAAAAAGTAAAAGGTAAAGAGCAATAAGTAAAAAGTAAAAAGTAAAAAGTAAAAAGTAACAAGTAAAAAGTAAAAAATGAAAAGTAAGAAGTAAAAAGTAATGAGTAAAAAGTAAAAAGTAAAAAGAAAAAGTAAAGAGTAAAAAGTAAAAAGTAAAAAGTAAAAAGTAAAAGGTAAAAAGTTAAAAGTTAAAAGCAAAAAGTAAAAAGTAAATAGTAAAAAGTAAAAACTAGAAAGTAAAAAGTAAAAAGTAAAAAGCAAAAAGTAAAAAGTAAAAAGTAAAAAGTAAAAAATAAAAAGTAAAAAGTAAAAAAAAAGTAAAAAGTAAATAGTAAAAAGTAAAAAGTAAAAAGTAAAAAGTAAAAAGTAAAAAGTAAAAAGTAAAAAGTAAAAAGTTAAAAGTAAAAAGTAAAAAGTAAAAAGTAAAAAGTAAAAAGTAAAAAGTAGAAAATAAAAAGTAATGAGTAAAAAGTTAAAAGTAAAAAGTAAAAAGTGAAAAGTAAAAAGTTAAAAGTTAAAAGTTAAAAGTTAAAAGCAAAAAGCAAAAAGTAAAAAGTAAATAGTAAAAAATAAAAAGTAGAAAGTAAAAAATAAAAAGTAACAAGTAAAAAGTAAAAAGTAGAAAGTAAGAAGTAAAAAGTAAAAAGTAAGAAGTAAAAAGTAAAAAGTAAAAAGTAAAAAGTAAAAAGTAAAAGTAAAGAGTAAAAAGTAAAAAGTAAAAAGTAAAAAGTAAAAAGTAAAAAGTAAGAAGTAAAAAATAAAAAGTAAAAATGAAAAAAAAAAATAAAAAATAAAGAGTAAAAAAATTAAAAGTAAAAAGGTAAAAGTAAAAAGTTAAAAGTTAAAAGTAAAAAGTAAAATGTAAAAAGTAAAAAGTAAGAAGTAAAAAGTAAAAAGTAAAAAGTAAAAAGGAAAAAGGAAAAAGTAAAAAGTAAAAAATAAATGGTAAAAAGCAAAAAGTAAAAAGTAAAAAGTAAAGAGTAAAAAATAAAAAGTAAAAATTAAAAGGTAAAGAGTTAAAAGCAAAAAGTAAAAGGTAAAGAGCAAAAAGTAAAAAGTAAAAAGTAAAAAGTAAAAAGTAAAAAGTAAAAAGTAAAAAGTAAAAAGTAATGAGTAAAAAGTAAAAAGTAAAAAGAAAAAGTAAAGAGTAAAAAGTAAAAAGTAAAAAGTAAAAAGTAAAAAGTAAAAGGTAAAAAGTTAAAAGTTAAAAGCAAAAAGTAAAAAGTAAATAGTAAAAAGTAAAAACTAGAAAGTAAAAAGTAAAAAGTAAAAAGTAAAAAGTAAAAAGTAAAAAGTAAAAAGTAAAAAGTAAAAAGTAAAAAGTAAAAAGTAAAAAGTAAAAAGTAAAAAGTAAAAAGTAAAAAGTAAAAAGTAAAAAGTAAAAAGTAAAAAGTAAAAAGTAAAAAGTAAAAAGTAAAAAGTAAAAAGTAAAAAGTAAAAAGTAAAAAGTAAAAAGTAAGAAGTAAAAAATAAAAAGTAAAAATGAAAAAAAAAAATAAAAAATAAAGAGTAAAAAAATTAAAAGTAAAAAGGTAAAAGTAAAAAGTTAAAAGTTAAAAGTAAAAAGTAAAATGTAAAAAGTAAAAAGTAAGAAGTAAAAAGTAAAAAGTAAAAAGTAAAAAGGAAAAAGGAAAAAGTAAAAAGTAAAAAATAAATGGTAAAAAGCAAAAAGTAAAAAGTAAAAAGTAAAGAGTAAAAAATAAAAAGTAAAAATTAAAAGGTAAAGAGTTAAAAGCAAAAAGTAAAAGGTAAAGAGCAAAAAGTAAAAAGTAAAAAGTAAAAAGTAAAAAGTAAAAAGTAAAAAGTAAAAAGTAAAAAGTAATGAGTAAAAAGTAAAAAGTAAAAAGAAAAAGTAAAGAGTAAAAAGTAAAAAGTAAAAAGTAAAAAGTAAAAAGTAAAAGGTAAAAAGTTAAAAGTTAAAAGCAAAAAGTAAAAAGTAAATAGTAAAAAGTAAAAACTAGAAAGTAAAAAGTAAAAAGTAAAAAGTAAAAAGTAAAAAGTAAAAAGTAAAAAGTAAAAAGTAAAAAGTAAAAAGTAAAAAGTAAAAAGTAAAAAGTAAAAAGTAAAAAGTAAAAAGTAAAAAGTAAAAAGTAAAAAGTAAAAAGTAAAAAGTAAAAAGTAAAAAGTAAAAAGTAAAAAGTAAAAAGTAAAAAGTAAAAAGTAAAAAGTAAAAAGTTAAAAGTTAAAAGTAAAAAGTAAGAAGTAAAAAGTAAAAAGTAAAAAGTAAAAAGTAAAAAGTAAAAAGTAAAAAATAAAGAGTAAAAAGTAAAAAGTAAAAAGGTAAAAGTAAAAAGTTAAAAGTTAAAAGTAAAAAGTAAAATGTAAAAAGTAAAAAGTAAAAAGTAAAAAGTAAAAAGTAAAAAGTAAGAAGTAAAAAGTAAAAAGTAAAAAGTAAAAAGTAAAAAGTAAAAAGTAAAAAGTAAAAAGTAAAAAGTAAAAAGTAAAAAGTAAAAAGTAAAAATTAAAAAGTAAAAAGTAAAAAATAAATGGTAAAAAGCAAAAAGTAAAAAGCAAAAAGTTAAAAGTAAAAAGTAAAAAGTAAAGAGTAAAAAATAAGAAGTAAAAATTAAAAGGTAAAGAGTAAAAAGTAAAAAGTAAAAAGTAGAGAGTAAAAAGTAAAAAGTAAAAAGTAAAAAGTAAAAAGTAAAAAGTAAAGAGTAAAAAGTAAAAAGGAAAAAGCAAAAAGTAAAAAGTAAAGACTAGAAAGTAAAAAGTAAAAGGTAAAAGGTAAAAAGTGAAAAGTAAAAAGTAAAAAGAAAAAAAAAGAAAAAGTTAAGTTAAGTTAAAACTCAAAGGTAAAAAGTGGAGAGTTGAGAGTAAAAAGTGAAAAGTTAAAATTTAAAAGTTAAAATTTGAAAGAAAAATATAAAAGAAAAAAGTCAAAATTCAAAAATTAGGTGTCCAAAGTGCAACGTTTGAAATCAAATTCCAGAGTCGAAAGTCAAAGAGTAAAAATCAAAAGTTAAAAGTTGAAGGGTAAAAGTTAAATGACAAAAATTGAAAACTCATAGTCATAAATTCAAAGTCAAAGGGTAATAGTTAAAAGTAAAATATCAAAAATCAAAAGTCAAATTCAAAAGTCGAAACTCAGACGTTAAATGTCTAAAATCGAAGTCATCCATCAAAAATTAACGGTCAAAGCATGAATCCTAAAATAAAGAGTAAAAATTGCTAAAAAAAAATTGTCAGGTCAAAAAAAAGTGAATTTTTAAAAGTTTAAGTTTAATAGTCCGAAATCAAAAGTAAAAAGCTAAAAATCATTAGTCATAAGTCACAAGTTTATAATAAAAATTTTGAATTCTCAAGTCGAAATTGAAGGTAACTAAAGATTTAACTCAAAAATCAAAAATCATCAAAGTCAAAAATCAGAAATATGAAGTCAGAAGTCAAAGGTCAAAAATGAAAAATCTAAAATTAAATATTCTAAACTCAAAAATCAATATTCGAAAGATAAAGGTCGACAATGAAAGACATAAAGTGAAAAGATCAAAACCAAAAGTTGGAAGTGGAAAGTCATGAATTAAAAATCAATAGCAGAAGCTTAAAATCAAGTCAAAAGTCAACATTCAAGGTGAAAGTCAATAGCAAAGAATAAAAAGGTCTAAAGTCAATTATCAACAGTCCAAAGTCAAAACTGTGCAGTTAGGGACAACAATCGAAAGTCAGAAATCAAATGCCAAAGCCGTTAGCTTTTCCAACATTTCAGTGTGTATTTAATGTTTCAAATCAAATATGACAATAATAGAATTTCAAAAGTAGTACTTGTGCGGTGTTCGCAAATAATTCTAGTGCGGTAGCTATGAAACAAATAACAGCAACTTAAGTATCTTCAACATATTTTTATGCCTTTAGTTTTATACAAGTATCAGGGCATTTTGCATCGAAGAGAAAAATGTAATGCGATCAAAAATCAGTATTAAAAGTAGTAAAACAATTTTCTATTTATGTTCACAGATATGAATAGATTGAACAAAAAATAGTATCATCAATTTTTTTTCGGAAATGGAAAAGTTTTCTAAACAGTAAATCGCAATTAGCATCTCTGAAGAACAGCAATAAGAACATGCACAACCAAAACCAAAAACATCAGTGCTCAAAATTCCATCCGCACACGAATACAAAAATCTACGCTAAAAATAGGACTGTTTAGATAAGTGGGAAAATTAAAAAAGCACTCCATTTCACCTGCTCCCTGCAAGATCCCCCACACAGGTTGGGTGAGTCATGTGATACGCAAAGCGGTAGGCACGGCAAAGGGCCAATGCGCAAAGGGCAGAGAGGGGAAACGAAATGAACCGATTACAATCAACGCTGTTACCACACCGTGTTGCCATTCGCAAGGTCACACACAGCATCAGCAGCGCGCTCCCGTGTCTATTCTCGCTTTTGCGGCAGAAGAGCTCAGTGACAAATATGACGTTAATTTGACTGTTTTTGGCTTGTAATCTGATACCCATACACAAACACACACGTCGTCGGTTGCAAGAATGTGATATCAGAGGGAGCTCTTATCTGCCCAGCTGTCAGGCAAACAAAAGTTGGTCGGTTCCGCGTCGAAAGTTATACACCGAAGAAGGCTCCCAAGCAAAGCTGGAGTTAGAACAGAAAGCTAAACGTTGTTTGCTTTGGCACTGTAAAAGTTATTCACGGTATTTCAAGAGATTTTGATTTGAATACCACAAAAATAAGTAACAACATCGAATACAATAATAATAATACTTCGATATTGCTTCCTATCATCAATCTCCAGTTTTGCTCGGGTGAAATTGTGAGGTCCTTATCTAATACGAAGTGTAGAAGCATGCCCTTTGAGTTTTGACGAGTGATTCAGATTTAAACGATGGCAGTGGTGAAATGAGGAGCATAATTAATTAATCCCTAAAAACTATTTTTTTCTGCTCTCATGCTGATATCGCTTCATTGCTTGAAGCTTGATATATGATAGGTTGGAAAAAGTGTAGCTGAATGAAATTTTACTGGAATAGTCACTGCTTATGCTGCTGGTGTTGCATTGCTACCACTAGAAATGTGCCATGAAATTTCCTAGAATCATCACAAAGTTTTTAATTTTTTTTCTACATATTAAATTTCGAACCGTAAAGCAATCATGCCATTATTTAATATAAACACGTTTTGTTTTTAGGATACGTATTCGGATTGGACAGTGAATTACGAATCTGCAACGAAAGCTGCGCGCCCACAAAGCCCTTTCAACTTCTCAGCCTTCGCGAATATAAATTAGTTTTTACCTCAAAAAAATGACCTTCAAACTCTTATTACTCATCAAGCACAATTTTCACACACTGTATTGCATGTTAAACATCGATTTGTTGTCTAACCGTATATAATTTTTATATTTCAAATTTTCAAGTATACAGGGGGCATAGGGTAAGGATCCAATTTTAACCGTTATGTAATCGGCAATTTGAACATCCGTAAGGGGCCATCCACACGTGGACAGCAATTGGGGGGAGGGGGGTGCTATGTGTAATGTCCCCGGTCCATACAAAATTTTTAGAAGGGGTCAAAATCGTTTAAAATCTGTCCACGTGGTATGTGGATGGCCCTAAGTGCTCGGCAGGGTACCCGGGTACCCACCAAAATGAATGCTTCTTACTTTCTCAATTCTTGACCGATTTCCGATTTTGACCCGTTAAAAGGTTGGAAAACTTGTCTATTTTCAGTATACGTGACCTGATAAGCCGTTAGTTCCCATATGGTTTTGGATTTCTGGGCCCAGGTTCAAGATCCGGGGTAAATTTTAACAATTGCCAATAATACCAAACAATATGGGTATCGAAATTAATGAAACCACTGCAGGAGTTGACTTCCATTCCATTCTGAATCCATCTAGCAAGTTATCCTCGAAATGCCCACTCTGGAGCAGGTTCCAGTGGGGCCCAATGTTTAATAAAATTCTCAGCAATAAGTACAGAAATTTTAAACGGTTTTTTCTCGCTAGTTGCTTTTCGCTATTGATCAAAAACGGTACTAGATATAGACCTCATTTCAATCACGTTTTCCGTTTTAGGCCACGAGTGATCATATATAATTTTTGGCGTAAAAACTCAAAATTTAGAATACTGCATTTTGGTCTCTAGAGATTTGAGGATGGTTTTCGCAACTCAAACAAGGCTTTTTTAAGCGGCCACTTACAAATTAATAACGCATCTCCCGTGTAAAAAAAACTTAATTATGTCAAAACTCATCAAATCATGTGCATGTAGTTTTGAGTATTTTGAACCCCCCTCACCTCGTGATTCCGACCTATTAGAAAGTTGTCGTCTTCAGCAAAGTTGTTCAGAAGGTCAAGAAATTTCATTTGATACACAGTTCGTTTTTAAATCCGACCGCAACGCGACGTTTGGAGTATAGGTAAATCAGGATCAAAATACGGAGAATTGTGTGCACACTAGCACCACATACAGGTGGAATTCCGTACTTAATCTTTCGCCATCTGGAAGCCCTTGATCTTCAGAGCAAACTTCGCTTATGACCGCAGCTTTCTAGGAGTAAGAATCACGGGATGAGTTATGGTCAAAGTTTGAAGAATTGCGTCCACACTAATGCCACGTAGAGACAGAGTTCTGCACTGAACCAACCAGAAGCATTTCACTTTCTGAACAAATTCACTGAAGACCGTAACTTTGCAGGTCGTCGGAAACACAAGATATCTGATTATTTCAGGTGACGCTAAGCTTTTTTTTATAATATGGACATTTTGACTGTATGAAAGTTGTTCATATAGCTATTCGTTCTTCCTCCAGTTCCGGTATAATTCCGAAAAACTAAACAATATGACCGAGGGAGTTTCATCTTCATCGATAAGATGATTGTTTTGAACCTCTTGCAAAATTTCGTAATTGTGGTAAAGGCAGGGCCGGATTTAGGTTCTATATAGTGCGAATCATCGTTTATCCAGCTGGTCTCGAGGTACGATGCTGGCCAAGCAAAGCCAGTCGTCGTAGGTTCAAGTCTCAGCTCGGGAGAGACTGTTAGTGTCAGTAGGATCGTAGCGCTAGTCCCGCAATTGTCCTGTACACTTAAACAGTTGGCTGCGAAGTCTGTGTATAATGAACAGAAGGTCGAGTTCCGATACGGAATGTAGCACCCAAGGCTTTGCTTTGCTTATAGTGCGAATCAATTATCGATTTTCAAAAAACTTAACTCTGGTATTTGTTATGCATCGATGTGTTAACACCGTAATGATCCCTCAGTATTATATTTTCAACAAAAACTTGATTTTAAATTCATGCATCAATTCAACCCCAGAACAAGATTATCTGTCCAGGGTTAGAAGTAGCAATTTCCCGAAAACTTGCTGACAATTTTTCGCCGCTAGATGGCACCGCTAGGAAACTTGATTCGTGTTTTAAAATATATTTCATATATCTCAGAAACGTGATAAACTGAGGTGCTTTGCATGATAAATTCGAAAACGATAAAACGTAAAAAAACGAACCGTGACAAATTAAGTATAATATTTTGAATTAGTTCTGGCAACAATGCACAGTGGTCGGAAAAGGCGATTTGACGAACTTAATTAATTTGTGCTTGAACGGTTGATATAAGCCAAAGACAATGTTCTAAAGAATTGTTCACAAAAATATTACGGAAATGTTGACAAGAATTTTTTTTGATCATGGCCTACTATCATAAAAATAAAAAATCGAACTTTTGATACAGCGAAGATACATAAATAGTTTCTTCAGCAAAGTTGTTGAACTTTTCAAAATATGAAACTTTGCAGAAGACATCAAATTTCTATGACGTCTATTTATTGTGATACGAAGCATTTCTTCTGTCAACACCCTCAAATTTAGTTTTTCCAGTATAACTTCTGAAATATTTTTTTTTTTCATGCACATAATGTTCTAGGCAAATATGACCAACATAAAAATACAGGTTTCTTTCGAAGACAGCATGTAGCTACTACAATCGTTCTATACTACGTTAGAGCGTTATTTCATTAAATTATTTCGCATATTCAAATGCATATAGGGGAGTAAGAGGCAAACCGGTACACACCATCAAATACTTTTTTTAAAGCTTAGACCTTGTACTATAATCCAGTTAAACTTTGATACTTGACAATTCATAAATGAATGAGTACAGTGATGTTTCATGTAGGTATGTTTCTAGGGTTTTCTATACAAAAACGCACCAATTTGAACGATGATTTGTGAATTTATGAAACAGATAACTCGCAATACTTTCAAAACTAGTGAGAACACTTCTTTGGTATATCTAGTTGTTGATAGGTGCATCCATCAGTAATTCAACATGAGTAAAATGAACGCATGACAGCAATGTTTATTGTTAATTATTTATTTCATCTTCATCTGTCTCGTTTTCACTTTCTGTGAAATCTAATATTAACTGAGCATCTTCTGAAAATTCTAACGTCTGTGGCTCCAGCTAAGGCTGAAACTGGAGCTAAAATCCTATTCCAAAATCCAACACCATCCTCGACAAGATACTGTCGACCTGTTCAGATGTTACTATACAAGAAAATTTTTTACATGGATTAGCAAATCGAAAATCTTCAACCAACAAACTTTGAAGTAAGTGGTCGTGTAGTCCAGGTCAGTTATACACTTTTTATGACCATGATCGATGGAAAGGTGGTAAATGCTGTAACGAATACAAAATCCGCACCCACCCACCCAGATGAATAACCTCTCCGAAGTTCGCTTGCGGTCAATCGATGAGAAAGTGTTACAGTATGGGTTATCCGTTCTTCTGGCGAAAATTAGGTAATATTATCAAACATCGTAATATTCAATCAGTCTGATATATTTGTTTCAGATTTTTTGAATATTTTCTACACCTGGCGTACAAGGTTGAAGTGAAAAAATGGCGATGTACTGGAAATGACGCAGAAAGAGTAAAAGATCGCAAGAAAGTTATTCAGTATCGATTTAACCCTCTAGTGCCCAATCCCGCCATTTGGTGGGCTTCAGTCAAACCTCTAAAAAGCTTCAATTAATACGTAAAAAGTGTTTATAATGATTCATAGTGATTTTACCAAAGCCCGTCTAGAAAATAACTTAGGCACTAGAAGGTTAAACAAGAACTAGGTCTTCTTGTTGACATGCCATGTCGTCGACTATCGGTTTCTCCAGATCCAGTTATTGCCGGCTTGCTGGTCAAACCGCAAAAGAAGCATCAAGAATTTTCAGAAGATGCTTAGTTAATATTAGATTTCACAGAAAGTGAAAACGAGACAGATGAAGATGAAATAAATAATTAACAATAAACATTGCTGTCATGCGTTCATTTTTCTCACGTCGAATTACTGATGGATGCACCTATCAACAACTAAATATACCAAAGAAGTGTTCTCACTAGTTTTGAAAGTATTGCGAGTTTTTTTTTTATTTTTTATTCTCGCTTATTTTCCGTCGGTCTAGTTCCGCCACTGTTGTGGCCAATCACCGACGCCCAGGGAGGCGACTCCACACCCAGGACCCTAACGCACGACCCGTTTATTAACGGACCGGCGCCAACGGCTTTACTTCCTCATGCGATGGAAGGCGTGATCCCAGAGATTTTTCGCCTCAGAAAATCTCCCGGTGTCGGCTAGTATTGAATCTAGACCAGTTGGGTTGGTTGTGAGTGGATCACGCCACCTCACAACCATCGACACCTATGTCGGCGGTGGGATTCGAACCCAGGCGTCGAGCGTGGTTGGCGGAGACGTTGCCAACCACCCTAGGCCCCCGCTCAGTATTGCGAGTTATCTGTTTCATAAATTCACAAATCATCGTTCAAATTGGTGCGTTTTTGTATAGAAAACCCTAGAAACATACCTACATAAAACATCACTGTACTCATTTATTTATGAATTGTCAAGTATCAAAGTTTAACTGGCTTATAGTACAAGGTCTAAGCTTTACAAAAAGTTTTTGATGATGTGTACCGGTTTGCCTCTTACTCCCCTATATGCATTTGAATATGCGAAATAATTTAATGAAAAAACGCTCTAACGTAGTATAGAACGATTTTAGCTTCATGCTGTCTTCGAAAGAAACCTGTATTTTTATGTTGGTCATATTTGCCTAGAACATTATGTGCATGAAAAAAAAATATTTCAGAAGTTATACTAGAAAAACTAAATTTGAGGGGGTTGACAGAGGAAATACTTCGTATCTCAATAAATAGGCGTCATAGAAATTTGATGTTTTCTGCAAAGTTTCATATTTTGAAAAGTTCAACAATTTTGCTGAAGAAACTATTTATGTATCTTCGCTGTATCAAAAGTTCGATTTTTTATTTTTATGATAGTAGGCCATGATCAAAAAATTTTCTTATCGTCATTTCCGTTATATTTTTGTGAACAATTCTTTAAAACATTGTCTTTGGCTTACATCAGCCGTTTAAGCATAAATGAATTAAGTTCGTCGAATTGCCTTTTCCGACCACTGTGCAATGCACACTGGGCCAGAATAGGAATCTAGCAGGATGAAATTATTAGCACTTGCCAACTTCTCTCCCTTACACGCTACAGCTTTGCGGGAATTCCAGAAAACTTCCATCGGGAAACATCTTATCCACCTAATCTGCATCAAAATCACGAGAATTATTTGATGGATAAACTAACCTATAGTGGACCCCTTTCCTTTACTAACCTATAGTGGACCACCCGACAGATTAACTCAATTTCTCTTAACATAAATCGGAATTTATAAATATTTGTGAAACAGATTAGTTGGATAAGATGATTTCCGATGGAAGTTTTCTGAGAACCCCTTTCGCATAAATTGAGTTGATCTGGCTGGACCACAATAAGAAAGGGGTCTACTCTAGTTAAATTCACCCTAAATTTCGGTTTATATCAAGAAAATAAACAGTTTTTTGTCAGGGTGGTCCACTGAAGGAAACGGTCCATTCAAGGAAGTTCTACCCTATGTCAAACATAGAATAAAAAAACTTCCTTCGAAAAACAGATTCTTTTAAAAGAAAAAAAAACATTTAAACATCCTTTTCTAATTGACCGTAATTCTAATTTGTACAAACAGTGTCCCAAATTAAAGTTCGATCTATTTTTTTTTTATCGCTTTCAATAATTGTACGAATCAATTATTAAAACGGGTTCAGGATCATCAAAATTCACTTTGAAATATAAGAAAAAACAGCCTAATAAAATTGAAATCATCTTAGGGTAAGTTAACCTGATGTGGACCCCTTCACTTCATTAACATATGGTGGACCATACGTCCGATAATAAAATTTCTTTTAGCATAGTAGATTGGCTGGATTTCCCGATTTTCTGAAAATCCCTTAAGTTTTCGCATAAACTGAGTTAGTCTGGCGAGTGGTCCACTATAGCAAAGGGGTCCACTATAAGGTAATCGACCTCAGATGCCACTTTATTTTAAAATATCGAAAAGGAGAAGTTGGTTTCGAATTTATCACTTGAAATCGCTCTCGTATCTAATTTGGGTAAATAAACCTATAGTGGATCCCTAACATATAGTGGACCACCCATCAGATGAACTCAATTTATGCGAGAAAGCGAAAACTCCCATCGGGATACATCTCGTCCAACCTATCAAAATCAAGAGGAACATTTATTAAAATCCAATTAATGTTAAGAGAAATTGAGTTAATCTGATGAGTGGTCCACTTATCCACTGTGGTCATGAGGATAGCGGCATCATCCATCGTTCAGTAGTACCCATAAAATAAAAAAATATCGCAACTTTCTGGAAAGTAAGGATCGCGGGATGAGTAATGTCAAAATATGAAGAATTTTTGCACACTAGCGCCATGAAACGGTAGAATTCAGTACTGAACTGTCCACCATGCAGAACGCTTCAACCTTTTGAACAAATTTGCCGAAGACCACAACTCTCTAGAAGGTTTCAATCGTGAGAAAATGTGAGGTCAAGATACACCGAAGCATGAAGTACACGGAAGCATGAAATACTAACACTACTTATCGATTGAATTTCGTACGGAACTGTCCATCATCCAGAAGCCCTTGACCACCTACACAACTTTGATGAAGACCGCAAATTTCTAGCTCATCGGGAAAAACAAGATATCAACTTATTCTATGTGTTGCTAAACTGTTGGGAAGTACTGCTCAATTTATCATTGGAATTTTTTATGGTTTGTTATGCAGATTACCTGGACAAGATGTTTCCCGATTAAATGTTTCTAAAAATCTCTTGAATTTCCGCAAAAATTGAGTCAATATGGCGAATGGTCCTCTAGAGGAAAAGGGTTCACTAGAGGTTAATTTACCCTATTGATTATACAGAGATAAAAAATCCCTGAGTTCAGCACAAAAACATCAAAAAAAAAACACAACCGAAAACCAAAGTAAACAAATTTATTTTAAGTTATTATTAAAATCTTTCTAAAACGTAAAAATAGTCGTATCAAAAAACTACTTGAAAGTGAGCTCAGAAATAATTTTCTTTTAATTCAGAAAATTGAACAAGACAAATAACTATTATATAACAAGATATCACTGATATCGGATTCACTAATTCAAAATCAATAAATTCAAAATAAAATGCCAATACAAAATCTCCCAAATTCTAATAACCATTTCGTGTGACAGAGGTATACAAAGTTTCAAGTGTACAAAATTTTATGTTACCACCAGAGATGTAAATTATCATTCACGCTCATTTTTTTTGCAAGCCGATATCTCATTTAATGAGCACATTTTTAAACAACTTTATATGACGAACTTGGAGTTCTCGAAAAGTACTACTGCTTTGTCGAAGAGAGCATTGCTCGTACTCAAACATCGGAGCCGTGAGAGCAGATTTAGGAAAATTATCGCGATAATTACCGCGGTCGTGATAATTATCGCGATAATTTGCCAGAATGTCCTCTCACAGCTCCGGTGTTTAAGTACGAGCAATACTCTCTTCGACAATGTTGTACTACTTGAGGACTTCACTTCCGTCATACAGAGTTGTTCATAATTTTGCTTATTGAATGAGCTATCAGCTTGCGAAAAAAATTAACGCGAGTGATAAATTTCATCCTTGGTTACCACCTTTTCAAGAAACACCGCAAACGTAACCAAAAATCTGGCCCATTGTCAAAGATGGTTTTGCAAATTGTTTCGTGCGTAATCAAAAATCCAGTAAAATACATATATATATATATATATATATATATATATATATATATATATATATATATATATATATATATATATATATATATATATATATATATATATATATATATATATATATATATATATATATATATATATATATATATATATATATATATATATATATATATAAATATATATATATATATATATATATATATATATATATATATATATATAAGGGGCCATCCACATACCAGGTGGACAGCTTTGGGGGGGGGGGGGGTTGGCTAATGTCCACGGTCCATAAATTTTTTTTAGAATTTATATAGGCAGTTGTCCACGGAGGGGGAGGGGGGGTCAAAATCGTTAAAATCTGTCTACGTGGTATGTGGATGGCCCCTAATGGCAACCTTGAAACACCGGCTACATGTTTACTTTCCACGAGTAAAAATGGTTATTATCTGATAAAAAGCTTCCTTGAAAATCAGTAGGGAAAATTTCCCCTCCCGACAACATGCTTCCAAGCAAACCACGGAGATCTCCACCGTAGGCACCTTGTGGCCACGTTTAATGTGCCTATGATCAGATTCCAGCAGAATCGCTTGAAGCCTTGTGCTTCATTTGATTCAGAGAAATGAAACATTCTCTTGAAGCAAATAAACTCCAACAAATTAAATGCATACTTCTTGTCATTTGCTTGTTTTTCTTTTTTTTTTATTAGTTTATACGTCCAGTCGGTGGGAGTAGCAGCAGCAACAGCAGCAGCAGTAGCAGTTCAATGATTCCAAATAGTTTTTCAAATGCGCAATGAGAACAGCAATGGAATGCTCTTCGTAAGTGTTAAACTTTTCCAATGTATCAAGATGAAACAGATTGGCGCGCTATTAGAAAACGAACAATCGAGCACATTTAGAACATTTGGAAGTGTATGCACGCAAGGGATGAATGATAAAATAAAACTTTTTCAAGAATGCTTCAAATGTACATTTAGTTAAATGGCATCCAACATTGATCTTGTGTAACGAGAAACACAGATTCAAGAAAAAACATTATTATAATAAGAGTGTTGAAAACGTGTAGCTTGCAAAGTGCGTTCTCGGGAAAGTAGATACACTTGAAAGGATTGAAGCAGACAGCCGACGGCGCTAGCTGTCCCTTCCCTGGGGATTGCCTCTGTCTAACGAGGAACAAACATCTACGCTACGATAAATCGCTTCAACTTCCTACTATTTGAGACCTCGCCCTTCCGGATCGGCTGAAGCGGCCAGCTGCTGAGCGGGACGGCCGGAACGCGGGCAACCAGCCGGAACGTGCCAGAGAAGCAATGTGCCGTTTTTGCGGTACCCCAGTGCTGTCGTGCCCATCATGATCACTCATTGCCTGCTCGTGGAAATCTGTATCACTGTCCTCGTCGTCAAGCGTATCATCATTACCATAATCACTGTCGTCATACAAGTCCCCTAAGCTCCACGAGAACCGTTTGTGATAGCGGTGGAATCGGCCCAGCATGCCGGAGCGTGCTAGCGAACCTTGCGAATGTTTATATTCGAGAAAATTAGAACAGGAGAATTTCCCATCGAAACTCGGAGATCATCCAGTTGATGAAAAAATGTGCAAAGTTCGAAATTGCTGCATGTTTACTAAAAAACATACTGAAACTTCAATCAAGTGTCACACCATTGTTTGTGCCGACACTGCAAGGATTCTGTTTTTTGCGAATCGTTCACATTTCTTCATCATTCCTGGAGACCCCTTCGAGTTTCCCCTAAAATTCGTCAATCACCGCAAAAAAAAGAAGACGCAACGAGCACGTGCGCACACTTACCTAGGTATCGCTTTTCCTCCAGGTGGTTGCCGTTCGGGGCGTAGTACGGATACGCTTCGCTCATTGCCTCCATCAGTTCTTCGTAGTCGAGGGGGGCGGACTGGTAGACGGGCTCGAGAATTTCGGGCGTGCTGTCATCCAGAGAACCATCGTCGTAGTACAGTTCCCGCTTCTTGCGTCCACCGTTGCTTCCACCGTTGTGGCTTTGCGCATTCTTCAACGCTTGGATGTTGCGTTTCTCTGCGAGTGTCGTGGAAAGAGAAAGATTTCATTAGTAGTATTAAATTAAAAATTGGGAATATCGTGGGCGTTTATATTGCGACAACATTTTTGCACCAAACCAAACCAAAACCTTGGCTCAGGCTGATAACACATTTATGCTGGACATCAAACAAATCGGTCACAAACTGGAAATAAAAAATGTTGATTGGAATCGTAGCGTCTAACCCCATAATTATAACAAACTGACTTATCGCACATTTTCTAGCAGCATAATATCAAACGATGTTCTTGTTTTTATTTAACTTTAAAAATTGATCGATTATTCTTATTCAGCAATGATTTGGTGCCTTCTATGATCTATACGGGTACGAAATTTCATTCCAATTGAAGCCACTCGGAATTGATCGGTAAGAAGATTGTATGCATTAAAAATTTGTACTTTTCTGTTACTCCTTTTGCAACATGCCCTCCCACTAAAGTAAGACGTACTAAGTCCTATGTCATGAACATTAACGGTTCACCCTGTTCGCCACACTGACAAGAGCAGCATTATCGTGGACTGAAATACATTTGTGCCAAAATGGTGGCAAAGCTTTTTACATCATTGTCAACGCTTTCCAGTGTCAACACCCTCGTCGTCAAGATGCACAGACATCGCTCCCGAGCGGTTCCGGACAGGAACAGCACAAAAATTCCATGAATGTTGCCCATAAATAAATTGAGCAGCCAGCAGCAACGGTAGCAATGTGTTACATTTTCACAGCAGTCGGTCAGAGTCGTTGCCGCCGGAAATTAAATAATTTTTGCGTTTTAAGGTTGGCATACTTCTATATCAACGAATTGTCGTTTTGAGGATATAAAACATTTTTGAATGGTAAATTTAACTTGTATATATCAAAACTAAAAAAACAATTATTATTGCCTGGTCTGCTACTCGTATATCATGCAGAATGGTTCTACCGCGGATACTAATACCAACCCTGACTTCCTTCAATATGTTACCATTCTTGCCGTACATTTGTCCAGCAAAAAATACTTTAAAACATTGAAGGCATTTAAAACTTGTCCCCTTCCTTTGTATCTATTCGAATTAAAAGCAATGTAATTTAGATCTAACCTACCATACAAAAATAATTCCACCCAGGAGTTATATGCCAACCCTGACTTCCTCCAAGCTGTTACCGTTCTAGCGAAATCCTTTCCTAGCAAAAAAGACTAACACTAGCAATGTAGAATGCACCCGCAGCGATCTCGGGCTGTCAGTACTTGAGTCCTGTTAAGCGAATAACATTACCATTTTGGTTGCTTTTATTTCTTGCAACATAGTTAAATTCACGGTCGGCACTTTTCTAACGGAAAATGTTTTTGCGTTGTTCCTAGAAAAATATGATAATCACTGTGAACGCTCTACGAGACAAATATTATAAACAGGAGTCGCTTTATCCACGTAAAGAACTTCGCAAAATCCGAAATTTGTGTGAAAATGAAGTTGTACAATTCGTGAAAATAATTCTTTTGTAAAAAGTGTTTCATGATGACTTTCAAAAAGAACTGAAGACCAGTTTACACCTAACACTGTCTAAAAATCATTAATAGCTTTCATCTGCGAATCTTGATAGACATATTTAAATGAAACGTCAGGAAATAGTATTTACAGTCAGTTGCTTCTACCAGTGCCACTAGGGGGATAAAGTCAACAACAAATTTTTTACATCATGGGTATTGCTGTACGATAGATGACGCCACTATCCATTGGCACAAAATCTTTGGTTTACTTCGGATCAGCCTAAACACCAATGCACAGTGGTCCAATAAGGCAAATAGAGGAACTTAATTCCATAGTGCCTTTCAACTTCATCCTAGCTTAATAGTGTCTTCGGAGCAATTGTTTGTATGAATGACCCGCATTATCGCAAATTGTCAAAAAATATGAAAAGTTTACTATACTAATAATAAAAAAATACCTTTTTTGTGTTAAAGATAGAGATAGTCTTTTGTACTTAACTTTTGTTAGTTGCATTTTACACGAACGTGTTGTTCAGAGGAATTGTTAGGGCATACAAAACACACAGGTTGGTAAACGGCTGGGCAATGCGTACCAGCAGTACACCCGTGCTAGTTGGCATAAAATAGACCCCAGTGTGGTCCATAGCATAATGCCCAGCAACTCCTATCCCTACCTCCACGTGGTACCAACTGGGATACGAGCAACCAAGGGAAGATCGGTGAACCGGTGGGAACTTGGTCGTATGCTGACAGGGAAGGGGGAGTTGTTCTCCGTGGAGAGCAGCTTGCCTGAGCGTCTGTTCCCCAGGTCAGGGGCGGCTCAAACAGCGACTGATCCGGAGCGGACGGCTGAACTATGAAATGCGGTGTCTCGCCAGCTACACCCAAGACGGCAGCCCCGTCGCGAGACTAGGCATCGCAGCCCTAGTAAGGCAGCATGCTGAAAATAAACATACTACGAACAATCCAGAGAATGATACGAGTCGGAACAATCGGTATAGACCTAGGCAAACGAAAAAGGACAGCGATTGAAAACTTGGTACTTGGAATGTTAGGACTCTGCTCGAACCGGCACGCGTGGGCATCTTGGCCAGAGAGCTACAGAAGGCAAAAGTGGAGGTAGCAGCTGCGTGAGGTGCGTTGGCCTAAAACCGGGGAACGTGAATTCCGGGCGGTCGATTCGACTGGGGCACTTCTTTCAAATATCACATCTACTATAGTGGCGGCGATAGAGCGGAACGGGGCGTCGGTTTCGTACTACTTGGAAACCAAATGAAACGTGTTATTAGGTGGAGGCCTATTAACGACCGTCTATGCGTATTGAGGATCAAGGGCAGATTCTTCAATTACAGCCTTATCAACGTGTACGCGCCGACAAACGATAAAACCGATGACGTAAAGGAGGAGTTCTATGAGCTCCTCGAGAAAACGTATGGAGAGTGCCCACAACACGATATAAATATCGTCATCGGAGATACGAACGCACAAGTCGGACGAGAGGAGTTCTTTCGTCCCGTTATTGGTAGGGAAAGCCTTCACTCTATCACCAACGACAACGGCTTGAGGCTAGTGAACTTCGCCGCGACCAGGGGAATGGCCATCTGTAGCACCCATTTTGCACGTCTGAATATTCGGAAGCACACCTGGAGACACCCCAATGGAGAGGCCTGCTCCCAGATCGACCACATGTTGATCGACGGCCGGCACTTTTCAGACGTCATAGATGTGCGGTCCTTTCGAGGGCATCGAAACATCGACTCGGATCACTATCTCGTGGTAGGCAAGATTCGCGCCCGGTTTTCCAATGTATTTAAATCGAGATCGGCGAGGAAGATACGTCTGGATATCCAGAGGTTATCAGCGGAAGGACTTGCTGCAGAGTATACTCGGAAAGTTGATAGACGGATCGGTGGACCAGCTGGAGTGGACCTGAACGAGCAGTGGAAGCACATCCATGATGCGGTCAGCGAAACAGCGCGAGAAGTGATAGGCATGACAACGGGAACCACGCGTAGTGGGTGGTTCGATGCTGAGTGCCTAAAGGTGACGGAGGAGAAAAATCGAGCCTACGCCAACACGTTAGTAGCAGCTAATCGTGTAACGCGTCAGATGCGGGAGAAATACCGGGAGGCAAGAGCTGCCGAAAAGAGGCTTCATCGCCGTAAGAAACGAGAGCACTACGATCGCGTCCTCGCGGAGGCAGAGAATTGCTCCACCAGGCACGACACGAATAGCTTCTACAGAACGATCAACGGAATCAGGAACCGGACCGTGCCAGTACCTGCCAGGTGCAATGACAGGGAAGGGAACCTGATTACCGATAAATCGCAGGTGGCCAGGCGTTGGAAGCAACATTTCGAAGTGGTGTTGAACGGCGAGGAAGGGAGGAGAGTCGTCGAGGGGAACAGGATAGAAATTGGGGAGGACGGACAAGCTGTGGACCCACCAACATTGGACGAGGTGAAGAATGCTTGCAAAGAGCCAAAAAACAACAAAGCCGCTGGGAAGGACGGCTTACCGGCCAAACTTTTCAAAGTTGGGAGCGAGCGGCTGTGTAGTGCAATTCACCAGATTATCCTAAGGGTATGGTCTGAGGAACAACTACCTACGGACTGGTTTGAAGGACTCTTATGCCCTATCTACAAGAAGGGACACAGACTCGAGTGTAGTAATTATCGAGGCATAACCTTCCTCAATTCCGCTTACAAAATTCTCTCCCGTATCCTGTTCCAGCGACTGAGGACGTTGCAGGAAGCCTTTGTTGGCGAATACCAATGCGGTTTTCGAGTGGGGCGATCTACAACGGACCAGATGTTCACCTTGAGACAGATCCTCGACAAGTTTCGAGAACACAACCTGCAGACACATCATCTGTTTATAGACTTTCAAGCGGCGTACGATACAGTGAAAATGGCAAATAATGCTAGAACATGGTTTCCCAACTAAACTGATTAAACTGATACGTGCGACGCTCGACGGTTTCACATCATGCGTCAGACAGCGGGCGAATTTTCGGACGCGTTTGTGACGTTGGATGGTCTGAAGCAAGGTGACGGGCTCTCGAACTTGCTGTTCAACATAGCTTTGGAAGGTGCGATACGAAGGGCAGGTATGCAGAGGAGCGGCACCATCATCACTAAGTCTCACATGCTTCTGGGCTTGCGGACGACATTGATTTAATTGGTGTTAACCGTAGAGCAGTTGAGGAGGCCTTTACGGCTCTCAAAAGGGAAGCTGCGAGAATTGGACTCACCATAAACACTGCCAAAACGAAGTACATGGTGGCTGGCAGAGAGCGTGGTAGTTCTACGGGTGTTGGTGCTGCGGTGGAGATGGATGGGGATACTTTCGAAGTGGTCGACGAATTTATTTATCTTGGTACTCTCGTGACATGTGACAACGAGGTGAGCCGCGAGGTGAAGAGGCGGATTGCGGCGGCGAATAGGGCTTATTACGGATTGCGTAGCCAGCTTAGGTCCCGTAGCCTACAGATCCGTACGAAATTTGCGCTCTATAGGACTCTGATCCTCCCGGTGGCGCTCTACGGACATGAATCGTGGACGTGGAAGGAGGCCGATAGACGAGCGCTTGGGGTCTTCGAGCGTAGAATCCTGCGATCAATACTCGGAGGCAAACTAGAGAACGGGGTGTGGCGCAGGCGCATGAATCACGAGCTGTACGAAGTATGCAAACACGCTGATATTTTTTTTTTTCTTCATCTATGAAACACGCTGATATTGTCAAGCTGATGAAACACGGCAGGTTACAGTGGGCTGGCCATGTAGCACGGATAGCGGATGAGCGACCGGCAAAGATAATATTTAGTAGAGAACCGGATAGCGGCCGACGACTTCGAGGCAGACCGCGCACGCGCTGGATGTGTGCCGTCGATGAGACCGAGTTTTGTGGAGACGTATTCTGGATTCGGCATAGGATCTTAATGATTTGTCACCATAAAAGAAAGTAAGTACAAAACACACATTTTTATCAAAGATCATATATCTCCTGGACTTTTCCTAACAAAGTTATAGCCTATTTTTGCTTATGTTTTCAATAACTTCAAACACGTATAAGTTAAAAAGGGGCAAGTGGAATCATGATGTCAATACTTTTTCTTGAAGTTAAGCTGAAGTACTATAAACTCCTTCAAGTTCCATTTGTCCCAATTCATCCATATTAGAGCACGGCGAGCATATGTTACAGTAGGTTTTCATAAATCAAAGATACGAACTTTTTGTGTTAAGAAATAGAGGAATGGTTTATTCGGCAAAGTTTTAGAACGTGCAAAAATATGAAACTTCGCTGAACAAACGCAATTCCTATTTTCATTGGGAACAGAATTACAGAGTATGTCATGTAAAAGTTATTTAAAAGGTAGTTTTTTGTACTAAACTTTTGTTAGTTATATTTTACAAGAAAACGTTGTTCTAAAGGAGCATTTGGGCATACAAAACATACGTTTTTGTTGAAGGCCACACATCTCCAGGTCTTTTCCTTACTATATGGCTATTTTCAGCAAAAAAAAAACTAGAAACATCTTTACAACAAATGAAAATATCAAACCAATATATCCTACGAAAATGCGAGGTTTAGCAGAATGAACAAAATCTTAGAACAGCTTGAATTGTTTCGACGATTACAGAAAAAGTTATGGACAAAAAACTCATTTTGAGGGGTTTTTTCCTCTCATTCAGTACTCGGTTGGATACAACTAGAAAAAGTTGAACTCTTTTGAGTAATGCAGTTCTTTTAACAAACTTTCAAATGCATACAGTCTGGTTTGCTACTATCTGCAACCTTTGGAGAAATATGGACTCAAAATATGGCTATTTTCAACAAAAACTAGAAATATCTTCACAACAAATAAAGATATCAAACCAATATATTCTACAAAAATGCGAGGTTCAGCAGAATTAATAAAATCTTAGAACATCTCGAGTTGTTTTGACGATTACAGGAAAAGTTATGGACGAAAAACTAATTTTTAGGAGTGTTCCTCGTAAAACTCTATTTCGTCATATCAGACGTACAGATAGGAGATTACAGTGTTCAGCAATTCTTGCTGAAAACTTGCTGAAGACCCTGGCTACATAAAATTTATATTTCACAGTCAAATCTAAAACGATCACGATTTTTCGAGTTTAGACCACTGCACAATTGGTCCAGAAACCAAATATAGGGGGAAATTTGGGTCTAGAGCTCTATAGCAACATTTTAGAGAAAAACTTTCTTCTACAAAGTTGTTACATATGATAAAGCGCTTATTAAAAAATTATAAAAAATTAGGGTGACCAACATTTTCGATGCATTCAAGTATCTAACTTTTTTATCTTGTGTCGTGTCGAAGTTTTGCGTGATCTCGTATAGGCGACTCAAAAGACCAATATTAAATAGATCAAGTACTTCAACGATGCAATGAAGTCAGAGATCTTAGCGTGTTGTTGGACTACCAACTTTCACTTAAGCTACAATATTCTGCCATCATCGATAAAGTCCATCCTCAGCTAAGATTTGTTATGAAAATGACAAACGACTTTAGTGACCCCACCTGTTTACCTGTTATTTCTTCATTGCTCCCTATCATTACATCGGTCGTTTGATCACCATACCAAACTGTGTGGAAATCCAGAATCGAACCCTGGATGGGTTCACAAGTTTATCTATCGTGCGTAAACAAGAGTTCCGTAGCGTAATCATGAACCCCTGCAACCCTACGAACATCGATGTGCCCTGTAAGGAACACCGTAAAGAGTAGTGAGGGGCAAAAGTACGCACGGGGTAAGAGTACGAATTGGCCTTTTCGAAGCATACGAGCAAAATAAACTGGCAACATTGTAGGAATTTGCAGTAGTATAACGTCAGTTAATCACTCATGTAAACACATAAGATTCCGTTTAAATGGGGCGAAGCTAAAAGGAAAGTTGTGTTTTGAGCTGTTTCGATCTAATTTTCATAGTTTTGGAAACTATGATTGACCTATTCGGAAACTACAGAAACTCGAAAACAACAGAGCCCAAAAAACTCTTGTATAATCGTGGTTTGTAGGGTGAATTTGTATTGCCGGAAATAATTTGATGTTTGTCATAAAACTTAAACCAGTTGGAAAACTCATTGTGGGGCAAAAGTACGCATAAACCGCGGGGCGAAGGTACGCACTAAGTGCCATTAACCGTAAAGAAAAATGTGTTTAATAGCGATGTTTTTGTACAGAAATTACTCAAAAATAACTAGTGATATTCGAATGTGCTCCGAAACTGAGGAATATTATGGTTTCATGATTTTTTGAATGGAATCTTACAATTATTTTAATAGTTTTGTTGATGTGCTTTCAAAATGGTCTTTCCGGAATAGATAGAGGCTTCTAGAAGCCAAAGAAGCAATGAAAAATACAAGGCCAAATACCATCCAACATTTATTTTCGCAACTGGGATGATGCCTACAGATCGGAAAATGGCCCAGACACCATTTTGAATTTCAAAATGGCGACTTCCGGTTTCTAGAAAGCAACCAGAGATGGTCGAATACCCTCCAATTTACACACATACGGGAAACAACCCAGAATGGTCGAGTACCCCCCAATATGTATATATCTAAAAAACCAAATGACGCCCTGAGAAATCGGTTTCAGACGCCATTTTCAAATTATAGATGGTGACTTCCGGTTCGTCTGGTGTTGTATTCAGGTCTCTTGGCATCATACTCATATGCGATGGTATTTGGTCAATTTTGGTTGTTTTCCAGAAACCGGAAGTCACCATCTTGAATTTATAAATCGCGTTTGGAGTTTATTTCTGGTGTCTGCGCATCATCCCGATCCCTGAAATACTCATATTGGTATTCGGCCATTTTAGGTTGCGTTCCGGAAACCGGATTCACCATCTTGGAATTCAAGCCATCTGGGATCGTTTTCAGGTCTCTTGGCATCATTTCGATTCCGAAATAACTCATATGGGATGATATTTGGTCAATGTTTACTGTTTACCGCAAACCGAAGGTCACCATCTTTAATTCAAAAATAACGTCTGAAGTTGATTTTTGATCTCAGAGCATCAATTCGATTCCGAAAATACTAGTATTGGGTGGTATTCAACCATTTTTGGTTGATTTTCGGAAACCGGAAGTGCCTTTTTTTGAATCTTATATGACATCTAGAGTCGTTTTCGGGTCTCTGTGTATCACCCCGGTTCCGAGAATAAATTTTAATAATTTGTTTCTATGGCCTCTAGCAGCCCCAGTGGAATCTCTTCTGGAAGGTCCACCAAAACACTCAAACATATCCACAGAAAACCGAGTTTCCGGAAGTAAGAAAATTATTTCGAGGCACTGCTCTAACGCAGCTCAAAAGAATCAGTGGAAAACCAGCGAAAAACAATTAACATTTTTGAACATAGTGTAATAAATACATTGTTCATAAAGTGCGAAATTTTGCCCCGTTAACTGCGTACTTTTGAACCGCAAGCCGGGTAAAAGTTCGCATCTAAGTATCTTTTCTAAACGGTGAAATTCTCATGCTACAAACAAAATCCGAAAAACTCTGGTAATACATTTTTGTTGTTTGTTTGTTCCTTTGTGATGCAATATATGTTTTTTGGTAATAAAATTTGCAAAAAATAATGTCATTGGAAGAGGGAGGGGGGTTGTCATAAAGCTACGTCATTATCTAGAGGAGGGGGGTCTGACTTTGTGACGAAATGCTACGATGGGGGGAGGGGGTCAAATAAACCATAAAAAAGCTACGTCATTTATGCATGCTCCATAAGGAGGTAGTGATTCCCCTAAATTTAGTTTCTGGACCATTGTGTAGTATCAATGGTCCTGAAACTAAATTTAGGAGTAAATTTGGCTCTTATGCTGTATAGCAATATTTTAGAGTAAAACTTTATTCTACAAAGTTGTTACCTATGATGAAGCGCTTATTGAAAAAAAAAATCTTAAAAACCCCTGGTATTTTCGGAAAAAGCCCTAAAAGTCGCTCAAAGATAATTTTAAGGTGAAAATTGAAATTAAAAAGTTAGAACGAAAAATGTGTTTTTCAATCTAAATCGGTTATTTACAAAGGGAAAAGAAAACTTTTTTTACAAAGTTACTCGAAATAAACGGAGCAATAACATTGTAGGACATTTTTCTCTTCCATCTACAAAGATAAAAAGTTAGATACTTGATTTCATCGAAAATTTGGGTAACCCTAGTTTTTGATAAATTTTTCAGTAAGCGCTTTATCTTATATAACAGAGAGTTTTTCTCTAAAATGTTGCTATAAAGCTTTAGACCCAATTTTCCCCTCAAATTTGGTTTCTGGACCATTGTACACTGGTCAACATAGATTTTACCCTTGAGCTCAAACTGGAAAATATTAGAGATTATAGCTTTCAAACCAATCTTATGAATTTTGGTGCTCATAGCCAAGTTGAAAATGTCTAAAGTCTTCAGAGACATAAACATAGTTTTCCCGTAAGCAAGCGCGTAGAAGCGACGAACTAGGTCTCGGTCTCTGCAAAGGGCACCAAAATTTTCAGAAATAGTTAAAAAGCTATAATCTTTAAATTTTTTCTCAGTTCAATCTTCAAGGTAATTTTTTTTCGGTTTGTTTTTGTCGATCAAACCAGTCAACCAGTGTTATTTTGAAGAATATGACACGCAGCAAGTACATTACTCCAGATAAAGACTATGCAGTAAGAAAACTTAATGTCGAGTCGCATGTGAAGAATTGCCTCCATCGCTTAGGATAGGAAATCCCGTAATATTCCATGCAAATTCAATTGATGTTACACATAATTTTTGATTTAGTTTTTGTTTTCGACCGGAGTTTTATTTTGACATAAATTTTAAAATTAAGTTTTGTTTGGGATTAGGCTTCGTATTTAGATTTGGATATGTATTTGATTGCGAATTTGGAACAAACAAAACTTTTGACTAAACTTTACCATCACTACTCTGCTTCCATTGTTATGATTATGTTATTTATAGCCTCATGACGTTTTTGCACAAAAGTGTTTTAATGTGATAACAACGAAATTCATTAAATCCGATTCCTTAGTTAGTGACACATTAAAAATGAGTGAAATGTCGTCAATATACTATTCAATTGGTAAAATTATTACTCTCGCTGGCGAAACTATACTGCGAGATAAAATTGACTCATTTTTAAAACAAAGCCTCGACGAAGACCTTTCCAAAGCGCAATATTGTTTTTAGTTTTGCTTCTATTCTAAAAACACAATCGACGTTTTGTACACATTACCTGGAAATCCAGATTAAACAAGTTGCACAATTCATACTATCATTCTACAAGAGAGCAACCTTTATCCAAACAAAGCGAGCCTAATCCGTATTGAAAGCATTCGCTAGTTTTAATACCTAGCAAATACCAACCGAATCCCAGAGCCTCTAGGCATCGACAACATAACGAGCCGATATGTGTCGGCGAGAATAAACATTCATCATTGCTGAAATATTAACACACCGATCGGCAGATGGCTTACCGTTTTCACCCGCTCCACCAGCCTGATGCTTCGGCAGATTCCAGTCGCGTACCAGTGTTTGAATATTGCGTTTATTCTCCGCGGTTCCACCCAGCCCATAGTGTGGCAGTGCATTATCGCGAGCCAGTGATTGCATGTTGCGCTTGGGAGCAATTGACGGCAGCATTCCGGTGCGCAGCAGCGACTGAATGTTCCGCTTGCCAGGAAGCTCGTACTTTCTCACTAGCGAAGCAATACTACGCTTTCCGTTCAGCATGTACCCCGATCGGAAGGCAGATGCGAGGTTTCGCTTATCCTCGCTCCACTCGTCCGCCGGGCCCTCCTCTTCCGAGGTTGGTTCACGGTTCGACGGAAGCTGGCCATTTTTCGCCAGTGTGGCGATACTACGCTTGAGGTAATCGCTGGAAGGTGCCCTCAGGAGACCGGCACGTGCCAACGAGCCAAGATTGCGCTTACCGAATGTCGCCCCATCCCGCATCAGTGACCGGTAGGATCGTTTGTCTTCATACGGTCCGGGTGCTTCGTAGCCTGCGTAGTCATCCAACGATTGATAGCCACCGTCCGTCGGGTCTCGCTCCAGGATGTTTCTCAGCTGGTTCCGCAGTGCTGCGGCGTGCATCTCGTAGCCCTCTTCAGGATATGTCAGGTCTCGCAGCAGTGATTCCAGCTCGCACGGTTTCAATCGACGGTTTCCTTCCATGTACTGACAGTTCACCTGTGGGTGAGGGGAAATCGAACGAAAGAAAAAAAGGATCATCAATATTGTGATTAATACAGTGATGATGATAATACTTGGCTAACATGTAATAAGAAATTGAAGATTCAATTCAAAAGATATTTGACACACACATTCAAGCGGTATGTACTTCATTTAGATCGTCGGTTTTCACGGTGATTATTATATCTTTCAAATTACTTCTTGTGTGGTAAAAATAGAGGGTATTTTTCTATTTTCAATTCACTCTATTTATACGCTAACTATATTGTACGTCAAATTCGATCACACAGCCTATTCGCTTCGGAAAGCGATGATTGGAAAGCATTTTTGTTTCAGCTTCTCTGAATATCGAATTACCGTAGAAAATTTTCTTATCAAGAATGGTTTGTTTGTATTGCCATCAAGAAATGTCTTTTATCGTGACAAAAACGACATACTATTAATTTTAGCGCCTTCTCTCTTCACCGTCAACTTCTGGCATTCACTCGTACCTTCCACTGACATAACAAAAGAATCTGAAGTAGCCGTTCCCTTCGCAACGATGGCACGCTGCTCTTATAACGCTAACAATCAAGCTAACGTCAACGAGTCGATCAAAGACACTTTTCAGCCGCCGCCTCGAGGGCCTCTTCTTGGATGAAAAAGACTAGAGATATGAGCTAGCGTTTGGGATTCGTCGGGTTGAACGTTAAGCTTGTAAAACGAAGGTGGGTGGGATATGAATTGAATAGGATTAAAAATCAACGAAGAGCGAACAAGATTTTGCAGTAAGTGAAACCTAGTTGTAAAACGTTTCAACATATTAATCAACTAATTATTATATTATTCTGCACCCCGATTCGGCTCTGGTTAGATTACGAAACAGTTCGGGTAACAATATTATCAGCATCGATAAGTGATACTGCACAAAATCAACCATAACCTTCGAAGAATCTGTTCTAGCGAGTAAAAATAGGCAATGTAATTATAATCATCCCAAAAAAAACCTCCACTGGCTATATACGGGTGATGTTTTCCACAATACGCCTTCCCTCATCACATCGGATCGAAAAGTGTCACTTTGTGACGAAATACAACTGGAAGAGATTATGTTTCAGCATCCCTTTTTTGCGAGATGGTTCGAACACGGAACCACAATCTGCAGCCCTTGTTAGTACTGTAGAGAAAAACTTCGTCCGCCTGGCGATAATAAAAGCTACTAGTTCACAATCCACGTCGCTGCGTCGCAAATTGGCGTGGGATGACTAAAGATGGATGTGCGATACGAACGTTAATAAGAAGCTTACGAGATGCAGAGCCACCACAATGCCGACCGTATTTCTGGAACCGTAACCGTCGTCGTTATCCAGCTCCCGAGCATAGACAGTAAACCCACATATATTTGGTAATAGAGGTTCGTTTGAAGTTCTGCATGATTCGCCTTCTATCAAATTCGCTAATTTGGTTTTCGACAGACAAGGGAATAGGTAAATTGTAAACATTAAATGATAAACAGTGTAAGTGTATTTCTTGGGCAAGCTCGATAAAAGTTATATTATAAGAGCTTAAGTGCAGGCGTAACGTAGGAACCCACATGTTACGGTGAATTGTGTTGCTCTGAGAAAGTGTACAAATTTATAACTTTAACCCTTTTTATATTTCTGGGTAGGTGTTCTGCAAAAGTCAAATTTCCATATATAACTGAATAAACTGCCAGCACACGCACTTTTGCCGTAAGCAAATGTACGAGCCAGTAAGGGAATGCATACTACATCAACTTTTCCACTGCGAAAAGACTAACTACAACTAACTTACCGGGAATCAGAAGCAGTTTTTCAAGAGAATATTTATTGATATTCTAACAGAATTTATTGAAATTACCTTCATATGAGAGCATTCTATGAACATGTAATGGTATCAATAGGTTTTTTATAGTTTCCAGAGAAGCAGCAACATTTTTTTAATAATGAGGGTTAGTACCTACCCGCAGAATTGTGTCACTTTGAAAGCAACAACAACAAAGTTCCTCTATTGCAATGAATTTGTTACTTCAAAATCAATAAGAATCATCACCTATCAAGTAACAATACTGTCGTATATTTTGCTCATATTACTAGTGTCTTCTATTTTTAATTGAAACGTTGTAAGTATATCGGTTCCTCAAGTCTGACAAGAGCTGCCAGCTATTTTCCTGCATCATACAGTATGCAAACATTGATAATTTCAAACGTATTTGAAGTTCCAAATGTATTGAAATTTTTCCCCTTCTCTTGACTTGTTTCTTCAATATCATCGTATCTGTTTTGTGCGAGACTTCGTACATCGTTCGTCTCTGCGAGCTAATGCGTTCAATTTCATCTGTTCGCACTACTTTATGACGAATTTTTTCGCATTTTCGTTTTGTTCAATATCCATTGATTTTAAGTGGCAATGAAGGACCGAAAAAAAAACAATTTGATCGGCTGTCGAAGTATGAATTTGATGCGTATATTCTGTTACAGCGTTTTAGGACAAAATGTAAGGCCGTAAACATACTGGCGCGTCCTGCGCTGCGAAGGCAGCTCGCCATGCCGCAGGTTAATGTACAGCTCTACTTAGAGTATATTTCGGCCTATCTGTTGGGCCGATGATATAAGCGAAGCAAAAGTCTGAATAAGCTTCGGAAAAATATAAACTACAGACGCGCGCAGCGCAACATATGGTATAATGCTAGCCGCGTTAGCAGATGTAAACACACTACTCGTACCTGTCGGCGCTTTGCGACGCTATGACTACGACGGATTTTAGCATTTCGCATGAATATTCAAACTATATTACCACCTCATTTGTCCACAAGCAATAATTTATTTATTTATTTATTTACTGGTCTTCGATAGTATCGTACAGACAGTTCTTTATATTAGCTTATTCTAGATTTAAAGATAGTTCTACTCATATCAATGTCATAATATACAGACACAGCATTAAACACACGACAACACATATCAATTGGATAATTCTGGCCAAATAAAGTACGATGCATATAAAGTCTCAAGAAATCTGATCGTCTAGTCGTTCTAGATGGTACGTTGAAATGAACTCGTTCTAGTAGCTCCGGGCTATCCACATTGTTTCCCAGAAGATCAAAAATAAACAAACGTTGCAGTAGTCTCCTCCTATTTGTCAGAGTGGGCAGCTGTATGAGGGCGCATCGGTGTTCATAGGGAGGTAGACGGATTGGATCATCCCAAGGCAACCTTCTCAGAGCATACCGAACGTGACACTGGATTCGTTCAATCCGGTTGATCTGAACAGCGTGATAAGGTGACCAATCCAGTACTCCGTACTCGAGTATACTGCGTACTAGTGCACAGTAGAGCGACTTCAGGCAATAAATATCATTAAACTGCTGCGTATTTCTTTTGATGAAGCCCAGTACAGCAAAAGCTTTTGCAGTAGTAACTGCAACGTGCTGAGCGAAACATAGTTTACTGTCCAGAAGAATGCCCAAGTCTTTTACCGAAATCACTCTAGTGATACTGACTGTCTCCATCTTATAGTCGAATAGCGTGGTTTGCCTGTTTCTGCAAAATGATATGATATTACACTTCTGCACATTCACTTCCAT
This sequence comes from Wyeomyia smithii, assembly GCF_029784165.1. Lineage (NCBI taxonomy): Eukaryota > Metazoa > Arthropoda > Insecta > Diptera > Culicidae > Wyeomyia > Wyeomyia smithii. The sequence continues at coordinate 197,169,672 of NC_073695.1, read as the reverse complement.
TCCGTTCTGTGTACACCAATTCAGCAGCAAATCAATGTCGGATTGTAAAGCACAGCAGTCGACTCTCGATGCTACTACACGGTAAAACTTCAGATCATCTGCGAACATATACTTGGAAGATTTTATAGTGGAACACAAGTCGTTTACATACAAAATAAATAATAATAGGCCCAAGTGGCTCCCTTGGGGCAGACCTGATTGCAGCCCAAATGGGAGTGAGCTAGTACCATTCACACGAACAAAAGCACTGCGATTGGTGAGATAAGACAGTATCCACCGTGTCAACCACACAGGAAATCCCATTTTTTGAAGCTTCTTGACCATCAAGATATGCGGCACAGTATCGAAGGCTTTAGCGAAATCAACATAAACGGCATCGATTTGCTGGCGCTTCTCGAGTGCTCTCGTCACAGCAGAAACAAAGGCCATCATGTTGGTGACAGTCGAGCGTTTTTTATTTATTTATTTATTTATTTATTTCGTCAAGCAAATGTAGACTACAGTTATAATAATACAATGCTTTCTTATATTCTATACATTATTTCCAGTAGTTAGTCGTTTTGTTATTTGATTTCTGCCCATGGTGATGTCGATATTTTCGCAGTGCTGGTTATAGTGACGCATCATGCGATTTATTGGGCCATTTTTTGAGTAGTTTGTTCTGTGAGAATTTTCCGAAAATATTTTACGATTTCTTAATTGACGACTGGGTGCATAAAAATTTAGTTGTGATAATAATTGAGTAGATTGCACGCGTTGAGAAATAATGTCATTGATAAAATAAAGCATTGAAAGATCGCGGCGTTCTTTAAGTGCTTGTATGTCTATAAGCATGCAGCGTGCTTCATATGATGGCAAGGGAAATGATGTCCAATTTAGCTTACGAAGCGCGTACAAAAGAAATTGTTTTTGGACAGATTCAATGCGTTCTTCATGTGTGGCAATATAGGGATTCCATACAATGCTACAATATTCCAGAATTGGTCGGACGTATGTAATATATAATAGTTTGATTGTATATGGGTCTTGAAAATTGTGGCCGAAGCGTTTTATAAAGCCCAGCATACTATTTGCTTTGTTGATAATTGTATTATAATGTTCTATGAATGTGAGTTTGGAGTCTAAGATTACGCCTAGGTCCCTAACGATTTTGCATTTTTCTACTGGTTGGTTTCCTAAGAAAATGTTTGTTGGTGGTGTTACTGTTTTTCTGCTAAAGGCTATTGAATTACATTTTTTAATGTTGAGTTGTAATAGGCTTTTGTTGCACCAAGTGTAGAATACATTAATTTCGTTCTGGAATATTTCGAAGTCTTCTGCATTGGTTATTTCTATAAAGAGCTTCATGTCATCAGCATATACAAGCACATGTATTGACTTAAGAAGAAAGGAAATGTCATTTACGTATAATATAAAAAGAAGAGGGCCCAGGTGGGAACCTTGAGGAACCCCAGAAGTTACTTCTATTGGGTTTGAAAAGGAATTTTGAAAGCGGACTATTTGTGTTCGTTTTGTTAAGTATGACTGCAGCCATTCCAAAAATTTTGTTTCAGTTCCGTATTTTTCGAGCTTGAAGAGTAATAATGGTATGTCGATTCTGTCAAATGCCTTGCTAAAGTCCGTATAAAGAGCTTCTACGTGGTTACCGTTGTCCATTACAGTCAGAGTGAAAGTTATGAATTCCAAAAGATTTGTGGTAGTTGATCGGCCTTTGTAAAAGCCGTGCTGTTGAGTTGTAATTTGGTGTTTTACTTGTTGAAAGATTTTTTCATTAATTATTGATTCAAATAATTTTGGAATGCATGAAATAATGGCAATTCCACGATAATTACGAATGTCAGATTTAGCGCCAGATTTGAAAATTGGCACTAAATATGAGGTTTTCCAGAGTTCTGGGAAAATTCCATTCTTCAGGGACATGTTAAAAAGGTGTTGTAATGGTGTAGATAGTTCTTCTGCCAAATTTTTGAGAAAAATTGGAGCTATTCTGTCAGGTCCAGGACCTTTCGTAGCGTCTAAATTTTTAAGTGCGTTTTGAATTTCGAATTCAGATATTTGATTGACAGATAAAGAATTCGAAAATTCAGGAAAATACGAGAAGTATTCGCGGTCGCGATCTGTTTCTTCATATTTGGTGTAAATTTCTTGAAAAAAAGTGGCAAAAAGACTACATATTTCATTACTAGTTTGTCCTACATTACTGTCAAGATGCATTCGTGATGGAAAGTTGTTACTTTTTAGTTTGGTTTTTACGTAATTAAAGAAGTTCTTAGGGCAAGACTTGATTTGATATTCGATTTTACGATTATGTTCTTCATGTGCAATTTTAATGGCTGCGTCAAGTTGACAGCAAATTTCTTGGTAATTTTGAAGATTTTCGCTATTGCTGTCTTTTTTGTATATTTTATGTGCTTTTTGTTTTCTATTTTTTAGGTTCTTCAATTGTGGATTAAACCACACTGGATATTTGTTGGTGTTCGTTCGTCTTCTTTTCTTTAGAGGTACATTTTTTGATATAATTTGATTAATTATTTCATAAAATTTTGATACTTCTACGTTGACATTTCCTTCTTTACAAATTATACTACGCCAATTTATTATGCGAAGTCTACGTTTGACTTGTTCGAAGTCAGTTTTGTGGTATTCCGGTACATCCTCGTACTCGCAGTCGCTGGGGTACGAAGTGTTATTCATTACTATTGAATATTCAATTGCTGTGTGGAATGCTTCATTTTTCCAGATGGGAGTCAATGATGCATCTACACAGAAGTCTTCAGTGCAGTTTGTGAATAATAGGTCTAAATAAGCATTTTGTTTGTTTTTGACATGATTGATTTGATATAGACCGAGTTCTGAGGATTTGCCAAAAAGATACTGCAGTGTTTCGTTTTCGCCTACGACTGGGAGTAAGATAGATTCATTTTCAATGTCTACAATAAAGTCTGCATTACGTTGGTTGAAGTCGCCATAGACATGCAGTTTTACTTCTGGTTTCATGTTAGACATAATAGATTCTAGAGTTTTGAAAAATAATTCATACGAATGTTTATGAGCATGTTCCGGTGGAAAGTACACGGAACAGAAGATATGTTCTTCGCCAGCAATAAATGCTTTGGCCCATACGTGTTCAAATTCTTTATATTTGTCGGATATTATTTCTTCAGAAGTAAAGTCTACATTAATGGCAATGAGGACTCCACCGCCTGACTTTTTTTGACTGGTAGACAAATTCCGATCGTGCCGGAATACATTGTAATTGTTTCCAAATACTTCTTCGCTTCTTACGCTTTCGTCCCAGCTACTTTCAGTTCCTAAAATTATTTTAAAAGATGACGACAATAGATTTTGTTGAATTTCTTTCATTTTGCTTGGGCTTTTCATGCGATTGAAATTCTGACAATAGATAAGAATTTCAGTCGCATTCTGTCGAGGAAGCGAAGAAGTGTTAGTCAAGTTATTACTTATGTTTAAATATAATGGTTCTGCCTCAGAAGAGGGCGTCCTTACTTGCGAAAATTTGTACTAAATTTATTTACACTTTCGCGAAGTTGTTGAAGACGGTGCGTGCGTTCATTTGATAAAAAATGACGATATGATTGAAGGTCGGCTACTGCTTCGGCTGGCGTGAGTCCATATTCCTGATGGACTTCAATAAAGACGCGTTGGAGCTGTTCTGGAGATGTCGGCAGTCCTTCGGATGCGAGAAGCATTCTTATACTGGTTGGTGTCATTCCTTCTACGCATACAGATGATGGTTGGTCCTTCATGTATGCGAGATATAGGCGTGTAATATGCATTACTTTTGGGTCGCGGAGTCTAGCCTTCAAAAAGCGCTCGTCGCCATTCGATGATTGCTGCGTAAGTCGGACGATTGGTGGACGCATGGGGTCAAGTTCAAATTGGCTGTCTTGCGGTGCTGATTGTATGCTGGCGTTGCTGGCAGGAGCCGGTGCAGAATTTTCATTGTTAGTTGCATTTTTTTCTGTCCTATATGGGTTGATAGTTTCGCCTTTTTGGAAATTTATAAATTTTGATGTTATGTCTGAATTCGGCGGCCCAGCAAATTGAACGCGTGCAGCTGCCAGGAGGTCTTTGTCCGAGGGTAGTGGTTGTTTTGGCATTTCAGCAATTTGTGTTTTCTTTGAGTTGCAGGCGAAATGGTTTATTCCGTGTTTATAGGTGTTACTTATGCTGATAGGGTTTGAGTTTTCCTGCTGACGTTTGCGTTGCTGCATACGTTTACGAGCGGCCTTTTCTGCTTGCTTTTCCTGCATGCGTCTTTTACGCTGTCTGGCGTCATATTCAGTCCAGTCGCGTTTCCATACTTTTTTATTGCCAATTAGGCGCCAGCCTGATGTGAAATTTGGAGTACGGTGTTCTTCTGAGTCCGATTCTGGAGGTGGCAACGAAAGGCGAAGTTCTTCAGCCAGACTGGGATGATTGTCTGTTTTTGGCTGGAGTGAATTCGATTCTTTGAGCGCTTTTAATTCATTAATTAGTTCCTGCGCCGTTGTACTGCAGTTTGTTTTCTTATTTTGTATAGCTTCTAATTTCATGAACCCGTGTTGCCACTCCGAAATAATATGATGAACCTTCGGGTAAAGCGAGTCATGGATAAGGCTTTCAAACACTTTCGGCAGACAACTCAGAATCGAAATTCCTCGGTAGTTCGTAACGTCATGAGTACTACCTGCCTTATGCACGGGTGTAATTGAAGCAGTCTTCCACACGCCCGGGAAAATTCCTTCCGACATCGATAAATTAAAAATAATCGTCGCAGGAATAGCTAGCGTCGCAGCGCAGTTTTTGAAGAGAAGAGGTGGTAGCCTGTCAGGTTCGGCGCCTTTCGATCCATCAAGCGATTGCAGCTTCGACGACACATCATCCGGCGAAAAGACGAAAAGCGGCATGTTCAAATCGAAGAGCGGCAAGCTGTTCAAATACTCTTCAGACGAAGGTGGTGAGTTATTACTTTGCACAGTTCGAAAGAAGGATGAGATCAAGCTTGCTGACTCGAACGGAGATTCGGCTGTAACATCGAGATAATGCACACGTTGAGGAATTCCGCCTTGTTGCTTCCGCTTTCGTACGTACGTCCAAAACGATGCAGGGTCATGTTGCATGTTGTCTTCCATGCGACGGATATAGCAGCGAAAGCATTGCGCGTGCAAAGAGCTGTATTCGCATTCAATGGCACGCAGCTCAGCTTTGTGCCTTTCATCTCTCCACCTGAAAAACTTTTTCCTAGCCTTGCGGAGTCGGTTACGCAGATACTGTAGCTGGTTGTTCCACCACGGTTGTTTATTCACACGTTGACGAGATTGTTGTTTCGTAGGGACAACACGGCGTAGTATATCATAGATATGCTCCTTAAACCGCTCAACAGCTCCATCAATATTGCAGCCAGATAGCAAATCCTCCCAACGAGTCTCAGCAAACAGTCTATTCAACAATTCGAAATCACATCGGTTAAAATCAAAATAGGCTGGCTCGCAACGATAAAATCATTTTCCTTCACGTCAGCAAGCTCAAATGTTATTATAAAAGGGCGATGATGTTGGTCAATTGCAAGCAATGGTAACGGTGGCCCCAGCAATTCCACACGACTTGTATCATTGATGAATGCTAGATCAAGTAGTCTTCCATTGTAATTCATAATATCGTTAATTTGAAACAGTCCATTTTATATACTGATTCAACTAAAACTATTTCCTGCTCTGAAGATGCATTTGTCGGTAGTAAACAGTTCAAATGTTCATCGTGTGTCCAGCATAAGTGAGGAAGATTGTAATCCCCTACAACCAAAACTAAATTGTGATCACCCGCTCGATCGATTAACGTTTGCACGCATTGCGAATGCTGCTCATACAGCTATGGCTCACTGTTTGGTGGAAGATACACACAGCGAGCAAATATATCGATATTGTTTAAAGAGATTCGAACAATAATCTGCTCCAGCTGATCGCTGCCTGCTACACAAACAGCAGTACTACGAAGTTCATTTTTTACGGCAATTAGAACTCCTCCGCCGCGCCTGTGCTGGCTGGTCTGTGAGTTTCTATCACACCGATAAATAGCATAATTGTGTGAGAGCTCCGAATTGTGGATATCATTCTGTAACCAAGTTTCTGTGAGGGCGATAACGTCATAGTCACACTGGGGCAAGGCTAACAGTAAATTATTGGTTTTAGTACGAAGGCCTCGTACGTTCTGCTGGTAGAAAGAGAATGAGCGATAGGCGAAATCGGGAGCAATTTGATTTTGTCTAATTTGGTTCGAATGCCGATCAGCTGAGCAAGGTGTGTTGATGTGCGAGAGATTAGTTAATTGTCCGTTGTGAGTAGAAGGATCCTCTGAGTGGCGGTAGACAAGTGGTAATAATTCTGTGTCATTACGATTGATTCCTTGTTGGCGTTGGTTGGAAGCGAAAGGGAGCACGGGTGTTTACAGTGCGGTGAAAATCGAATTGACGGAAAACAATTCCCTTTTGCCATGTCGAAATCGATAGTGCCAAATCTTTTAACTGTGTATCGACACCAGCTTTTAAAGATACAAAGGTTAGTTCGTCGAGTGATTTACCTTTAGGCACCAGTTTAGCAACATGAACGGGTTTTGTCTGTGTTTAAATTATTTTTGACCAGTTTTTCCACTTGCTGCACTGTTGCCTGAGGATCAAAACTGGACAGAAACAACCAAAAAAGTTGATCCTTTCTAGCGGCTGCTAACGGTACGGCATCGTCTGCCACGACTTCTCTGGTACCTTCGAAAGTATTTACGCGTTGCGGCGACTCGTCGGGGATCAATAATCGTGGCCTTTTTCGTAGGTTCAATGTGAGTTGCGATCTTGGAAGATGTAGTGTAGTTGGCAGCGGAGTTCGCTCAAGTATAGTGTTAATTTTGGCAGTATTGAGTGCAACTTCCTTTCTCAAGTCATCCAGCACTTTGTTCTGCTCGTCGGCAATTGACTGCATAGCAATGTTTGTGGATGAAATCGCTTGACGAAAACAAGCATTTGCCATCATTTTTGTGCAAGCCTTACACATCCAAAACAATTGAGAGCAGCAAGCTACAGCATCCCGAGTTTCCGCCGATATATGTGCACATTTCAAATGGAAAGAAGACTTGCAAAAGCCGCTGCATATTATTTCGTCTGGCTTTTCTAAGCCGCAGGCACAAGCACAACAAACCGACTCCATTGCTTTTTCGCTCAAACGACGATCGATATCACAGCAGCGTAAATATTTAATAATTTTTCACGAATTATCACTGGGAAACGTTGAACTCCAGATGTTTCCAATTCGATACAGCGAAAAAAACAGTTATCGACCGTTTCCTGACCGTTCAGACATCCAGTCATACCAGCAGTCAAGAACGAGAGAAACGAAAACAAAACATGCCACATGCTGCCGGTCTAGAGTATGCTTTTTTCAATACACATTGTAAATGATCGAGCGAGAGTTTTGAAATCGGTTTCTCGGAAACTGCGGTCGCTATCATTAGAAAAAAAAAACGTCACACGAGAGAAAGAGAAAAACTTTATTTCGTTCGACCGACCGTTCCTACCGTTCAAATCAAACGAATAAAGTATGTGCATTTCGATTCCTTTTCAAGCACTGTACCTAGTTAACCGAGAATGCACTAATTGGGCTATATGAAAGCCTGCTTCTGTGTTCTAAACAATCTGTTTACTAGTGGATGGCCACTATGACGGTGTCTCGATCAAGTCTATTCCATCAAATAAGGCCTTACTTTTGACGTTTTCGATTTTTGATCAATCCTCCTAGCAGTAATGTATACAAACTATTTCTTCTAATCTTCAAAGTACCACATTGCTTTCTTCAGCAAAGTTATTGAAAAATCTATGAGAAAAAGAATTGCTGAACCCTGCAATCTCCACTGCACCACCACTGCAAATCTGTACTTTTGACATGACAAAATAAAGTTTTTCGAGGAAAACCCCTCGAAATTCGTTTTTTGTTTATTACTTTTTCTGTAACCGTCGAAACAATTCAAAATGTTCTAGGATTTTATTCATTTCGCTAAGCCCCGCAACATTGTACAGTATATTGCTTTGATATTTTTATTTGTTTACAAGATATTTCCAGTTTTTCGTTAAAAATATACATATTTTGAGTCCAAATTTCTCTGAAGGTTGCACATAGTAACCGACCCGACTATATGCATTTTAAAGTTTGTAGAGAGAACTGCGTTACACATAAGAGTTCAACAGTTTCTAGTTGTATCCAACCAAACACAGAATGAAAGGAAAACCCCTCTCGTAACAGCCAGATTTCACAATTATCTCATAACACTTAGTATTTACTGTCGAATCTCGGTAATTAATTGCCGAGAGCGGCACCACTGAGTGCTAGGTTAAAAAAATGACAGCTGTCACATTTTTTCATAAATTTCAGTTCAACATAACTGAAATTCCCACATTTCACATAAAAAGTTATAAATAAAAATCTAAATTCGAAGAATGTTCCTCGAAAAACACAATTTTATCATGTCCAAAGTAAAGATAGAAGATTGCAGTGTCCAGCTATTTTTTCTTATAGTTTTTTTTTATATCTTTGCTGAAGAAAGATTATCCGGCAAAAAATTTTCATTCCGGATAATCAAGTTTTCTGGATAATCGAATTACTCAAAAAATACTGAAATTTTGCGATTAACGAACATAATATAAAAATTTCTTTTCTTTATTTTACTTGTATGATGCAGTGGCGTAACCAGAAACTATTTTTAAGGCGAAAAGGGGTGATTTCTTGAGAAGCATCAAAAATAAATTGGACATTGATTATTTTCACTCATTTCGAACATGCCTCAAACATGCCGAAAGTGACTTAAATGGTAACAAATATGCCAGAAGGGATGGCGAAGGCAAAATTTCGGAATAAAAATTAAAAATGGACACCAAAAGAATCAAATTCCGGATAATCGAGTCTAAAATTCCGGATAATCGAATTCCGGATAATCGAGTCCCCGGATAATCGAGTCCGACCTGTATTTTGTAAATTACAAGAATGAATTTTTATATCCAACTGTTCGGGGGATTGATCATATAACCGAAAACGTCAAAAGAAAGGTGTTGTTTCATGAAATAAACTTGCTGAAAACACTAGTTACATAAAATTAATATTTCACAGTCAAATCTAAAACGATCACGATTTTTCAAGTTTAGACCAATGTGCAGCGGTAATGCAGCAGCACTACTTCTCGTAGAAAGTTACCTTTGTGGGGTAGCAGCAGCGGCACTACCTCTTCTTGTGAAGGGCTACCTTTGTGCGGTAGGGGCAGCACTAGCAGTGACTACATTGGCCGGTACTAATTTCATCTCCATGTCTCAGCACAAAATATTTTTTTTTTTTCGTAATATGCAACATTCTACTGCAGCGTAATAAAGCGTTGCTTAACTGAGTGCGGCATCTTCTGTTATCTGCTCGAGACGACATAAAAATGCATAATCAATCCAAGACAATTGTTAAGCCTTGATTATGCAAACACTGTACTATTGAAAATGGTTAAGATTTGTTGAATTCAGATCTCTAATGATCTGATTGGTCGTTCAATGCTCACTTTCTCTAGCACGATCGACAGAATATTAACCTAGATAACCGGGAATGTCCTTTCCAGACACTACACCAAAGTGCAATGTCCCTTACCAATAGAGGAACGCTTCGAAGCACATCTCATGACGCTTAAGGAATATGCGACCTACTGAATGGGAAACAACGCGTGAGCGACTTCGCTGCAACCACATCTGTTCAACTAAAGCAGCGGTTCTCAACCTTTTTTTGACCGCGTACCCCTTGGCAACACTTTCCAAATCAATTGTTCCCTCTGGCTTGGTTTGTTTTCGCAGAGAGGGTGAGAGTAGTGGTAGATCGCGTTATGTAGTCTAGTTCAGGTTTTAAATTAAACTATGGTTTGTTTAATTGCAACAGCCATGTTTTAATAGCAAGATTGAATAACAAATTAAATAATTAACGAAAAATTGCTTCCTCCGCCATTACTGATTTTTATTTCGCGTACCCCCTGAAGGATGCCACGTACCCCAGGTTGAGAACCGCTGAACTAAAGAACCAAAAACGAGACAAAATCTCTTCATTTTAAGTATCGACATTTAGCGGTGGAGATTTTACACTCAAAATTTTATTTCACTTATACCATTCATACCTGCTCGTGGTGAAGAATTATTTCGGTCTCTCTTGTCCTCATTCAAAACAAAAAAAAAAAACAAAAAAACTGTGCGACCTCTCGCCGCTCTTTCGTCGAGAGAATTCTTTGTTCTCCCCGGTATTGGTATAGCGAGAGTGTCTTTTCATGATAATCGTACAGTACCACCCGCATACGTGCAAGGTTACTTTGTACACATTTTTTTAATGAATTTCATTGTGGCCAGAGTTGGAAACCGAAAATCTTGACTAACGACAATCGTTTTTTTACATTGTACCTAATGTCCCAAGCAGTACTGTATAGGCGCGTCTGATATGCATTATTCGCAATATTAGGGATAATAAACGGTACGAGAAAAAAATTATTGTCGTTAGTCGAGAAACGCGGTTTCCAACTCAACCAAAATATCAAAGTAATTCTTCTAACTGGTTAAAACGGTTTCAACAGTCGTGCGATGTACGATCCAAGAAAATTTATTAAGCAATGTTTGAATGGTTGAAAAATTTTTAGTTTATTTTTTTTTCTATCAATGTTGATTGTGCATTGTTACTTAATTTCTGCCTAAAAAATCGCTTGGATGCGGTCCTGTCTTACCTAGATTTTGATAGATTTATGATCAACTTTTTGTCCGGTCATTGAAGCAAAAAAAAAGAATAGATTTTTATGCATGTGCAAACTATTGTAGCGAACTGTATGTACGATGCACTGTAAACTCAATATAGGATGGAACAGCAAGAAATGAATGCGAAAGCGTGGGCTAGGATTTGCAGCAGAGATTTGTGCGAAGTTGCATACCTGTTCTGTGCTGCAACCCTGCAACACAAAGGCCACCCAGCAGTTTAATCAATCCAGTTCATTCTTCCGCATGGAGGAAGCTTAAAGAAGAGACGAGACCTTTCTGCGACGCTACTAAATCGCTATAAATATGGCGCATTTGCAAAAGCTAGTTTAAGTTTTATTTTCAACCGATGTCGAGTGTAGTACATCCTAAAATAACGAAAGAAGTGTTCTTAAACCAAAGTTAAAGTGTAAATAAATTCAGTGCTGTTTCATTAATCCGAAAGTATTTTCTTGTGTCCGTTTGAAATACACATTAGACCTAAGTGTGGTGGCTCATTAGCAGGGCTGGCGATTGATGTGGGTAGTATGGGTAGTAATACCCACTCGGAAAATTCTTCTGGGATTCTTGTGGGTACTTACCCACACGGAATTATCGGACAAAACCAAAACAATGCAATGTTTTCTATGTTCGGAACTTAAATTGCCACTCATGCTTGTCTTTTCTCCTTAGAAAACCTCTAGTGTGCAGGAGAACATCTTTCACTGCGAAAACAACTGCTCTCATACTAAAGAGCAAATCAACGCACATGTTAGAAGAGAACGACAGACGATTTTTATCTGGTGAGCTTCCTGAAGGCACCGCGGTGAAATCTGAAATCTCTCTCTTGCGAGACAATGAACTATGGTGTACTTTCTCACTCGTATGGACATCACGCACAATAATTACACAGCAGAGCTATCTGCGGTGCGTTTTACAGTTTGTTTATTGAGCATGGCAGAAGAGGAAAAGAGATTGGGAGAAAAAAATAGACTGCGTTGCTCGTGCCGACCGAGTTTACTCTGGTCAAATTCGTTTTCGCGGTGTAGCCACACGAGGACTACACTTTTGCCCGGTAGGTTTTTTTTCACTTCTCAGACTACTCGCCAGTGGACTCTGTGGTGTACTTCTGCGTTTTCTCTGTAGAGTGATTCACCCCTCTTGTTTCTATAAGATGTGCGATGAGCTGGAATTGTGTTTATCTCTCTGTAAGTTGGTTGAGACACTTTGGAGTGGAGAAAGAAGCCGTGTGGTGGAAGCTTTTGCCACACGCAGGCACATACTGAAAGGGAAGTGCGCGGTGAATTTTTTCTCCGCTCTTTCCACATGCTGTGGAGAATGACAAGCATGATTGCCACGCATATGTGCGATTTTTTATGGATATCGTTGAGTGGGAGGTTATATTTTATTCATTTCCTCGAAAAAGTGAGACTTTCTCTACTGTAAGTGAAGCCTTACCAGAAGTCAGTTTACATTAAAAAACCGTTTCCATTAAAAAAAATGCACAAAAATTGTCGATTCTTCATGGATTTATTTTTAGACAAACTGACGAAACTACCCATGCAACATCAATCAGCTTGGTGCCACCGGCCAAACTGTGAAAATTACCTGGCGAACATGGACATAAATGTCAGGAAACGGCAGTCTCGTCCACTGTTCTTGGAGATGCAGGCAACGACGCAGCGGCAGCGGCTGAATAAAATGGATAAGTCGATTTTCCCGGGAATCGCGACGTAGTAGTGGTGTCACGTTAAGCCTTATATCACGCTGGATGGCAACGACTGGCAGGGCACTTTGTATTCTACTTCCCTCACGAAGGAAGTGAGCCCCGAGGTGAAGTTCATTTCACACACCAGGTTTCCCTAAGAAGGTGCTGCTGTGGCTGACAATCAGTGAAAAAAGGATGTCAAATCCGCTCTTCTTTCACTCCGGACTGGCCATGTTCGGGAAAATTTATAGTAAAGAAGTGCCTGCCGGGATTTGCGTCGTTCATCAACTTTGTCGCGTAAACTGAGGAGGTTTTTTTGCTTATGTAAGATTTTGTTTATTTTCAACTAGTTAAAAGCTTTAACAGTTAATATTTACAATTTACAAGTTAATTCAAACTCCACTAAAGTTAGGTCAATACCATTAGTACTACAATGCATAATGAAGCTTGAATATTTTGCAAACAATTTCAAAGTTTTAGTTTTTATTGTTTTTCGCAGGTTTCTTAACTGTATTCTCAAGAGTTCTCCTATCTTCCGCTGTAGTATACTCCATGCTGGTTCCACACGCCTGCATTTACTCAGTTTGTGCTCTAATGTCTCAACAGCGTTATTGCAATATACGAAAATTTCACCGTCGGCTTTGTTCATCCGAAACATCAGCTTTCGGTTTTCAAGTTTTCTATTAATCAATAGGAACAAGACACTCCTTTTACTTGAAATAATGCATCGTGAGGATATATTTCTCCAAATCAACCGCCAATCTGCCGTGGGGTAGTCATTAGACGCTGTGGGTGATTCAGTCTGTTCAACGTAGAAATTATGAATCGTTTCTATGGATTCTACGGAAATTTAAAAAATCATTTTTTATGCATGTTCGCACGTTTGTGCAAGCAAATAATTTTTTAAATGGTTTTGTGGGATTATGGATTCGAACATACGACGACTGTCATGTTAGACCAGCATAAACCTCGACACCAGTAGGGAAGTACCTCACCTGTTCTGCAAAAAAAAAACTTCACCTAGACGGCATGATATCAAATAGTCCCCTAGCAAAACCAATATCGTCTCTAAGCTTCCAATTTTCTCTACCCTCGAAGCATTTGAACCACAGAGAAATCTAAACACGAATTCTCGAAGAGGGTGACTAGAAGTGATTTGCAAAATATTTCAGGATTGTCACCATCTATGTCACACACCGAAACCCATTCTGATAGAAACCGGCTGCCGTATTCCAACAAGCTTTCAAATTCCACAATTTCCACATATCTATATGACACATATACACGGTATCGACCACAAACACATTTTCAATTACATTTCTACATTTTGCACTGAGAGATTGGCCTTTGCTTACTGCTTGTTGTGTGAAATTCTTACTAGTTGCTTACTGCTTGTTCTGTGAAATTGGAATTGTCCGGCCGGAAAAAAAGTATTTATTTCTGCTTGATTGCTTCCGTAGCGCAAGTGTGGGCGAATGCCGTGACTTGAATCTTTACTGGGCTAGCAGCATTCACTTTCCTGAAAATTCTTCTGGTCGGTAGGCTTACAGTGGTTACAGGGGCAGACATTCGTTTGACAAAATCTGTACTTTACGAGTTCCAACAGTAGCAGCTGCAATCAACTGTGCAGAGTTGATTACTTTTTTTACTACACTGAAGTACATTCTGTGAAAATTGGGATCTAACGTTAGAAGGGGGAAGACATCAAATTGTAAAAGCTTTCATGCAACCGTACCTGATGCAATAATCAATGTGTCATTGTACATTGCTCAAATGTACAGGATTTTGATGGTACGATAATTGTCACCACCATTTTCATATACGTGGTAATCGTTAAAAAAAGAAATCAAATTCGATTGTTCTAATTTCTGCGTACGGAAACAGTTTTAACTTCAATTCATTGATTTTAGGTGGAATATTATTGCATGTGTTAACTGATGTATTCTTTTGAATTAGGATGATTAATTTCATCATTCAGATTTTATATACTCGCCGTTAACTTTTCTACTTTTTGAAAACAATCAATTTCACGCGCATCCTGGAAAATCGATGCCAATACCGACTAAAATTATCTTTACGTTTTTCAGAGGCAGTTGTTCTCATTTAGTCCATTGTTTTGACTGTCTTTTCGTCAGGGCGTGAAGTCTATTACCGCGAAACATCGCCAAACACTACGATACAAAGTAAGTAAACACTGCGCCATTACATGAAACAGCCAAAACACTTCTGGGACTTCCTTCGCACTTTTAAGCTAACCACCGTATAAACAATCATATATTCAGCGGTATACATTTCAAAGTTAACCTAATCGTACTGTCGTAACTTCTCATCCAACAGAACCTGGCAACCTAATTAAATCACAACAGTTTGTTTGGTTTTTCATTTCATCCCCTATCTCAACGCTTTCGCACGTTATCCCAGTTGGAACGATATCTTGCTGGATCCAGACACAGCAATTATTCTCCGGACGGGAGAAATTTAGCAAAACTTTTACCCCCATTGACGCTACGCTTAAGGAAAACTGTTGCCAACGGTGCTAAAGTTCAACGACGAAAGATTATTTTCAACCTAATTTAATTACCCCCGTTGCTCTCGTGACAACAGGAACAAAAGAGCGGCCCTTCACTGTACGATAAACTACTGCTCTGCCATAGTGATAGTGTCGCCGAGGAGGAAACTACCCAATTCTTGCTGGAATAATTTGGACCCAGCTTGCTTTTTATCTAGGGAAGCTGTATCGAACCAATTCAACCAATTTAAAAGAAAACAGAACAGCTTCTTTTTGCTTGTGCAACTGTACTTCAACTTGTTAAAAGTTTAATCTACTTTACAGATTACGTGCTGCTGTACTGGTGCACACTGTGGGAAAAGTAACATTAATGCGATCAAAAAGGTGCTAAGTATAATTGGTTACACAGGTTGTGTCGTGGTTTCATCTCGCTGCCTTTTGTGCCAAAGTGTAATTTGTGTTACGCTCTACCGATCCGACAGGAAAGGGTCATCGCCGTAAAAGCTTCATTAATCAACCGAAAATAGCAGCCCAGATTGTGCACAGCTTAACCAAATGTTAGAACTAATTTAAAAATTTACCACTGCTACCCATTTGTTCTGCTAAATGACATTCCATTCCATAATCCTGTAGCGTTAACTTACACCAACGCAAACGCTACACATTCGAAAGCTTTTTACCACACCTGCTACCAGAGCAGCATTATTTTGTGTTAATACTAATGGTCATGCAAGCAATTGTGTTCTCTACAAGGATTTATTTATTTCGCATTTGCTGGGACGAGTGACCCGTAATAGAATTTCAACAAGTGCACATGCTAGCAGCTGCATCTGAACGCAATTCTGTATCGGGGCTTGCGGTGTCCCACTGCCACATGTAATCAGGCAACTGCTATATCCAGAGCATGTTACGGGTAGTTTTTCTGTTCGCTTTAATTGGTTTACTTTGCGTTGACTATCATCTGGGCTTTGGAGATAAACTGAGTATATCTTTTATTAAATGTGTAATATAACTTCGATGACTTAAATTATTGCAAATCTTTGCAAATTGCTCGCGAAAACACCCTTCATAAATATGTTTGTTTGCTGAATTCACCAGAAGAGCCCGGTAAAATTGTCCCTTTTTCAATGCTTCATTCAAAAAAAAAATAAATAAAAAAAAAAAAAAAATAAAAATAAAAATATGTTCGCCGGACAATCTACACATTTCGCGAAAATCTGTAACTGCTCCTGGAGCGCAGAGCCATATGATAGGAACTTCACTTTTGCGAATAGCATAAGATCCCCAGCGAATGACTGTCGAGGGCCTTGGAGCTGGAAGTTGACATCGTTCAGGTAGATTACAAAAATAAATCTTTGGTGCGAGGGTACTACCTTGAGTGATGCCACAGTGAGCGGAAAACTCCGTCTATGTTCACTACTAAACGCCAATCAGTCAAGTAGGATTTTTAAACCAAAGTAGTAAATGGTTGGCCACCCTCCCAGCTGGTCTCGAGGTACGGTGCTGGCCTAACAAGTCAGTCGTCGTAGGTTCGAGTCTCGGCTCGGGAGAGACTGTTAGTGCCAGTAGGATCGTTGCGCTAGCCCCGCAATTGTCCTGTACATTTAACAGTTTGATGCGAAGTCTGTGTATAATAAACAGAAGGTCGAGTTCCAAATTTGAATGTAGCACCAAGGCTTTGCTTTGCTCTCCTCCTCGAAGAGCAGCTTGTCTGAGCGTTTATTCTC
Source organism: Wyeomyia smithii (assembly GCF_029784165.1). Classification (NCBI taxonomy): domain Eukaryota; kingdom Metazoa; phylum Arthropoda; class Insecta; order Diptera; family Culicidae; genus Wyeomyia; species Wyeomyia smithii. The sequence continues at coordinate 197,152,954 of NC_073695.1, read as the reverse complement.
CATGTCAAAGGCGGCTCAAACAGCGTCAGATCCGGCGCGGATGGCTGAATTACGAAATGCGGTGTCTCGCCAGCTACACCCAAGACGGCAGCTTCGTCGCGAGACTAGGCATCCGCAGCCCTAGTAAGGCAGCATGCCGAAACTAAAATATTATGAACAAACAAGAATTGAATACGGACCGGAACAATCGGCAACGACCTAGGCGACGAAATAAGGACGACGATTGGAAGCTCGGTACATGGAACTGTAAATGGTCCCGGGTGGCGACCGGATTCTGCTGAATCAGCTAAAATCCCGCCACTTCGACGTCGTTGCGCTCCAGGAGCTTTGCCGGAAAGGAGAGAAGGTACGGAGGATTTGTGGTCGCAGGGAACAGTACTACCAGAGCGGCGGCACAACCAATAAGCTGGGTACCGGCTTTATAGTGCTGGGCAGGATGCAGAGTCGTGTGATCAAGTGGCAGGCAATCAGCGACGGGTTGTGTTTGTTGAGAATAAAAAGCCGTTCTACAATTACACTATTCTTAATGTACACTGCCCTCACGAAGAAAGACCCGATGTAGAGAAAGAAGCATTCTACGCACAGCTGGAGAAACTCTACAATAGCTGTTCGCGTAGAGACATAAAGTTCGTCATCGGGGACATGAACGCTCAGATCGGTAGGGAAGACATATACAAGCCAGTGATCGGCCCGCACAGCCTGCACACCGTAACAAACGACAACGGCCAGCGATGCGTCAACTTCGCAGCTTCCCGAGGGTTGGCAGTCCGAAGTACCCTCTTTCCCCGAAAGAACAAACATGCGGTGCGGATATTGGCTCGGACCACTACCTAGTTGCGGTAACTTTGTGCTCAAAACTGTCGACCGTATACCACGCGCGACATCTCCGAACCCCGCGGCTTAACATCAAGCAGCTCCGGGACCCCTAGACTGCGGAGGAATACGCGCCACAGCTCGAATCAGTACTACCCAAGGCGGAGGGGCTTGGCGCATTGTCTCTCGAAGACGGCTGTTGCAGCATTCGCACAATTATCGGGGAGACCGCAACGACGACACTAGCAGTGGAAGCACCGAGTGGCGAAAACAACTGGTATGACGCGGAGTGCGAGGCGAGGAGATAACAAGGCCAATTATAAACAGGCACGGAACGACATGACCACGATTCTCAGACGAAAGAAGCGCCAGCAAGAGGATCGTGAACATGGAGAGCTGGAGCAGCTGTACTGTGCCAGTGATACGCGGAAGTTCTTTAAGAAGGTAAACCAGTCTCGCAGAGGCTATGTGCCGCAAGCCGACATGTGCAACGACGCGGACGGGAACCATCTCAAGGATGCCAGCGAGGTGGTCGACAAGTGGAAGGAGTACTTCGGTGGACCCCTGAATGGCGATACAGTAAACAGAAGCGGATTAGGAGCTGACCTTGGAGAACCAGTGGCAGATGACCGAGTACCAGCCCCCGATGTGCATGAAGTTCTTTGTGAGATCGGGAAACTAAAAAACAACAAAGCCGCAGGCAAAGACGGACTGCCGGGCGAGCTCTTTGAACATGGGAGAGAGGCACTGGCTAGAGCGCTTTGGGAGGAGGAAAAACTTCCAGAGGAGTGGATGGAGGAAGTCGTCTGTCCCATCTACAAGAAGGGCGACAAGCTAGAGTGCCGCAACTACCGCGGTATCTCGCTAATCAATTCCGCCTACAAAATACTCTCACAGATCATGTTCCGTCGACTATCAGAAGGTTCGTGGGCCATCACGGACCAGATCTCCTCGACTCGACAGATGTTACAGAAATGTCGCGAGTACAACGTGCCCATACATCACATCTTCATCGACGTCACGGCGGCCTATGATACAGTCGATCGAGAACAGCTATGACAGATCATGCACGACAACGGATTTCCGGATAAACGGACTCGACTGATCAAGGCCATGACGCAAGTGATGTGCCACGTGCGAGTTTCAGGGATACTCTCGAGTCCCTTTGAATCGCGCAAAGCGTTGAGACAAGGTGATGGACTTTCCTGTTTGCTGTTTAACATCGCCCTTGAGAGTGTGATCCGGAGGGCGGGCATCGACACGAGGGGCACGATTTTCACAAGGTCTGTTCAGCTTCTGGGCTTCGCGGATGACTTCGACATCATATCACGTAACTTTGCGACGGCGGAGGAAACATACGCCCGACTGAGAGCCGAAGCTGGACGGATCGGACTGCGGATAAATGCGTCGAAAACGAAATACATGCGAGCGAGAGGCTCCAAGGAAAACAACATCAGCCTTGAGACTTGAGTTCTCTGTAGGCGGTGATGAGCTTGAGGGGGTCGACGAATTCGTGTATTTGGGGTCACTGGTGACCGCCGACAATAACACCAGCAAAGGGATCCAGAGACGCATCCAGGCTGGAAATCGTGCCTACTTTTTACATCAGAAGACACTTCGATCGAGTCGAGTGCGACGACGCACGAAGTTGACGCTATACTAAACCCTGATAAGATCGGTAGTCCTCTACGGAGTCGAGACAACAACGCTTCTCGTGGAGGACCTTAACGCCCTTGGAGTTTTCGAACAGTATGTGCTGCGGACTATCTACGGTGAAGTACAGACGGACGACGGAGAATGGCGCCGGCGCATGAACCACGAGCTGCACGCGCTACTTGGAGAGAACCCCATTGCACACCTGGCCAAAGTCAATAGGTTGCGGTGGGTCGCGAAAGCACTTCTCTTCAGCAACCTTGCCGGCATAGAGGAGAGCAGCGTGTACGATGGCTTGACCAGATCGAAGGAAAATTGCGAGTGATAAGACGCCTGGGAAACTGGCGAAACACAGCCTAAAACCGAGCAACATGGCGACAACTTCTTGATACAGCACGAGCCCCCACGGCTCTCGTCTGATTGGTAAGTTAAGGTTTTCATTCCACTGAGAATAAAAATTAAAATAGTAAACTAAAATGTGAAATTGTTTAACCAATTACGGCCCAGGTGTTCAATTTATCGTACAGTACTTTATTTTATTACGCATAACTGAGATGAGATAAACATATTCCGTTTACTGTACATGATAGCTGTGATTGACTGGTACAAAAAACCCTACTTGACACCCCTTCCTACCCATTCTATGGGAAGTGGAACGTTTCGCGCAAATGTGTTCAAAACTACAATTTTCAATATTTTTTTGATGTAGAATTACGTCTTACGGCAACATAAACAGGGGACAAATTTCATTACAGGGGTCCAATTTCAAAAGCCAAAAACATCGAGAGCGTCACAAAAATTTGTCTATTTTCAACCGTTTTAAACTCAGTCAGTTTCCAACCGATTTTTGTCATTTTTGCAGTAATCGATTGAAAATTAACCAAGCACCCGTCCAAATGCAGAAAGTTGTAATCTGATTGTTCGAACAATTGTACTATTGAAAATTGTCAAGCCTTTTCGAAACGCAAATGTCGACCTCTGATTGGTCGCACAATGCTTCTTTCCCTTACAAGGTCGACAGAATATACCTAGTTGACTAAGAATGCACGCTTTGTGTTTTATGTATAATTCATTCCATGATTGTGCCGATACCACACGGACGTTGGTTGCTGATCGTGAAGAAGAAAGAAAAGCCGGGTTTCAATTTCTGGCTGATCGCGCTGGGCGTGTTGATACTTAAGCACCTGACTATCTGGCGGCTGTTATGGAGTTTTCGGTAGCTGCAGAATTATTGGAAATGGCAGGCAACTCTACTAAAGAAAACGGGAGAACTAGAATCATCGGTGAATGGAATGATGATAGTTGAACAAACTTGCCAGTTTGTTACTGTTGTCAAATATAATAGCACCTGTTGGTGCTCCACGATTATGTGATTGAAGTAGTTAAGATTTTTCATCATGTGTAACAGACGGAAAACCGCTAATTTTAGCATTCACAAGACAAGAAAAATTCAACATTGCCTCAAGAATGTGTTGGTGGCCGGTTGTAATATATACTTGTTCTAGTGCTGGATGGCAGCAGATAACAGAAATGCAGCACTTACGCTATTGCGTCTTAAAACAAAACGGTTATAGTTATAGTCACAGCAGAATTTCCACCTTAAAACTCATGTACCGTCGGCAGTATCAAACACGCAACAATCTGCCTCCATGCGACTTTAGTCACACCTATTTTTCCAGTTATCCCATTCCACAACGTGCGAAAAATCTATGTCAGAGCGAATATCACGCGCTATCTGGACCATGAAGCATTAATGCGATAATTGAATGAAATTTGCAACTGCAGCAACCAGCCTTTTTCAAGGCTACTAAATGTATTTGGAAGAGCATAATGAATGGTTATTACCAAACTGCAACTTTGATTGCAGTTTGATGCTGCTGCAATTGCGCAGCAGTGTGATATATATTACGATTCATTGATACTGTGCATCACAAGCGGTATATGCGAAGCAAATCCGATTTCAAACAGAAAAGTTCAGCAAGTTCTGCTCACGGTGCTGATTCCGTTTTAGAAAATTCATAACACTTCATTAACAAGGATGTAACGTCTTGAAGAAGACGGTTATTGCTTGACATCACAGCAGAATTTCCACCTTCATACTAATGTCTACCGTCGGCATCAATCTGCTTCCATGCGACATGGGGAAGGAAACATTTTTTCCTTCCAAGCCGTGCAACACGACACAATACATGTTATTTTGTTGCCGTCATGAGAGTGCTATCGGTCCGGCTCGACAGAATGTCCACAAGAAATCATTTTTGTACATTCGTGCTACGAAACTGAGGAAAAACTTTAAAACTAAAAATAAAGGTGGAGCTTATCAAATGATCGCTCTGAGCCAGAATGAATAAGATGTATTTTTTTCGAACGTTGTAGAATGGTATAAGGCGGCATCCATAAATTACGTAACGCACATAGGGGGAGGGGTGATATCCTTGAGCGTTACGATTTTTTACACAGGGGAGGGGGGAGGTGAGCTCAGCGTTACGTAACAAAAAATTTCTGGAGAGACTCTCCGAAAACGAGCATTTTTATCAAGTAAATCCTTCTACAGCGTTACGTAATTTTTATGAGGGGGTAGGTGTTGGCGATACGTTTCGTTACGTATGGGGGGTGGGGGTCCAAAAATTGGCTTTTGCGTTACGTAATTTATGGATGTCGCCTAACTGGAAATAATTTAGTCACACCTATTTTCCAGTTATCCCATTCCATTCCATTAAAGCAAAAATAATATACGAAACATATACGGAAAAATATATCGCTTCACGATATATTTTCAACATGATTAACCCTCATCGAGTGTTTTTCCAAAACTATTGCAAAAAATTATTGACATGACACAGGCTGTCGTAATTCTACGTTAACCTTGCGGTCGTTTCTTATAAACAACCTCTTCCACTTTTTAACTTAAGTCCTAGTGTGGTTGGTAACGTCTCCGCCAACCATGCTCGACGCCTGGGTTCGAATCCCACCGCCGACATAGGTGTCGATGGTTGTGAGGTGGCGTGATCCACTCACAACCAACCCAACTGGTCTAGATTCAATCCTAGCCGACACCGGGAGATTTTCTGAGGCGAAAAATCTCTGGGATCACGCCTTCCATCGCATGAAGAAGTAAAGCCGTTGGCGCCGGTCCGGTAATAAACGGGTCGTGAGTTAGGGTTCTGGGTGTGGAGTCGCCTCCCTGGGCGTCGGTGATTAGCCACAACAGTGGCGGAACTAGACCGACGGAAAATAAGCGAGAATAAAAAAAAACTTAAAAAACAGCTGAAACTCTTCATATATTCTAGTAGCTTATAAATGAAATTATTTTTGTACCATATATCAATATTCTACAAGCATTACAACGCACGCGTCACTAAGTTGGAAATAATTGTTCGTTTCACCGAACAGTGGTCCAATACGTGTTCACTGGGTCGCCATGTGAATCAATTTTAAACGCTATGAAAAAGAAAGAAGTAATTTTGCATAGGAACTCCTTTCAAGAAGATGAAACTTTTGAGTCCTACCGCTAAACGAAATTTGAAGATAACATTTTTCTCATACATTCCATTGAGATCCTATTTCAGACATGGTCACAAAGGCAGATATTTATCATCGGGTAGCTTTGAACTTTAGGAAAGAGCAGTGCTTTCATTTCTAACATTATTAAAGCAGAATCTGGTTACACAGAGAAAGTTTATTCGTAAACTCCACTGAATGATGAACTTACACTGGAGAATAGTTTCTTTCAACTCTTCTTAATCAAAAAACCCCCGAAATTGTTTCTCTGCGTAACCAGTCAATCTTCACCCTCGTATATTTCAAAACATAAACTCGCTCATAGAGGAATTTCAATTTCCGGCTCATCCATCACGCAGACCCGAGTAGCATCGAAAGATGCTTATTCAGAACGCCTACGCGATAGTGCAGAACTTATTCGTTGGAAAAGATAACTTTATCTTGTTCATATCTTATCTAAAATTTACGTTGCCTCATGGTTCAACTTGGGTGGTGCACGCAAAATTCACACAAAAACCACAAGATATAGTACGTGCAAGCGTAAAAGCCAAGTCAAAGTTTTACATACAAAGTGAAATAGTGAACGTAAGCCAATAGCATCGCATCGACCGGCATCCTGGTATGCCTGACTTGCACCGAACTGTGAAAAGGATATGAAAGAATGTTTGCGGCCGTTATTTAATCTGTTATGGCAAGACATTTTGAGGTTTTTTCCAATAACCAGTTCACAAGAGGATAAATTGTACGCTGTCTCTACCGAATCGCACCAAGTTTAAATTAAGTGTAAGAAGGGTTAAACTTAATAAAATAATATTTTTTTAAAAATGCTATACAATCTGTGGTCCTAGAAATGAGAAATGTATATATTTTTCAATTGGTACGTGATCTAGAGAAGAAAATATATATTAAAATAATCTTCTTTAGCTTCAAAACGTGAGGCAGCGTTTGGCTGGTAATATTACCCCGGGGAGTCGGTTGGGTTCTGTTTGAGGATTTGGAACGTTTTTCTTTATTTGGTGCCAATTTTTCACTTTGAAAAGAATACGCTTCGTGAGGAAACTCGCAAATTGGATTACTTGCTGCGCCACGTCAAAATCAGATCTACGTAATAGTAGAAGCACTAGAGACACGTTTTTATCATTCACAAAAATGTCAGATGAGCTAGAATGGGAGCAATAAGACGTTCAGTGATTGTGTGACGCAGATGAAAGAAGTGTTTGGATTTTTATCATGAATTGAGCCGTTGAGCCGTTTTCGGAATTTGTTTATGAGGAAAACTGAATTAAAAAACCAACTTCCCCAATTAATATTTATAAAAGTACTATTTTTCAGTATTTGGAAAGTATCTATGTTCTTCTATATAAGTTTTTGACTCTTAGACGGTATGAGTAAAAGTGAAAAAGTAGAAATTTGCTGACCAACAAAATAAAAGTTCCTGTTAAATTGAAGTGCAAACTTTAGTTTCATTTGGCCTTGACTAAGGATATCATAATCAACTGTTTTCCGACTGCATAACATCTAGCCGTCGCATTCACGAGCTATTCGCACGAATTGATGGGTTTACGGCAAAGTTTTAATTGAACGCGATTGCACCAATGAATGGCAATTATTGGGTGCACTGGGTGTGGCAGTGAATAAATTGAGTTGACATTACATTGTGCGTTTAATTTGGTTGCATGATTCCATGAGTTTATTACTTTTAATTATTTTACCAGTTCGATGAATATTTATGAAAAAATAAAATCAAACCTTGATTGACGTGACTTTTTCCACCGATTTTTGTGATTGCCCTTGATTGGCGATGGCATTGGAATTCCGTCCAATTAATAGTAGATTTATCCAAACAAACCCTTCGTTTGCAGCCGGTACCTCTGAAGCCACACATATTGTGAATGGATGGAAAATTTTAATTTAAACACCGGTCCACTCCTGTCATCATGCACGGCGGACGTGCCTTACCAATTTGGAAATGAAATCATTAATTATCTTTTTTTGCTCGGACGATATTCCCAGACCGGTGGTTCTATATGAGCACACAAGTTGGTGAACATCAGTAAAAAGTGAAGCTCTAGTTGACTGCAGTCTACATCCTAACTTTAAGGGATGGTTGGTTGTGTCTGGTGAAGAAATTTCCTGCAGCGTGATACAGCGCTGCAGCTGTGCTGCCACCTACTGGGAAGACGTGTCGAACGTCCCGAGCGGATACCGTGTGTTGGTTTGTGGGTGAATTCCTACGCAAATTATGTTTGCTTTGTTGAATCCACTTCCATAAATTATCTAGATATGAAGGAGAATGTAGTGGAAGCTGTTGAATACTCTCTCAGGCTGTCGGATGCGATTTTGAAAAGTAACTTTTTAAGTTTTTTGACGTAGAACTACGTTTTTCTTTAGCCTACCACATAGGGATGTAAATAGGAAAACTATTAACGAAAAAGGGACGAAATATGTCCCTTTTTAAATGCTTATAAATCGGTTTGTTTTCAACCGATTTCCTTCATTTTTGCAGCAATTGTTTGAAAAATTATACACGCATCCACCCAAATGTAGAAAATTGTTGATTGATTATGCAAACTATTGTACTATTGATAATTGTCAAGCCTTGTTTAAACGAAAATTACGTCCTCTGATTGGTCGTTATATGATTGCTTCCCAAGCACGGTCGACAGAATCATATACCTTGCAATTGGAAACATGCTATTTGGCCTATATAAGAGCCTGTTTCAGTCGAAGTCGCTCATAATAGTTCTGAACAGCGACAAGTTGTCAACATCAGTCGTCCTTCCTTAGCAGCAGCACTAACCCTGTGGTTGGTCACCACGTCTCAGGAGCAGCGTGTGTCGCCAGACTGCCATTATTCTCCCGTGTTAGGGCAGCATGAAGATCGTCATCACCAAATCCAATTTTGAACAGCAAAATGCCTTTTTTCAAGGCAAATAAACAAGTCATTGAAAGATAATAATTTTTGACAACGTAAGCAAGCATTCTGTGCGGATTCTAGCAGTTACATCTGTCGCGGCCGTCTAATTTACAGAAGGTGAAATAGCTTCCACAGTGCATGTTGTCCGTGTATCTTAACTCTCACACTGCTGAGACAGCACAAAGGCTGCGATCAACGTAACCGATTTGGATTAACAAACTGCCCTGTTAGAACGCATTCACAAAGGCAGTTAATTCGAATATGCAGAGCTAATAAGAAGTCGATTCAATCAATCAGCATTAACAGAATTTCGTCGTCTGCCAGCTGCAACATGATGCAACACGCAACAACGAGCAAACGAAATCGCTTGATGTTACAAACCGCAATAAAATACGGGTTAAAACCGTTGCGTGTGTGAGAGCACCATCGGTGTTTATTCGCTGGAAACAAATATCGAATGCGAATTGTGGAATAATTCGTCTAAAGAATATTAGAAAATTAGACAACTGAACAGAAGGGCGTGGCCTATTACGTAGCACTCTTTGGCTATAAAAGAGTGTTTCTGGGAAAACTAGCTACATTCATTAGTCGGAAGGCGAGCTTGATGGACCGTCCACAACGTTGACAGCAGTAGAAGCAGATACAGCACTCAGAAGTAACAGCGGGTTGCGCCTGTGGCTGCCTTCAAATTAAATAAACTACTTGCGCTGTGGTTGGTCACCATGTCTCAGTAGCAGCGCGGTTCTTCTCAGCGTGCCTCGCCAGACTGCCATTATTCCCCCACTGTTGGGGCAGCATAAAGATCGTCATCACCAAGCTCAATTTTGAACAGCAAAATGCCTTTTTTCAAGGCAAATAAACAAGTCATTGAAAGTTAATAATTTTTGACAACGTAAGCAAGCATTCTGTGCGGATTCTAGCAGTTACATCTGTCGCGGCCGTCTAATTTACAGAAGGTTAAATAGCTTCCACAGTGCCACTGTTGGGGCAGCACAAAGGTTGCGATCAGCAACCGATTTTGAACAACAAAATGCCGTTTTGGCGTAGAACTATGTTTTACTTTAGCATAGCACACAGGGATGCAAACTGAAAAACTGGGACGAAATTTGTCCCTTTTCAAATACTTATAGGTCGGTTGGTTTTCAACCGATTTTCTTCATTCTTGCAGCAATCGATTGGAAAATTATACACGCATCTGCCCAAATGCAGGAAAATGTTGTTTGAATCTACGAACTATTGCACTATTGAAAATTGTCAAGCCTTGTTGAAATAAAAATAACGTCCTCTGATTGGTCGCTTGCTTGCTGTGTGTGTATGATATGGTATCATGTGTGTATGTCTGTATGTGTGTATAATATGGTATGATGTGTGTATGGTATGATGATATGGTATGATGTGTGTGTGTGTCTATGATATGGTATGATTTGTGTGTGTGCTGTGTATGGTTTTTAACTCGGCACGATCTGCTAACTGCTGAAACCGGTTCACGAAATTCACAACCCTTCATTAGTAGACATTATAACTCATTACCCAAGTAGAAATATTGGTTTTATCAAAATTTTATAGCGCTCAATACAGCCAAAAAAGCGCTATAAAACTTTGATGAAAAAAGTTGTGTTACTAGGGTAATGAAACACTCAATGCATTTGTTAATAGTGTACGTAGTTCTACGTCATTTATGCGGTCGTGTCTTGGATACAACCTCCTACTTTTTCAAACGTTTAATTGCATTACTGGACGGTTTGTCATTATATAAAAATATTGTTAGTTATACTTTTTAGAGTTCACAAAATAAATCTCTGATAAATTTAAAATCTTAATTTGGATTAATTGCTTAGCAATGTTCATTTTACTGTCCGTTTTTTAAGTTACATTTTAAGCGTTGGTTTTCTTAACCCTTTCCGACTGGGCCCATATAATTGCGTAGGCAGAAGGAAACTTGTACAAAACCTTCTCTTTCGCTTTTTTAACGTTCTATTCATCGTTTTATCGCTCACAACGCTAGTGTCAACATCGCAGCTGCTACGAAAAATAAAACACCGGATATACAGGAATTGCTTCGATTTAGGCTTTGTTATCCGTCATTTTTTACCTACACAATTGTGTGGGCTCGGTCGGAAAGGGTTAAAAAACAAGCAACCAAACAGTTGCTTGTCTAGAAAAATGCGTCACATTTCGTTTTCGGAAATTTCAGATCGTTTTGGTATCAACTGCTTTCGAGTTATTACAAATTTCATACATTTTATCCTCCCTTTTTTGCTAGTCTTTTGTGAAGTTCTTATCTGATATATGTTGTCACCGTGGGCAGAGGATAACACTGGTCGACAAAAGAGAAAAAATAGTTGCCTTAGAAAGATAACAGTTTTTTTGACTATTCATGTGAATGTGCATGCAAAAGGTCGTCAAAATGGCGCAGAGTAATTGCACGCCAGGTTCGCTCTTTTTCGTTGGCTTACGGGAAAACTCATTTCCGTCTCTGAAAATACTAATTTTAATATGTGTTTACTAGCGTAACCGAGCTGTTAAATTTCAAATAAATCAATTTGATGTTTTCCGATTTCAATCCAATAGTGTGAAAACCATCTTTCTGGCATTTTATTTGCTTAACGGATTACAATCAAATTTTTGGAATTTTGGGCTTTCGAGCGAAGCTTTTTCATCATGCCAGTAGGGTACAGAGTGGGTCAAATGGTTGTTCAGGGACATTTGTGTTTATTGACGTTATGTAATGATGCTTCATTTGGCCAAAACACTGGACCATGATTTTTTGCTAGAATTTTGGTGCAGTTCAGTTAGAACTGTACAATGCTCTTGCACATGTCTTCTTGTTTCGACGTCATTTTGAACAAAACTGAGCATAAACAAAACAAAAAATACTCGCATTAAGAAGGGAGAGAGCTTATATCTTTATACTTTCAATTTTTTTTCGAGCGTGTTTGTTGCCGAGTAAGAGAACTTCAGAAAAATTCCAACATTATAGTTGTCATTCGTTAGTTAAAGACGAATCTTGTTTACGTAAAGGTTTTTGGTCCATGCTCCATGACATGTTACTTGCTTAGCGCATTTCTCATAAAGGAAAACTTACTGTTTTAATATTCTAACTAAAATATAGCAAAAGGTTGTGTAAAAATTCTGTTGTTCGGTAGAAGCCTGGGTTTCTGCGAAAATCTGTGGCAACGAATACGTGAATGTTTTCTTGTGGTTCGTTACATTTCGCCCTCGCTTAATGCATTGTAAGTCATATGGACGTTATGACCCAAACCACGTGCTGATGTCATCAAATATCACTCATCGATACAGTGACTTTGCGTTTGCGTTTGTTTAGCTTAACTTTGTCAAGGAGGTAGAATTCGAACAAGTCATATGAGCGATTCTCGCTGAAACCGTCCCACTGGTGACATGAGGTCTTTAAAAAAGGATATTTTTGTGACTAAATGATTGAATGTAGGGAAAAAATGAGAAAACCACTTTGATTAGTTCATATTGATGGACCCCTCGGGTATAAATCAGTTTAACGGTTTTCACATAAATTGATTTTTGAGCAATTCTTGATCTTTTTATTGACCCATTTCTCTTGAATTTGTCATTGACCCCTTTCAGCCAACACATCGTTTCAAAGAGGAATGATAGAGCTTTCATTTGAAGTGGGAAAATATTGGCCGCCATCTTGGATTTTATCAGAAAAACGTGTTTTTGAGTAAGTTCGCAACCACCGATTTTAAATTTGACATAACCATTGGAAAGCTGAGAAAAAATACCTTAAGATACATTCAAAAAATTAGGTTAGCATTGAGTTTACCTTGCCATTCTGGTCACTTTTCTAAATCGAGCCTCAAACAGTTCAACGCATGACGCGCGGCCAATATCAAATAAATGCAATATGCTGAGCCTGTGGTGTGTGTCTGTGTGTAGTGTATATCAGGGGCCATACACGTGGAAAGATTTTTAAGAATTTTGTCCCCTTCTCTCCTTGGACAACCGCACATATGAATTAAAAAAAAATTATGGACCGTGAACATTACGCAGATCCCCCTTCCCAAAGTTGTCCACGTGGAATGTGGATGGTCATTCAGTTGTTTAATTGCCAATGCCTGAGTTACTTTGAGTCTGTTCACAAATTACGTAAAGCAAAAAATCATATCTTTGACCCCTTTTCACTCCATTCACATTGTTTGTTTCTCCCCTCCCTCTCTCCTGCTTGAGTGTAACGTAATTTGTGAGCAAGCTCTTCGACAATTTTTTTGCTAGAACAAAGTTTGGTTCCCTGTACGGAGGACAGTGATTCGCGTGTTTAGCAATTAAACAAATTAATGTTAGATGTTGCATTTGCTACTGTTATATACTGTTGTTTTCATTCATTTACTATCTACAAACATATGTATTGCATGTATGGTAGGAATCAAGTATATCCTGAGTAATCTGGAGTAGATTTACTTTACGCGTATGCCAGCGTAAGTAAAGTAGAAGTAGAATCATCACTTTTTTATCCCAAGCTAATTTTAATCGACGAAAAGTGTACGTTTATTATTCAAAAATAACGGTGCGTGTGTGCACGTACTACCTGTGAACTAGGAATACTGACTGTCTACATCATACGCACACCCCAGGCTTAGCATATTGCGTTGATTTGATATTGGCCGCGCGTCATGCGTTGAACTGTTTGAGGCTCGATTTAGAAAAGTGACCAGATTGGCAAGGTAAACTCAATGCTCACCTAATTTTTTGAATGTATCTCAAAGCATTTTTTCTCAGCTTTCCAATGGTGATGTCAAATTTAAAATCGGTGGTTGCAAACTTACTCAAAAATACGTTTTTCTGATAAAATCCAAGATGGCGGTGAAGTCCAAGATGGCGGCCAATTTTTTTCTACTTCAAATGAAAGCTCTATCATTCCTCATTAAAATGATGTGTTGGTTGAAGGGGGTTCAATGATAAATTCAAGAGAAATAAATCAATAAAAAGATCAAGAATTGCTCAGAAATCAATTTTTGTAAAAACTGTTAAACCGATTTATACCCGAGGGGTCCATCAATATGAACTAACCAAAGTGGTTTTCTTATTTTTTCTCTATTTTCAATCATTTAGGGATAAAAATATCCATTTTTAAATATCTCATGTCACCAGTGGGACGGTTTCAGCGAGAATTGCTCATATATGAAGCACTTGAAGAGATACTCTATCTCTACAATTTGTCCAAACATTGTATTGTTGAAATTGCCATAGATACAGTGTAAAAATCAGGCCAAGCTTGTAAAACCGGAAGAGCTGCTCTTTTGGTACCTACGAAAATAAAACAAATCTGGCTATGGAACTGTAGCAATTTCAAGATTACAATGTCCAGACAATTTGTAAAGATAGAGTGTCCCTACAAGTGCTTCATATTGTTCGAATTCTGCCTCCTTGACGAAATATAGCCTAATGAGCATTCAAAGAGTAAAAGAGCGAAACTAAGAGTGGCATCAATACAAATGCAGCGAGTGAAGTTTCGCTAACACATGCGTTGCGGTTCTTGGTTGTATGTTCTCCTGCAGAAACACATACATGCGTTTGGCCGTCATATATTTTGTTACTTTTTGGTTATTACTCTTGAGGCATTCTGAGAAAAATAGGTAAAAAAAATTTTTAGCATGTCATTCCCGATTCCGCTGAAACTTTTCACAATTGTTCCTTGTTTGATAAAGAGGTCATTTCAGATATCAGTTCTTCATGTACACTCGCGACTGCAGTCCCATAAGGGCCTATCCAAAACGATGACTGATGGATAAAAATTTCTATATCAGAAAAACGGATAACCTCTAAACTAGAAATCCGATTACAATGAAATTCAATAGGGTTGTGTGGGGCAAATAGATCTTTCATTTGCAATTAATTTCATTGAAATCGGTCCAGCCATTTCTGAGAAAATCGAGTGAGATTGGGAGAGCGTTACACACACACATACACTTACACACAAAACACACACAGAAAATGCTCAGCTCGTCGAACTGAGTTGAGTGATATACGACATTCGGCCCTTTTGAGCACTTTTATTACTTTAGTTTTTGCAGTGATTGCTATACCTTTCTAGGAGAAAGGCAAAACCGCGTATATTCCGAAATCTGCGTAAAAAGCGACCTTAGTGTAGTTACCTACTACACTAAAAAATTGCGATTCTAGAAAAAACTATATGCACTATAAAAAAATGTTTTTCTGTGCCAAAATTTCCAAATTGTCACAAAATATTGAATATCTTAAAAAGTCTATTTTCAAAATACTACAAGGTGTACAGCCCTAGGGGTTGTATGAAATGGTGACGTAGGACAAATATTAATATTGATTTTAACTCTCGTTTAACATATTTCACTACGCCTGTTAAACACCGTGTATCTCACACGGGTATAAGGGCTCTACTTGCTATCTAGTTAAGGAAAAAAATGAAGTTGAATTTTCTACACGCAGTCTTTTGTATTGAGTTGAGCGTAGATTTTTGCGTTGAAGGTGTGGCCACGCAGTTTTGAGAAAGAGAAACGAAACAAAACACCTTCGATATTACTGAGCGATTTTCATGAGCATCAAAAGAAAGTTTTTGTTTTCCCGATACGAAAATTACTCTGGTTCCTAGATTGACTAATTTACGTTATTGATATTGGACCGATAACGGTATTCGAGCGGGCACAAAAGGACAATTGAACCGGAAAAGCGCTCAATTTAGCAGTGAAACTTCTTGAAGTGAGTGTTATACCTTGCTGCGATAAACTGTTCTTAGGCAACACTACCGTTTATCTTTGGTGTCCTGGTCGTTATTGTAAAAATGATTATTGAGAAAAACATGAATACATGAAAATTTCACACTACTAGTAGTTGCAAAAATTCTCATAACTCTTATCTTAAAGCATTTATAATTCTAAAAAGAACCGATTCCATAACCTTCAGCTAGAAATGCGTGCTACCTGCATCCTGCAGCATACGATGGTGCTTGTTGCTGCCGTATGCAAAATATAGGTAAGGTGATAATTTCTAAAAATTATTTCACGTCTCTCAAGAATTGAGGAAACAACATTTGAAAATTATACGTTGTATAAAACGTTGTAGCTATCAGATAATCAAATGCTTTCCACTTCACCGATAGTTGAATTCTACGTGAAACTCACATAAAATTCATATATCTACTGTATAAAATTCACAGGACAAAGTATCTCACCAGATCATGATGAGCTCAAATGACATTCCCGTAAAATCTATCATCATGTTGAGCTCAAATGATAATCCCTTGAAAATGACAGTGGAAAATATTCACATAACTTTTCCGGTAATTATAACGTGAAAAATATTTTGAGTGTACAAATCCAATGGGCTGTTTTTGTACCATAATCGATCATTCGTAGACTGGCTCTGTTGAAATTGAATATGCGAGAGAACAGACATTCATGTTCATATAAAGAAATTTGAACATCGTGTGTAAAAATTTGAATCCAAATACAATAATATACTAACGACATCTGTCTTGTGGTGCCCCAGTTGCACTGCATAAATATTGCTGTATCGTTTTTTTATACGTGTACGTGTTTATATCAAGTAAATCCAGTTTTAGAGAACCCGGAGCTGAGAGATTGAACAGAGACAGGTGTTGCTACTAAACTTGCGCCTGAGGCAGTCCACGCTATTACGAAACTCGCTGCCTTAAAGTTGAAATTATTGGTGGAATGCGAAGTATCGTGATTGGAACAGCTTACTTCTGAGACATCACCTGTGCTTGATATAGCGATGGATTTCATACGGGTACAATTCATGGAAAAGTTTTGGTTAGAACAATTTTTTTCCTCGAAAGTGCCCACTTTGAAATGTTGAGAATACCTTTAGGTACTTAAATTATCACCCTAAAAATACTGGCTGATCCGATTATGATACATATTTTCCGATCGTGGTTCAAATTCTATTATCAGATACAACGATATTAAGGGTGATTTTTTAGAATTCGGTTTTTCTTTAAAAAAAAAACGCATAAAAATTACAAAACTGTATGAAATCTTTATTTGAGCCGATAAATTGGTTTATGCCATTTACTTTTTAAAGATAATAGATTTTAAAGATCATTCAAATGTAGGCCACGGCTCCGTTTTAAATGGCCCATACGCAAAGTCCAATTTTGGATCACTTTTTCGAGCATTTCGGCTGGTATCTCGCGAATAACGCGTTAATTTTGTCTTCCAAGGCTGGAATTTTTGTTGGCTTATCCGCATAGACGAGAGACTTAACGTAGCCCCACAAAAATAATCTAGCGGTGTTAAATCGCCTGTTTTTTGTACGGTGTAAGTTTTAAATCCTTGCGCAGAAGCAGGCGGATTGATTCTCGGTTCATTTTAAGGTTCCTGGCCAGCTTCCATGCAGATTGGGCGGAATTCCGGCGAATCCGGTCTCGTATAATTTTTTTCAGCCTTGGAGTTCTCACAGACCTTGGTCGTCCAGATCGTGCCTTGTCCTCGGTGCCTCCGGTCTCTAGGTACCGATTTATAGTCCGGTACACGAATTCCCGGTTGATTCCGCGCGGTTTTAAGTGTTTGAATATGTGTCCGGGTTTGTACCCTTTCACATATTCAGCGATAACAGCTGCTCTTAACTCTGCCATGGCTCACAACTCAATGTAAACAAACTGCAAAGAAACGAAACTCTGCCACTTTGGGCAGCAAAGTTAACCCTTTCATTTGTCATATAGATGGCACCAGAGAGATGCAACGTGTAGGCTACAGTGGTGGGCACCATTCCGCTAATCCGCTAATTCGCTAATTAGCGACGCTAAAATTCAGTTAGCGATTTAGCGATTTCGCTAATTTTTGAGCTGGTTAGCGAAACTGTTAGCGTCGCTAAAATTTTGGCCTTCGAAACGCTAATCGCTAATTCGCTAAATTTTGTGGAGAAGCGACAATAGAAATATTTAGAAAAACTGTGAATTGCTGATGGCGTACGTAAATTGCTTCGAAAGAAGAACATACTTGACTGCGAAAGTTACTTTTGTCGGTTTTTTTACCCTAGAATGGAGTTCCAGTTATCGTACAAGCCACAGGAGCATTGTGAAGAACAAGCATAAGGTCTAGATTGAATTTTTGGTACACCAAGAACTTTGGTAAATTGCAATGCGCTTGAAATTATGACAACTTTGGTTCTACTTTTTCGATTCAGATAATAATTGAATTTTCATGAAAACATTCCTAAGAGTATCTATTTTCAATACAAGCTAAATAACTTTTGTTATTCCTGTTTTTACAAAATCAAATATAAATACCGTTTCGTGAACCTCTTACTGTAAATAGCTTTAAAAAGTAATTGTTTTCGTTTGTTTAACCAAAACAGATCAAAGTGGTCCAAATCTTACAAAACATGAGCAATAAATATAGCGATATGACTATTTACATATTAAAAAGTTAGCGATTAGCGATTAGCGAAAGTTCCGCTAATGTGGGTTTAGCGTTTAGCGTTTAGCGATTATCGAGCTAAATTTTCCGGTTAGCGACTTAGCGATTAGCGTCGCTAAATTTTCGGTTAGCGGTGCCCACCACTGGTAGGCTACAATGCCGGTACCCGCATAACTGTCCCATACTGATTTTGGTCACTTTTGAATTATCATCGGGAATCGATTTAACTGTTATCATATTTTCTAGCATAGCATAGCATAGCATAGCATAGCATATTTGATCGCCCGTGTGTTGCCCGCGATTGACCAGAACCAGCTGAAATTGCACAAAGAACCGTCAAAATGGTGCCTAGGAGTAGCAAGCCATTTTCAGTGTACAATTCCTGATGATTTTTCTTTTCACTGGTCAATAACGTAGCTGGCCACGCCCAATGCAGATCAATAGAGGAAGGGATATCGGGAGTGTTAGTTTAATACTTGTTGCTACTAGAGACCGAGGAATCCTCTGCATCATCCACAAGTATCAAAGGAAGGAATTAGTGTTAATGGAAATGAATTGATCTGGATCCATCGAGGTTGATGGTGCGATCTTTTCTACACAAATTCGCGCCCGATATGGATATTTCTCGGTCTCTGCGCAACCGGCCATCAGAAGACGATATAAATAGAACCGCATCACGATCGCTGTATCGGCATATAGGAGATTCGAAGTTTCAAGGTATCATCGGCAACCAATCGTTAACAGTCTGTATCACACCAAACTTCGCGTTTCATCCCGTGAACTATTAAAATTTACCTCGAAACGAATGAATTTCGTAAAACGCACCGCACGCCGAACGCAAACTACTGGTACCAGCTCAAAGAACCGTTAGAGCGAGTAAAAAAACCCACAAGGCACACCCGAGCATTATACGATGTAATGGTCATTAAACTCCGAAACCGCTGTATTAAGATAGTTACACTGAGCGCTGTCAAAATAACGTGCGCGAAACTGAGCTGACTTCCCCGAAGTGAACAATAGCGTGCCCACTGCACTCCGGAAACCCCTAGATAAACAAAACTCACCCGGGCCGATGATGCGTTTCACCGGGGCGTTATGGACGACCGCTCCATTTTCTCCTACCGACGCATACGCGACACGACGTTTCGCACAAAAGACACCTACTGAATATAAAAACTGACAAAGTTCCATGCATTCATAGCCCAAAAACTTAAAAAAATGCAAATAAGCATATTAAACAAAACAGAGTTCCAAGTTTATTATTAAAATGCCAAAATAATTGCAATCAAAGTTCAGTTGTCGTGAACTATTTTCACGCCCAAAACGATTTCAACATAATTAAATAAAAGTTACTTATGTATATCAACATTTGTCCAAAAGCTAGGAAAATCATAAAACAAGAACATAGAACTGAATAAAATGTCACCGCCCTGCCAGGACTCACAATTGTAGACGATGCATCAATCGCATGCCGCATTGTCATGCTCGAATGATAAATTTTGAAACTATATTGTAAAACTGCCAATTTTGACCTGTGAGAGTGCACCGTACAATCTGGTTTGTAAATATAAAAAAAACTCCACCCGCAACCGAAAAGCTACCACACTTTGTGCACCCAACAGATGACACATTTACACTTCTGGCAAAGTCCTAAACCCGCTAAAAACCACTACACACAGAGCCTATGCATTCTTAAAATGTTTGATACAAAAACTTATACTCATCTGTTTTATTTTGGTTATGCCTATGCCAGCGAAACAAACGCCGACGAACACAGCGCAACACTAATCTCTTCGCTCTCTCGTCAGATATTATTGTTCTCTTCGCTCACACCGCCATGCATTCCATTTTCGCATGTTAATAACGAACCGCTAGTTAGCGCGACGCACAAAGTAGGCACTCACACTCACGCAACTTAGCTGGCCTTACAATTTTCAATTGCAGTTCGAGGAAAAAATACTATTTTCACGCAAAGAACACTGTGTTTTTCACAAAACCTTCACTTTTCTCACTTAGACAAAGCATCACAGGTCACAACTTCACACTTTTTAACAAGTTTGGCCACTTAATTCACTTATAAATTAATAACTTAAACAGATAGCTTTCGGGGCACGTATTATCAGTTAGCCTTGTTGCCAGCCTCTCGATTTAACTGTTATCATATTTTCTGGAAAAAAATTGAAATTGATATTTTTGTATGGAAAAACATGGAAAAAATACCAAGTTGTTTTTGTCCCATATTGAAAGTACCCGCATTACAGTCCCACTGCATAGTGGTATAAACTGCAAACATATAATTTTGCTCCAGATTAGTGTATATCGGATTATTTTAGGCATAAAGAAGTATGTCATTTAATTAACTAGACTAATGTTGTTTTTCTGTAGTACAATCTACGTTGCCAATGGTACTGCCGGTTGCTGGTTGAATTTATATGTGATGGCACAAAACATGCGAGTACTTTTGAAATGTACTCGCATATTTTGTCCCATTTTGTCTTTTTTCAAGTTATATAACGTAAAACCAATTCCATTCATGGTTTTTGTTTCTCAACGATAAACTTGTGCTGCCATGAAACTGTTATGGTCGTTGGTTCTGGATGTAATTGCTGGAAATCCGAAAATTCACGGATAATATTAAATCGCCGTTTTCTCAACATGTTGTTTTTCATTATGGGACAGTTATCCGGGTACCGGCAGTACAGGCGACCCCAAAAAAGTGTGACCGGACTTTTTTTGTCACCCTGTAGGCGTCCAATTCACCGGTCCATTTCGTGAGTAGAATTGCTCACCGAACTCGTTCCGAATATGTCCATTGATTCGCGCGATGTGTGGCACGTTGCTCCGTCTTGCTGAAACCACATGTCAACAAGACCCAGCTCTTCCATTTCCGGCAAAAAAATCAGAAATCATCGCGCGATAGCGAGCGCCATTGACCGTAACGTTGCGATTTTGATCATCTTCGAAGAAGTACGGACCAATGATGCCTCCAGTGTGTGAACCGCACCAAACCGTGCATTTTTCTGGGTGCATTGGCGATTCTTGTATTGCCTCTGGTTGCTCTTCGATCCAAATGCGGCAATTTTGCTTATTAACATACCCATTCAACCAGGAATGAGCTTCATCACTGAACACAATTTTTCGGTAAAAAACATTTTTCACAGAGGACGAATTTTGGTAATAAAATTCGATTATTTGTAAGCGTTGTTCAGGCGTAAGACTGTTCAAGGTAAAATGGCAAACCAAACTGAGTACATTAGACTTTGACAGCTGTGAGAATTCCCGCGTGAACTGTCAAATCTGAATACACGAAAAACCAAATAGCAAAAAAATCACCATTTATATGAATAAATATACGTCGGATTTGCTATAAATTATTGTTTTTGTAAAAAAGACAGATAGATTGTTAAAATTCCAACACAGGTAATTTGCTAATGATTTCATGCCATATTGATGGTGAAAATGGGTCATGAATATCTATGTAGCATGAAAATCGTTCAAATTGATCCGATCATGATACATTACCCTATACTAAAGTCGTTCACTAAACGAGGACAACTTCACTTGTAAAAAGTTTTTGATAATGAATACTTTTGAAAGTTTAGATGAAATCATCGAATATTCGGTAAACTAAATAAGGCAATTTACCCGCCATAAAGTAAACGATTTTAAAAAAGTATCTGCGATAAAAGACTTTTCTGAGAAATACTGCAAATATTCTGATATCCGTGTGAAAACAGAACTTCTTGACCTTCAAATTTCATACATCCACGTAAATACGCATAAACTTGGAAATCCACGTATTTAACGTGTTTGAAAGTCACGTAATATTCGATACTAGCGAAAATATAACAACATAAACTGTTCCTAGAATCACACAAATATATCCATTTTTCTTAAATACATAAATGTATCATTGTACAGTAAGGTTTTTTACACGTTTTTTTACGCGGGTTACTTTTCTTAATTGCTCAAAAACGGTGCAAAACATCGACCTCACTTCAATCACGTTTCCCGTCTTAAGCCAAAGGTGATCATATATCCGTTTTCAAAAAAAATAACAATTTTTGGTGTAAATATTAAAAATTTAAAATGTTGAATATTGGTCTCTAAATTGACCACTTTCATATTCAAACAAAGTTCAAACATTTTGAAACGGTTTTCTTCGTTGTATTTGCTTCACGCGATCCCATATAAATTCGGGACACAACCTTCGTGTAAAAATAGACCTTACTGTATTCTCGAAAATACTTCATAATTATGTATCTTTTCCCACTCAAATTTAGGTAGCTATATTTTCAGTAGTATACGCAGGTTCTCTTTTATCTAAATACTATACACAAACTTTTACACAGCGCTCAACCATTTTTCCATTTTGAGGTGGTTCAACTGGTGAACACACTTGGTTCATATGTTTCTTCCTTCAAAAACTTGAAAGTTTCAATAGAGCAAACATCGTGACAGTTTGGTGGGTTCAACTGTAGTACTTCAGTACACATTTGACATAGATGGTTCCATAACACTCTAGCGCATAAAATATTGACAGAGGGCAAGATCAGACCAAAACGACTATTATGCTATTTAATTGAGTCTGATAACTTTTTGCAACCATTTTTCGTACAGTCTGTCGTAATAAATGTACGAGACATTTTTCTCCAGTCGTAAATGACCTGTCACACCAAAACTTTCTTCCCTAACTTTCCGGTGTAAATGACTTTTCCACTGAGGTATAAAGTTGCGATCCTGATAGAATCTTTTAGTCGAATTTTATGTAAGTTTCGCCATACATTAGAACACACCCGAACAACAGGTACAAACTTCCTACCAAGTCTATAGTAAGAAAACCATCCGTCCTGATTAAGTACTAATTGTCCTGATTTTGAAATCCTTTTGGGGCGTTCTGATGTAATTTTCGTATTTGTCCTAATTTACAAAATTCCTAAACACAGATTTTGCTCTAGCGCTCAAACTGTGAAAAAATAAAGCTTATAGATTACCATTTCTGTGAAGTTTTTGTGCTCCTAGCAAAGATAACTTTTAGAGACTTAAATAAGTTTTCTTGTAGGCAAATGTAGAAGCTACACAGTCGGCGAGCAATCACTCCACGGCTTTTTGACGCACTTCTACATTTGCTAGGGGCACCAAAATACACAGGAATGGTTAAAAAGCTATACGCCATCATTTTTGTCAGTTTCAACATTAGGGTAACTTTTTCTTCGCTTTTGTCGACCAGTGTAATCATGTTAGAACTGCAATGCAAAACTGAGTAAGTTTTTATAACAGTAGCGTATATATTATTGGATGTTCAGAAATGTTGAAGTTTGCTCAGTACTTTTATTTCGATTTGAAATTTTAGTGGAGCATTCTATTTCAATAAAAATACTAGGGAGCCGATGCATAGAATAATAAGTCTTATTTCAACGACTGGTAGTAGTTATGCAGATGTTGTTTATTTTGACTTTCTCGGTCTTTTTTGAAAAGAAGTACACGAAAATCTAAGTTAATAGCCCGACGTTTCAGCCGTTTTGGTGACCTTTTTCAAAGGAAATTAGTTTTGTGGAATGTCGTGAATTCTTTTTGAAAAAGACTGAAAAAGTCAAAACAAACACATCCGTAAAATAATAATTAATGGCATATATGAATATTGCTAAAAATACTGTTGGTGTTACGGTAGCTGTTTGGTTTTCAGCTTTTTTAGTCTTATAAACAGAAATACACGGCAATCTAGTAAAATTTCCGGAACGTTTCGGTTAGCACCATAAACGCTCAAAGCTCCATTCAATTTCACTAGTTTCTGTATATTTCTAATGAGAGCACTGAGGTAGGCAAAACATCTATTTACATAACTGTAACCAGTCGTTAACAAAACAATGTTGGCAATAACTTCAACGATTTCAAGTGCACAAATACCGCCAAAAACAGCTGCGATTTGCGAATTCACTATCTTTACTTTGCAGGCACGCAGAATTGAATAAACAATTCTCTGTGCCATGAACGAAAACACTGTCAACTAAACGCTTTCGGCGAAACTCCGATCCAAAAGCTCGACCAATTTATTTATCTATTTTCGATGCATTCTCACCAAATTATTTTCGCTCAACATTTATTGCCACAGGCAGCACTAGAATAGCACGATATAGGACCACTGGCATCTGCACACTGCCAGAGGGATGATAAAATAAACCGGTACTCACATTATGCAGGATCAGGAAGAGCAGCACCGAAATTCTCACAAACAATTTTGGCGGTAAATGAATCCCAAAATTTCCCATGTTGCCAACGGTTGCAAGCGTGCTTCTATTTTTATCTTCGGGCTCTTCTAGGAAACTTCCGTTACACTTGTTGTCCTGCGGGGATTCTTTCACTCTACTGGGCTTTGCACCAAAGTACACCGAAAGACACTTGCGACCAGAAATTCTTCCGGCGTTGATTTCTTCAATCCGAAAAAAAAATTCGAACAAAGTTCTAGGCAACTACGAGCTTTTCCCTCTTTTGTTTATTTTACCACTACGTATAGCAAACACCGCCTCCGCATACACAAGGTGTGTAAAATTTATACACCAGCGCGCTCTAGCTCCCGTTGGAAGAATTCTTTTCCTCGCACCGTACGGCACGCGTCTCTTCTCCTGCTCAGATGCACACTTCTTGCGCTCACTTTTCCTTCCCAATAGCAACAGCAGCCAAAAGGCAACAGCAGCGGCAGCAGCACCAGGTTTATACACGCACCCCACCCCGGGAGAAGAAAATTCAATTAAATTGCTTTCTCGTGGAAAGCTCCTCGGTTCACCGAGCGTCGTTGCACTGGGTAGACTGTAAATTCTGTCACAATAAATCCTCAGTCACGTTTTGCAATCACTGGCCACACTAAAATGCAAAAAAATGCTTTCTGCCTCTTTGATGAAGTTGAAAACTTTGTTGCACTACCCATTTACAGAAGTTTCCACGGGGCTTGCAGCCAGAACTTGATGTATGTTCGAGGCCGCTCCAACTCAGGATGTAGTTCAGGATGTAATCACTACCGCTTGTTGCTCAGTCTTGCGACAGGAATCGCCTGAAGAACGGTGAGTCTGTGCAATCCTTTTTATAGCCATTCGGCTGCTGGTCGACTGATTCGCTTGTCTATCGTACCAGCCGTACACGGGCACGTATGAATGAATTCGACTCGTGCGCATGGCTGGCTACGAGAACCGACAGCCCGAAAAGGTGCTTCCATTCAGGAACGAGCCCAGGATAGTGGCGTGCACGAAAATTTGTGTTTGTATTGGTAACCATAGCGAGTGCGGAAGCTTTCCATAATGTACGGAAGCTTTTTGTCGGTTGCGATACGGCATCGGGGTTTCGGGTAAACAGCAAGTAAGAACTCAATGGACCGTACAAGTTACTTTAGTTCTAATGAAATGAAACACTAAACACCAATCGGTTTAATGAAACAAAAAGTCATTAAGTCGTTTTTCCGTAACTTAGAGCTGAATTGAATTAGTGGAGTTTGCGGTTCGGAAAAACATAGGTATACTTTAATTTTACAAAATGTAATTATACAGAATAAAATACTTGAAACAAAATATGGGTATTCATATCGAGCTCGTATACAAATACAATACCCAGCCGTAAAATACTACAAGTAATGGAAGATGCACAATTTACGTCTGGGTATTCGTATACAAGTTCGACGTGAAGATCCTTATTATATTTATCACTATGTACCCGCCATCTTTGCACTCGGTTTTCTCACCCTTTCTATTTTGAATCCATCACGCTCCTTCGAAAGAATTGCAAATCAGAAATAAAGGAAGTTTCAATTGTAAAAAAAAAGTTGAATTTGTCATCATTTTGTGAAAAATGAATCGTAAAAAGTGTACACCAGGGTCTTTTATTACGCGGTTTGTTTTTATGCGTTTTATTAAACGCGATTTTTTCACAATAACACGGAATATTTTTATGTGATTTGTAAGACTATTTGTACGCGGTATCAAATAAGTTCAGTATAAGTACATCTAATCTCACTCCTAAAAAGCGGTTCAATCAACCGCGTAAAATTTAGGACGATTTTCTTCGTTATATTTGCAACTCAAAAAAGTCTTTTTTTTACACGGGTCCATACAAATTTGGAACGCATCCCCCGTGGCATAAACGAATCGGGTGTATTTTATTGAATTTGAACCAGAAGTTATGTATTAACATTTTGAAAATTAAAATGGCCTCTGAGCATCATCTCGATTCTGGAAATACTCATATTTTATGATATTTTGGCCATTTTAGTCTGTGTGCCAGTGATTAGAAGTCGACATCTTGGATTTCACAATGGTGTGTGAATGGACTTTCAGTCTCTGGTATTTTCTCGATTTCAGAGATATGTTAGAAACATTTGCCACAAGGCCTCAGGGTTTCAAATACCCACATTAATGGTATTTGGCCATTTTAAAACGTTTCCAAAAATGGCTCCTGTGTATCTTTCCCATATTTAGGCCGTTACAAATTTTATTTTCATTTTATGTCACCGGGGGGGGGCCCCCTTCAAAAATCTTGAATATTGGAAGGGGAAGAAAAAAAAAGTTCAAACCGTTTTGTTCATTTCATTGGTTTTCCGACAACATAAATGCTTAATTTAGCAACAAACAAGTCAGGTGACAGAGAGAGTGTCGTCGAAAGGCAAGCAAAATAAATACTAAAAATAATTAAGTGTTATTTTTCAACATTTATTTGAGTGCAAGCTACAAACGTCATAACTTGCACACAAACTTTGATCAAAGATATTTCTTTTTTTTCGTCTCGGTGTTATTTATTTTTTGCCACCCCCTCTGCTAACTTTGATAACCTTGGACATAAAAAGAATTCGAAATTTGTATCAGCCCTAGTGGTTTTTGGTCATTTTAGATTGTTTTCCTAAAACCGGAAATCGCCATAAATGGCATCTCGACGTGATTTGGTATGTAAAATGTGCGTTCAACTTTTTTAATTGTGCAATAGCTGGCATCCTTTCATTACAATAATACGCGTTTAGGCGCAAGTTTTCCAATCAATTACTGCGAGAACGAAGGAAATTAGCTAAAAACAGACTAAATGACAATGAAAATACAATACTAATACACAGGTGCGGTCCAAAAGCTCATACTGAAAAAAAATAAAAGATTATAGCTAAGCTATTTAACCATTCCTTTAATTATTGGTGCCCCTAGCCATTTCAAAAAACGCGTCAAAAACTCCCACCTCTTAAACGCGAACGCCAGCCCTGCGCCTCCTTTCACTGTTGAATCGATGGAGACGCCAAATAACCGCTATTTTCTATCTTTCGAAATGACCGATCCAGAGCTATTTAACTAAATCACAAAAAGAAATCTGGTGCGCTCCGAAAACTCAACCTAGAAAAATGAAAGATTATAGCTATTCAGCCATTTCTGTAAGTTTTGGTGGCACTAACCATTTCAAACACGCGTCAAAAGCTTCACCCACTCCAACGCGAACATTGACCGTTCGCCTCCATTCACTGTTAAATCGGTAGAGACGCTAAGATAACCACTCGACAGCGTTCTAGGAAACGAGTTTATGGGGAATTTTGAAACGAGATCTCGATAGTAATATTTTAGCGAAAAAGTTTCTTCTTTGTTACATATGATAAGGCGGTTATTTTTGTGTTATTACAAATTAGGGTGTCGAAAATTTTCCATTAAAAATTATATTCCACCTACGATTTTCGAACAAAATTTTGTCTTACATTTCTTCATCCTGGCCCTTTGACCAAAATTTTGTAATAACTTTAAGTTTGCAAAAAAAAATAGAAAAATAGATATTTTTTTCATTTCAAAATTTGTTGTTTACCTCGATTTTTTGCTGAAAATAATTTTTTTACGTGTATATTATTTTTACGAAGCAATCTTAGTTTTAAACGACTCATTCCTAAAAAGTTTCTCATACAACTAAAAGTAATTATCATAGACATACGTTCAAGAAAAAGCCGTATTGATCGGAAATTCCGTACAAATTTTCAAACAGAAATATGTTATAAATCACTTGTACACTAGCGCCGTATGGTGAATTTTTGCTAAAACAAAAATATTTCCGCTGATATAAGAGGCTGGCGTCGCTGGTAGCGTTATGAGTGTGTAAAGAAATCTGCTGTTCTACTTAGAAAATAAATGTTTTGCTTTATTGATATGAAGTTTTCTGACTTATTATCAATACACACAAACACATCGTCTGAATCCAAGCAGAACAAACAAAAATTGAATGATAGGTAAGAGAAAATTAATATTCAATGTTGCTTCTGTCTAAATGTATTAATTATATCGCATTCAAGCGCCAACCTTCATGTGATTTGTAACGCCTACTTAAGTGGGTAGCATTCATTAGCTTTATAATGGTTTATGAATATTGTGACTAGTATTTTTTTTTAATTTCAAGAACAATACCGAAAATACCAGTTTTTTCGCCTCTCCAATACCGGTATTTCGGTATTGAAAAAAATATCGGTTTTACCGGTTTTGCCGGTTTTTGTTTTACCGGTAAACCACCCTAGGAAAAGCCCACTTGAGATAGCCAGGAGCCTGTCTCAAACGGGCGTGAAACCCCTACCAGAATTTCGTACAATAACATTTAACAATAAACATTTGGCATTCAACAATTAGCATCTAAAATATAACTTTTAACATTCAACTATTGACATTAGCGGGGCATACAAACATTTAAAATTTTTCAAAAAGCTTGTTATAGCCTTTTTTAAAATTATCACTAGAAATACAAAAGTCAAAATGCACATACAAACTATTAAATAATCTACATATCGCTCTGATTGATTCATTTTGTCCGTATACAGTACGCTGGAAGTCAAATCTACAGAATATCAGAATAATAAAAATAAGCTAGAGCATGCTATAACTTTGTAAGGAAAAGTCCTGGAGATGTGTGGCCTTCAACAAAAAAACGTGTGCTTATATGCCCAAATGCTTCTTTGGAACAACGTTTTCTTGTAAAATGTAGCTAACAAAAGTTAAGTGCAAAAAAATAACTTTCAACTAACTTTTACAGAAAATACTCTGTAACTCTGTACCCAATGAAGATGGGAATTTTGTTTGTTCAGCAAAGATTCATATTTTTGCACGTTCTAAAACTTTACCAAATTAACCATTCCTCTATTTCTTAACACAAAAAGTTAGTATTTTGGATATATGAAAACCAACTGTAACATATGCTCGCGGTACTCTAATATGGGTGGTTTGGGACAAATGCAACCTTTGGGAGTTTATAGTACTTCATCTTAGCTTCAAGAAAAAGTATTGACATCATGATTCCACTTGCCCCTTTTTAACCTATACGTTTTTGAAATTATCGAGAAAATAAGCTAAAATATGATATAACTTTGTAAGGAAATGCCCTGAAGATATATGACCTTTGGCAAAAATGTGTGTTTTGTGTGCCATAATAATTCCTTTTAACAATACTTTCGTGTAAAATGCAACTAACAAATGTTAAGTACGAAAAACTAACTTTTAAGTAAGTTCCATGTAATATACTTTATAACTTTGTACCGAAAGAAGATAGGATTTTCATTTGTTCAACAAAGTTTCATATTTTTGAATCCTCTACAACTTTGCTGAATAAACTATTCTTATATCTCTTACCCCGCCACTTTGGGCATCTTTACGCTCCCAGAATATACCGAAAAAGAAGGAAGGTACAGAGGATTTGTGGCCCCAGTGCACAGTACTATCAGAACGGCGGCCCCATCAACGAGATAGAAACCGGTTGTATAGTGCTTGCAGGATGCAGAGTCGTGTGATTGAAGCTTGATCAATTCAAAATTTGGTCGCACAAATGGGACATATCTTCGTCAAAAAACACGTAGAAAAAAATTTTAAAATATCATTTTGCGGCAAATTCATTATCCTTTAAAGAAAAATACAACAAAAAATTATTCGTCTGAGTTTCGGATGAATTCACGCACTTTTCGTTTTACACCGCCCATCTCCTTATGCACAGTGAAACTGTCTTCCAGCATCTATGTAAATCAGCTGGTTTTTTATCGCCACTTCTCTTCAACTTGCTCTTGATGATCGCTCAATATTTTTCAATTGGACGAAAATCTGGGCAATACGATGGGTTGAAAGCTGATATCGATTCCATTCTCCTTGCATCATTCCATGACTTCCCGGCTATAGTGGCAGCTGACCAAATCAGGCCAGAACTTCACCGGACCGTCATGTGACCGGATGAACCCTGCCACACCAGCAGCTTTCGAGCGCATTTGTTAGCAAACACGAATTTAAACCGCTTGGCGACTTCACCCTTGCGCTTGGACACATAGAATTTATGTCCTGGGAGCTGCGCGAAATCTATTTTTACATATGTCTCATCATCCAAGACTTTCTCATACAGCATCCTAGTGCGGTGTTTTGCAACAAGATTCTGCTTGAGAGTCCTATTGGGATGCTTACTGACGTGGAACGACTGCAGGCCTTCACGCCGATAGATTCGTCGAACAGTGCTGAACGGTGCCAAGAACTTCTCAGCCAAATCGCGCAGGGTGGTCTCAGGGTTCGTCCGAACTGCTCTGCAGACTTTTAATCGTTGTTTTTGTCAATCGTTCCACTTTTGCGGTTGGTGTGATCAACGCGATCCTGCGTTAGAATTTCATTGAATCGTTTCAACACGCTGTTTACGGTTGATTTTAGGAATTTGCGGCACTTCACTATTTTTGCATCTGACCACGTCAGATTTTCCAAGTGAGTGTACAAAATTTTCTCACGTCTTTCACGTTCTATCGTTGAAAACATTTGATCCACTGTGTCGAATTTGATAAAACTTTCACCACCATGTAAGCAAACCTTCTTCATTACTGCGCTATCGTTGTTTTCTCTTAACTGCCACTAGAGGCGCCACAGTAAATAGAAACCTGCTATTAAATATTAATTGTATCAAGCCTTAAGCGGTAGGCGATCAGCGATTGCTAATAAAAGACTGTTTTTACAGCTACACCATTCTCAACGTGCACTGCCCTCACGAAGAAAGCCCCGATTTTTTAATTTGGTCTGACAAAGTTAATAAAGAACCGATGCTGAGAAAGGAGCGTTTAACACGCAGCTGCAGAACCTCTATGATACCTACTTGCTTGAAGATATCAAAATTATCATCGGGGACATGGACGCTCAAATCGGAAGAGAGAAATGTACAACCCAAGCAGAACCTGCAACATATTTTGAAATGATACTAGTCAATATTTGTTGTTTCAAGACTTTATTAACGTTGCAAGAAACTTTTTCGGTTGCTTTAATGAAATTTAAAAGAATTGAGCGACATTGCGTTTTTTATGTGTATCCATCTCATGATTCAACACTTAAAGTTGCTCAGTAGTTACCTGAAATCTACTTCCAACTGCATATTTCATGACGCTTTTGAATAACGATAATGTCACATGATATTACGTATTGTTGTTTCACAGATGTTTTGTTTTAAGGAATGCAACCTTGTGATGAAAATGTATTGCAACATCGTGTTGAACAATGTATTTGCTAAAAATGCCACACAGTAAACAGCCATATTTAATATAAATTAATGATACATGGTTACTGTTGGAAATATGGTTCGGTATCTTATATTTCGCATTTAAAACACTGCATGTTCACTGAGCATGGTTTTCTGAACGATCTTCGTTCATAGTTTGAACTTATGAACTTTGTTTATAAATTGGCGAGCTTGAATCATAAAATTTAGTTTAAAACGCTTCATAAGATGCGCGTGAATAATTACGAAGTAAAAACATTGTCTGCACGGTAAATTTTCAATCGCAAGTAAAATTGCATAACTATCAGGAGTGAAAGTAGAAAAAAATTCCAATAAATTTGAATGATTTAGATTTTCTATAATATGCGTAGTCAGATGAATCTTCGCGACACAACCACCGAAGAGCAATGAGAGTAAAGGTAAACAAAATTAAATTTTGGTTCTTCTCTCTTTTCCTCCTATGCTGCAACGGTAATCGATGCTGATGATAATTTTACATAGCATTGTTAGTTGCATATAGGCTCCACCTCCTGCGCTTTTTCGGTTACATACAAGTTGAATAAAAGTAACGGATGCGAATAAATACAATCTGTGAATGCTACATTGGAAGTTGCATTTGCTGCATTGCAACAATGTGTGCTGCTTGGGAAACTGGTGATCAGCCAGCTCACCGAGACGAATAACAGCTTCCAGCGGTGCTTTAACTTTGCTTCCCATGAACTGGTAGTTCGAAGTACCCTCTTTTCCCTCAAGTTACTACCTGGAAATATCTGACCAACGTACAGCAAACGAAGTTAACCATGTTTTCATCGACGGCCGGTTTTTCAAAGACATTACCAACGTATGCACCAATCTTTGGCTTAACATGAAGCAACTCCGGAGCTCCTAGAAAGAATACGCGCATCAGCTGTATTGAAAACGGCGGAGGAGCTTGGTGCATCGCCTCTTGAGAACGCTGATGCATGATCCGCACAGCTATGCTGGATGGGGCAAGTTGACAAGGGAGAACAAGGTCAAGAACAAACGTGCACGGAACGACACGACCACGATTCTAATAGGAAAGAAGCTCCAGCAAGAAGATCGTGAACATAAGGAGCTCGGGCAACCGTCTTGTGCCAGTTATACGCTGAATATCTATAAAAAGGTGAACCAGTCTCAGGATAGGATCCTTCTCACGGCTGCCAGTAAGGTGGTCGATAGGTGGAAGCAGCAGAGATATAAATGGCGATGTAGCAATCACAAGCGGAGCATGAATTAACCTAGGAGCACCAGCAACTGTTTACCGAAGCCTAGGGAACCTGTATATTAGAGAAATGACAAGACACTCACCGTTAAGGCAACTGTCAACATCAAAACGCATAACGGCAATGCAAAATTCTACAGACCGCCCGTTTTGATGTTGACAGTTGCCTTAACGGTGAGTGTCTCGGCGTCTCTCTGGTGTATAGGCTGACTACCGAAGCCTGAAGCTGAAGAGCAACAAAGTCGCCGGTAGAGACGGACTGCCGAGCGAGCTCTTCAAGTATGGTAGAAAGACAATGTGGAGTGCTGTAGCTACCGCGATATCTCGCTTATCACTGCCTCCTACAAAACACTCTCGCAGATAAGTTCCGTTGTCTATCTCGTTAAACCAAAAGGTTCGTGAGCCCGCACCAAGAAGGCTTCACCACAACTAACTAGATCTTACCAATCTGACAGATCTTACTAGAATGTCGCGGATAGAACATCACAGCATGAAAACGGCTTCCCGAATAAACTGACGCGAGTGATCGAGGCAACCATGACGCAAGTTATGTTTTACGGGGATACTCTAGAGTCTTTTTGAATCGCACAGAGGGTTAAGGCGAGTCTTCTATTTTTTATATAGAGTTGACGCACTTCCCAGCAAAGTTGCTGAGAGCATTTTACTTTCCCCTGACAATCTTCATGCCGTGAGGTAGTTAGGCTTTGTAGATTTTTAAATAACGACGTATAGTGCTCCCAGTGAGAATGATTCTGTTTCAAGGGAGCACAAGAAAAGTAACTATAACATTTTAAAGTAACTGACAACTAGATAATGATGATAGTTTTTGCCATGATGAGTAGAACATGATGTAACGGTTTGACCAAAATGTAGGCGCGGGGTGAAAAAGCGTTTTTTCACTTTGGAGGGTTGGAGACGAAGCATCACTATGCAACAGCGAATAACTTTTCGTGTTTGTTGATAAATCCTTACTAAGGCTGATACAAATTTCGAATTCTTTTTATGTCCAAGGTTATTAAAGTTAGCAGAGGGGGTGGCAAAAAATAAATAACACCGAGACGAAAAAAAAGAAATATCTTTGATCAAAGTTTGTGTGCAAGTTATGACGTTTGTAACTTGCACTCAAATAAATGTTGAAAAATAACACTTAATTATTATTAGTATTTATTTTGCTTGCCTTTCGACCTGACTTGTTTGTTGCTAAATTAAGCATTTATGTTGTCGGAAAACCAATGAAATGAACAAAACGGTTTGAACTTTTTTTTTCTTCCCCTTCCAATATTCAAGATTTTTAAAGGGGGGGTGACATAAAATGAAAATAAAATTTGTAACGGCCTAACTAGGCAATTGAATACCGCAAATACAGGTGTTTTAAGTTGGAAATTGTTTCTTAAATTAATGAATATTAATAGCAAGGTATGTAGCATTACCATATTTATAATTAAAAAGCATCCAAAGGATATATTATGAGATCTAAATTTTTATGCCCTAGTTGTTTATAAACAAACCTACTCGCTGGCAATTTTTGACGTAGAATATGTCTTACGGCAACATATACAGGGACCCAACTTCAATCTAATTTGAAAACCGAAAACATCGAGAGCGTCACGAAAATTGTCCAATTTCAAACATTTTAAACTCTGTCAGTTTTCAACCAATCTCTGTCATTTTTGCAGCAATCGATTGGAAAATCATTTAGGCACCCGTTCAAATGTAGAAAATTGTAATCTGATTGTTCGAACTATTGTACTATTGACAGCGTGGCAGCGTGGAGGCGTGTGGCTAGCGTGTGTGGCTTGCTATATAGCGTTTGTGGCTAGCTGTATAGCGTTCATGTATGTTTATGGCGTGTATGCATGTCTGTAGTGCGTCTGTGCATGTTTATAGCGTGTGTGGCGTGCTATATAGCGTGCGTGGTTTGCTAAATAGTAGAGATGGTCGGGTTTGATGTTTTTCAAACCCGTACCCGACCCGAACCCGAATTTTTTTTTCGGTCGAAACCCGAGCCCGACCAGAACCCGAAACTTTTTTTTCGTTCAAACCCGAACCCGAAAATTTTATTTCTTTGTAACCCGAGCCCGAAATTGTGAAACCCGAACCCGAGATTTCATAGATTTTATAGTCGGGTTTCGGGTTTCATACCCGGGTACGGGTCGGGCTCGGGTTTCGGGTTTGAAAACGCGAAACTCGACCATCTCTACTATATAGCGTGCGCTTGTCTAGCGTGTCTGTGCATGTCTACAGCGTGTGTAGCTTGCTATATAGCATGTCTATAGCGTGTGTGGCTTGTTATATAGCATGCGTGGCTTGCTATATAGCGTGTGTGGCTTGGTGTAACGATTAAAATTTTCATTTATAATTGCAAATAAATCACCTCATGTTGAATTTAATTATCACTGTAAATCATTCAGAACTAAATAAAAAATTTGCCATGTTGAGAAAAATTATTAAGTTGTCAATTAATGGTATTGACAAACACAATTAACCTTTTTGACTTTAGCTAAGCTTTAGTTTATCTGAAGAATTTTTTGAGCTAGTGACCCTAATTAACATAATTTTTCGCTCAAGTCTTACTATTTGCAGCAATCAGTTGTAAGACACGCTGTCGTATTCTACGTTAACTCTGCGGTCGTGTCTTATAAACAACATCCTCAATTTTTTTTTTGCCAATATGGCCGATTCTGCTTTTGACATACCGTTACACCATATCTTTATACATCATGAGTTTTTGTAACAATTATGGTGGTAGCGATGATGGAGGTAGAGATGGAGGTGGTAGCGGTGGCAACGAAGGAAGGTAGCGTGGCAGCGAAGGTAGCGGTGGCAGTGAAGGTAGCGGAAGTAGTGATGGCGGTGGTGGAATTGGTGATAGCGGAGGCGGTGACCAAGATTGGTAGTAGATGCTCATGACCAAAACCTAATATTTAGCTACTGGATACGACGAGGTCTGTCCTGTACTGTACCTCAGTGTTCGAAAGAAGGTTTATCTTAGACCAGTCATATCAGAGACAGTACTATTGTGAATCAAATATTGGTCAATTTTCAGTTTGATGTGTTTTCTCAGCAAAGTTTTGAAGGAGTTCATGTTGCTAGCAGATTTACACACTTGCGGTAAAGCGTTATGGTTCTTGAAACCATTGTACGTTATCTTTCTTCGCCCCATCATGGTATTCGTTCTGGTCAGCGAGAAATTTCCGGTTTGCCTTGATGCACGACTGTATTGAATTCATCTTACGACAATGTTGTGATGTGATTAACTTGTGGACGTAGGTCAGTGTCTGGAATTAATGCAAAGCTTCTTAAGGCAAGATCACGTTCTTTTCACCAGAGTACAGTTGATTTGTTGGGGACCAAGAAGGTTTCCTTAAAGCGGTCTTCAGACAACGGTTTCGTTCGCACAGATCCGATTTGCAGGCAGAGCCCCAAATAGCCACCAAATATTGCAGCCGGAAGTAGATTAACGTTATGTATAACTTCAACAGCCATTTTTGCGGAATAAACGATGTCACTTACCGTAAAACACCACACAGAGAGCTCAGCTTCATCTTTAATTGATGCATGTGGGCGGACCAACTGAAAGTAGAGTCAAATTTGAGCCCCAGGAAAGCATATTCTCGAACTTCTTC
Organism: Wyeomyia smithii; assembly: GCF_029784165.1. Lineage (NCBI taxonomy): Eukaryota > Metazoa > Arthropoda > Insecta > Diptera > Culicidae > Wyeomyia > Wyeomyia smithii. The sequence goes on along the minus strand of NC_073695.1, from coordinate 197,116,321 downwards.
GACTTCTTGCCCTTGAATTTCAAGCGGTAAATGAGGTGTGTGAAATCCGTCTCCGTGGCGAGTGCATAAACATACACTTTGTTTTCCGCAAGTTTAGGTACAGCATATTGAATCTGAAGTAATCGTGCAAAAGCACTAGGTCTTGTTCCATCTGCCGTTGAACAGCTGGTCTTTGAGTACCTTTGTATAAGTAGAAGTAGAAGTAGAAGTAGAAGTGTAGAAGTTGTAATCGATGTATCGTCAGCAAACAAACAGAGACTACCTTCCAACTTTAGTTTGCAGATATCGTTAATGAACAAAAGAAACAAAATCGGGCCAAGTTTGCTACCCTGCGGTACACTGGTTCTAATAAACCGTTCATCACTGCAACTAATGCCCAATGCAACAAACTGCAGGATCAGTGAGATTACTTTCAATTAGAGATTTTAAAAAAAAAACTCTAAAAACAAAAAATTCAAGCGCATGATTTATTGTATCGAACGCCTTTTTCAGGTCATTGAAAACCGCTCCCGCCAGCTTTTTGTTATCAAGAGAGTCATATGAATCTTCCAGTAAGTCGCATGTAGTACTCAACGTGCTTGATCGTTTTCTGAATCCATTTTGGCGAGAGATCAAGATCAAGTTGTAGTGGTTATCGTATGAAACTATCTGCGTAACTAATAATTTTTTACAAGATTTTATCGAGAACAGATAAACAAGATATGGGTCTGTAGTTATTTAGTTCTTTTGGTTCACCACCTTTGAACAGTTTCCAAACAATCGGGAGAAATACCAGTGTTTATTATTTCATTGAAGACTTTACTTGGCAGTTCAGCAAATAGTGGGTGATGATCTTTTACAAACATTGGTGGTATTTTATCGGGTCCTGCAGACTTTTTCGTGCTCAGACCATTTATCAGAATTGTTGTTTCGTTAACCGTAGTTGGAATTATTGAACTTTTTCGTTTTTTACTCAACAAAGTTTTACGTAAAAAAATAATCATTTTTTACCAGCTCGGTTGTGATATATTTTTTACCAGCTCGGGCGTGATAAAGACTGGAACGCGCAAAAATTGGTCGATTTCAAATTGGTGTATTTCTGTTAAAAATGCATTTGAAAAACCATGAATTGTTGCATTTGAAAGTTGAGTGTGTATACAATGGTTGCTAAAATGAGTTTTCACCGATCGCTTTCTAGTTTTCAAAATGGCGTCCATGCAAGAGGAACAGCGTGTTAAAATTTTGCTCGCGCAGCAAGAGAATCCAACGTTCTCGCACCTCAAATTGGCAAAATTGCTGGATGTGGGCAAATCAACCGTAGCATATATTTTAAAAGTGTTCGGGGAGCGTCTGTCGACTGCCAGGAAGCGGCGGCAATCGTAATTCAGACGTGGCAGCGACGATGAAGAAGATGGCAGCGAATTATATGCGGAATCCTAACCTTTCCATCAGGTACTTCACTGGCAAGCTCATTGTCTCCCATACTTATGTGCAGCAGGCCAAGAAACGAGCCGGGTTGTCGACGTTGACGCACGGTGACAGACGGTGAAGGTGGCGAACCCAGATTTCGAAAAAAACATCTCGGCAAAGTGGTGGTCCGGAAGACTGTAATCTGCTTACAAAGTTCGACCGAGGGAGACGAAACTTATATGAAAGTTGCTTTCCAGCAGCTTCCGGGGCAGGAATTTTATACCGTACCAGGAAAAGGGAAGGTGGCGTTCATTTTCAAAACCATCAAACTATCGAAGTTCTCGGAAAAATAACTTGTCTGGCAGGCCGTATGCACGAGTGGTCTAAAAAGCGGCATTTCCATCTCTACGAAATCGTCAATCAAGAGATCTACGTCCAGGAGTGCCTGGAAAATCGGCTGCTACCATTCCTAGAGCAACATAACAGGCATGTGCTGTTCTGATCGGACTTGGCAAGCTGCCACTATGGGAAAAAAGGCGATCGAGTGGTACGATGCGAACAACGTGGTTGTGGTACTATAAGGCCACAACCCTGCTTACAGCCCAGATTTCCGCTCTATCGAGCAGTATTGAGACTTGGTCAAACGGAATATCGAAAAAACAAATAAATCCATCGAAAACGAGCAGCAGAATAAATCTATCTGGCGTTTGGCAACGAATAAGGTCGATAAGATCACTGTACAAAATTTAATGAAAGGGGTCAAGCGGAAGGCACGGCAGTTTGGATTTGGTAAACCAAAATAATAAACGTACAGTTTTTCCTTTAAATATGTGAGTTGAACTACCAAAAAAAAATAGGAAGATTTTTGTATTACGAATTTTGACTGAAAGAAACGATTTTTTGTCGACCAATTTTTGCGCGTTCCAGTCTTTATATTATGCAATTTGCTGTACCAAATTTTATTTAGGGTAAATTACCAATTCTCTTCAGTCTATGTCAATTGTAATAATTTAAACCTTCATCTCTTTTAGTAAGCGTAGGAAGCGGTCGAATTCTATTTGTTGTTTTTTATCTTTTTTTTCTACCTATTAACCTATTTGAAAAGCACCTAAATTTTATAGTAAATAGGCCATAGTAGTTTTTTACAATTGAAGTTCTTTTTTAGTCAACCCGTTTCCGTTACAAGCATTGTTTGGTTTAGCTTGACAATAACAAAAAGAGAAAGACAACTATTTTTTACACGATGGATACGTCCTATCCATATATCCTAGTACTGTAACAGGATCGATAGCTTCGGCGTTGAACGAAGTAGAAAAAAAATCAATCTCAACCATTCGTGTCAATCAAATGAAAAAAGTAGAATACAAATAAAAAACAGTAAGCATTAAAGCAGACACAGTATAATGTTTATCGTTAACAACAAACGTGTGCTCAAAAACCTGTTGAAATAATATCTCCTAACTGGAATCGCAACTTAAATTCCTCTCTACTGGTATGTTTTTCCGAACCTAGTGAGCAAAAAACAATCCTAACAAGCAAAAGTAAGAGTTGGATTTCAGTCATAACACTGCCAGAGAAGAGATTATTCCAATGATTTCTTGTTTACGTCGTGGAAATAATATTCGAGTCATGGTTTAGTTTATCGCACTCGCCCACGCGTTAATTTTACGTGCTATCCTAGTACATACGTCACCACTATCGGGTACTACAGGAATTAGGGAAAAGAAAATCAGCCCACATCGAAACCATGTTCGGTGTCGTCCTGATAATGAAAGACATGATTAATGATTTTTACAACCCGGTTCAGAGCAGTAAGCGCTTTTCGGTTTAGAAGCTTCGGCAAATTTCATTCATAAATCCAAACAGCTAAATGGATGTACGTTGGCTAAAATTTATTTGTCGTCTATCATCATCATAATCATCATTATTATTATTACCTACTTTCAGTGAAACTAATTTCGGTTCATAGTTTGATTAAATGCCTCTCTAGACATTTCGAAAGGAATCACTTTACCATGTAAAACCTCCAACATTTCGTTTAAAGTATGAATTAGGCTAGTGGTGAGTAGTTCAAGCCAAAATATTTCATTATCCTTCACCAAACATATCGGTCCTAGCTGTAGAGCTTCTTTTTCCCGTCTCCACTTTTCGTGTAAGTGTAAACGCTGAAAATTCGTCTCATTCATTTTCGTTTCCGTAAACGAAGAATATAATGAACGTTTTTTCCGTGCACCCGCAACACTTCCGCCTACTTGACCTCCAAAGCTAAGTCCGATGCCGCCGTCACTTCCTGCGCTGCCCGAACCGGATCCACTCATTCCCCCTCCCAATCGTCCAGAACCTGTTCCACCCCATCCAAAAAGGCCTCCGCCTCCAGTACCACCACTTGATCCAGCTGCTCCTGACCCAGACCCTGAACCACCGAAACCGAATCCACCACCAGCTACTCCGTTGCCAGTCCCGGTTGCACCATATCCGTAACCACCAGAGCCTCCTCCACTACCGTGTGCTCCGCCGGATCCACCAAACCGTAAACCTCCGCCACCACCAAGATTACCGGACATCACTGTATTTAATGTTCTGGCGAGTAACGATGCAGAAAATAGGACTGATAATTGAATGACGTCTAATTTTGATGCTGTTTGAAATTGAAGTGTTTTTGTTTAACAATTAAAAATAAATAAAAAGGTAAAAAGCCTGTTTAATTGTACCAACCATTGGCCATTTCAGCTAAGTTGACACCGCCTCCTCCACCCAAGCTTCCAGAGCCGTCGCCCATCCCAAGAAGAACATTTCTCATGCCATTTATGAATGTGTCGATTGTTGGTTCAGCTGCAATGAAACTCTAAATATTGGTCCGAAGAAATGGATTTGAAATTTCGCGGAATTCACGCAAAAGAACATTTTTATACTGTTTGAAACGTGTATAAATTACACCCGATTCTTTTTTGCACGGGGGATGCGTTCCAAATTTGTATGCACCCGCGTGAAAAAGACTTTTTCAAGTGACAAACATAATAAAATGTTTGAACCTCGTTTGATTATGATAGTGGTTCATCTAGAGACTAAAATGCAATGCACCAAAAATTGTGATTTTTTTTTTTAACTGATAAATGATCACTCGTGGCCTAAAACGGAAAACGTGATGGAAATGAGATCGATATCTTGGAAAGCAATCCACGTAAAAAAGACCGTGCAAGAAGAGAATCTGGTGTACTTTAAATTATGAACATGGATAGCTCTCGTTACAAGTCTACATTTGACTTTTTTGGTCGTTAGGTTAGCGGATTGCAGTTGCAACTTACCGTTTCACTTATTAGCGCCAAAACTAAACACAAGCCTAAAGCCTTCATCTGAATAAATCACTTTCGCAACGAGTTCTGCAACAAATGTGTGCTATGTTTTACAGTTTGACAGGTTTTATAATGTCTGCAGCGGATGCTGTAATCGATAGCGCTAAATACCATTGTGATGAATCGCTACAAAACGGTAATTATATCAGTAATTAAAAAACTGTGCAGATCTTCAACGCATTACCTTGATATGTATTAGCAAATGAAATGTAGAAATATTTTTTTACTATTTATTAGTTTCCATTAGCAGCCCTTAGAACAATGACCTTTCTCCGGGCACATTTTCACTGCTTATCAACTTTAAAACTGCTGCTAAATTTTTGCAAGCAGTGAACGAAAAAATGGGCCATTGTTATTACGGTATGCATCGAGACTGTGCAGCAATGCATATAGTCATTGGTCAGTAATAGCAGTATGGCTATGCGAAACACTTTTAATAAATTCGGCGTCCAAGTGGCTACACGCGGTGCTCATCGAGACCCTTTTTTGTTACCATGACTAACGGCGCGTTTTGTTTTGACAACTTAAAAAGACATAACTAGCATGTTTTTTGTTAAAAAATTAAAAAAAACGCTCGAACTTAAAACATTGAATTGTTTTCTTTCTTTCTTGACAATATTCGCGGAGAAATTAATTTCATAACACACTTTTTTTAAATCGCCACATCGATCACCGCACCGCACATTGCATCTAGGGGGGAAAAAGCACAACAGCACTCATAAGTACGGCAGACGCATAAAACTGACCACCGAAACAGTCGCGTACAAAGACATGTACACATTCCCAGTTATTGTTCCCCCGGAATGAAGCATTATCATGACGAGCGTGTTGCACTCTAGTATCCCTTTCATAAATGTGTGCTTGGAAGCCAGTTGAACAAACCTTTGCCGGCCACTAATTTTTTGTCTGTTCTCCTTCCAGTAGTCTAGCAGTTGGCATGGGCTCATCGCTTCCACTCGATAAATCACCGGAATTGGACGTATCAGCCAAACACACGGAGTTGTGCTCACTTAAATTAGGCAGCCTCCGATCGTCAACGTCGTCTGAAACACTTGAAATGCGCGCCATTTACACATTTTATTTTCCCAGTTTTTTTCCTGAAGTTCATTTACATATTTCATGCATCAATCCAACATACGAGTCGAGACTGTTGTGGAATATATGTCTGCAATCCATGTTTAGTATACAAAGGCTTATCCTCGTGGATAAGGGAACACAGTTGACAGATGTGCTTGCATACATTTGAATTGAATTTTCTTGTCCCTAATCTAATGTGGAGTACATTACATTTGCAGGATTCAAGCACGGGGCTACACGATACACGTCATACCGTGAGACCAGTAATAAACAGTACGGATTTGGTCGGGAATAACGTTCTGAGCTTTTTATTACGTTACTAATATCATCAAATCTTCTGGTTGACTAGAAATGTGCACTGTATTACGGAAATTACGGAGCGACTGGTAACGAATGGTATCTTGCAAACAGTATGTACATACTGATGTTTGTGTGGAAAAGATGGAAACTTGGAGCACAGAGAACAGACATTCATTTAAATCCAAATACATTAATTCACTAAGGACATCTGCCTTGTGGTGGCCCAGTTGTACTGCATAAATATTGCTGTACCGATGTTTTATCGATAACTTGCTTGGTTTTCAAGTGACGCGAGCGCCACATAGCGGGACCATTACTACTTACTGTTAAATGACGGTTGCAAGTTTTTACACATCTTTTGAAAACAAGATGAACGTCCGCTCTCTGTGCTTGGATATAGGAGCATTAATCAGGTATACTGGACTTGAAATAAAGTAAACGCTAAAAATTGTGATGGTTGACATAATAAACAATGTGCACGACTTCTAATTGATATCAATCATTCAGCAGTAATTGTATCGCTTATCAACAAGCATTAATCACCAAACTTTGATAAGCGTAATCTTTGCCAATCAACAAAAATCAATTAAGCTTCGACGCAGGATTTCGTCTTCATTTGTTGCACTGAAATACTATGGATGGATAGATAATATATAAAACAATTCTGTGCTACACACGTCGACAGTAGACGCCAACCGTCTATTATGACATCCGCTATTTCTGCATCAGTGGACAATTTGACAAAATATCATCGTATCAACACTGCAACTAACGTTTAATTCCAAGAAACCTAAATCAATTCGATGTCATTGAGTTGAAGCTTGGTCGAAACGATTGTGACAATTTCCTTTCTCAATCAACTCAATGACTAGATATTTGGTACTTAAAACTGCTACCTATTCAAAAAGAAATCGTGCAGTTAAGAGATTTTCGGTTTATTTAATTCGCCAGAACGCACTACGTCGTTTTGCTTGTTATTTTTTTACGAAATAATTCTGTTTCCTGCCATCAGATTCGTTCTGGCCCTGCGTTTGTGTTGGGGAAAGGCAACACTCTCTTACCTAATCAGCTTCGTGTTCCAGTTTACTACTAGCTTACGACCATTCATCTGACGCCGCACAACGTACTAGCGGCATACTGGAATGCATTAACCCATGCACTATGGTAGCCTCTGATGGATTAAAAACCCTCCCAGCCGGTCTCGAGGTACGATGCTGGCCTAACAAGCCAATTGTCGTAGGTTCGAGTCTCGGCTCGGGAAAGACTGTTAGTGTCAGTAGCATCGTAGCGCTAGCCCCGCCATTGTCCTGTACACTTAACAGTTGGCTGCGAAGTCTGTGTATATAAAACAGAAGATCAAGTTCCGGATCGGAATGTAGCACCAAGGCGAGAGCTTTTTATTTATTTATTTGGTATATTCACCAACAGGCAGGCAGGTGCCCAAATGGTGTAATTTAAAGCTAACAATTAAAATATCTTCAGAGAGTCAATACAATATTACATATTACAAACAATATAACATTTGAACTAGTCAGATCTTGAAAAAAATAAACGATATCGCCGACGAAGAAGCGAGGATTGAAACTTAATGTTCCTCTTGCAATTTGTTCTTAACTCGTTTATAACTTATGTTGCGGGTGTTACTTGGGCTACGTGCGGCAGCGGGGAAAAAGGCTATCAAAATGTTATTCACTGCAAGTACAATACCGTTATATCTGTTTCTACCACTAACGCTTCGTACTACACCCCCAGTCCTCGGAAGCCCGACGTCCCGTCTAAAGTGTTTACAGAACGTAGTCCTGCGACTGACTACCACTCTTCTCGACTTCGGATTAGCTACCAAAACGTTCGTGGACATCGGACTAAAACTGACGATTTTTTGTTAACGGTTACCGAAGTGACTACGAAAGCTTGACGGGTGTCAAACTCTCGCTAGAGGCAGATTGCATCCATCATGTAACGGATTATCATAAATATTTTTAAATCGTCAGCGAGGGCCTATAAGTTCATAGTTCACACCATTCAAGTACAACGGGAAGATCAACGGTCACAAGTGACTGCCTTGTGGGATTCCAGACGAGACCAAAAAAGCTTTTGCTTGAGAATTATCTATTGTTACAATTAGTTTACGACCGACGAGATAGGAACAGCACCAACGCAACACACTGCCGCAAATACCGAGGCTTTCGAATTTAGCAATCGTAATGGCATGATTCATTTTGTCAAACGCCGTAGACAAATCGGTATGAATGACGTCCGTTTGGGCGCAAACCGCTAAGCTTTCCGCAACATATGACGTAAGACGGATTTTCGCGATGCGCGGATTTTTTCATGCGTTGATTCTCTTGCTTCGACGCCATTTTCACAACTGTCACTTGGTGAATGTCATGGCATGACACTGTTTGATAAAAGCACTCTATTAGCCCGTAGTTTTTAACGCATGCTTCCCATGCTCAGGTTGACACTGCTCTAAGTGGCCTCCTTAGAGATGTTATCGATTCCAATCTGCTTGAAATTACAAGTCATCACATTATTGCTGTCATGGCTAAATTAAAATTATACTTCGCTGTTGGGCCAGATGTAATTCCATCGTGTATTCTGGAACGATGTGCCGCTGTACTCATTCATCCATTACGCCTGCTGTTCGATTTATATCCTCAGCAACGTGTCTGTCCTTCTAGTTGAAAGTTTTCCATCTTTTTTCCCGTTTCCAAAAAAGGCGATAGACGTGATTTACACGAGACATCAATAGACTGAGACTGTCATCTTGCCTTGCATCCTATGTGATGAATCGAACATTATGTGTGAATATAGGGACTCAGTTTTCAGCACAGCTTACAAATGTCTCTGGAGTACCGCATGGTAGCAATCTTGGAACGCTACGAACGCTTCCGGATGATTGCCGTAAATTTTACGCCGATGATGTCAATCTTTTTAAAGTTGTGAGGAATACTGCGGACTGTGTTGAGTTTCAGCGACTAGTGGATGTTTTCAGCAGATGGTGTTCCAAAAACTTTCTTTTTGTGTTATTCATTAGGACAAATACCTAGTCAGATGAATTTTTAATAGGTAAATTATACAAATTGTAAGAGAACAATTGCTTAGGCTGCGATTAACTTTGAATAATATGCAACAAACACGTACTGCGTTTATTGTTACGATGATTGGTATGAAAACAATGCGTTGAAGAAAAGTGAGATGACAAGGGTGGTTGAAATCCAATAGTATTCCTTCGAAATTGATTTGCATTTCCAATTACTTCAATTTTTTTAAGAGATCAAAATTGCCATATTTCTTTCATGTTATATATTTACGTGCCTAAAGCTAAGTTGTTATTGTTCTCACATTTCCAAATACCTCATCGATAAATAATTTCCGTTACCAATCGAATGAAAAGATTATCAAAATGAATTTGGATCTGCACCCTTGCCGAGAGTTCGATACACATATGAAATCGGTGCTTAACAACAGCAAATGTTCTTATTCTTGATTTCGTTGTTCGCCTCTGACTCGAAGGCGCCCCTAGTCCTAGTCAAGACATACAACCACCAATCGAAGGCATGACAGATTTTTGCTCGTTATCTTTAAATAAATCTTTAAATGTTGAATCTTACCTACAAATATTCCAAGGAAGGAAGGCTCCATACAAATATCTGCCAGAGGCCCCCAACACCCAAATACGGCTCTGGGCCTTATTTACCTTACCAATCAGACAAGAGGCGTAGCGGCTCGTGCTGTATCAATAAGTTGTCGCCATGATACTCGGTTCTGGGCTGTGTTCCATCATTTTCAAAGTCGTCTCATCACCCGCAAATCTCCTTTGATCTTGTCGAGCCAACGTGCACGCTGCACCCGTCTATTTCTGCTGCCAGAAAGGTCACTGAAAAAAAAAGTTAATTCACCGGGTTGTCATCCGGCAACATGTGTTCATGCGCATTAGCCAATCTTCATTGTCCGTACTTTACAGTAGATAGGCCGCAGCACCTTTTGTTTTATTTTAAAACTCAAAAAGCCACGATTCCATAGAGGACTACTAATCAGGGTTTTTACTTCGCGCGTAGTCGCACCTGATTCGATTCCAGAGCGTCTTCCAGAGCTTAAATTAGGCACAACTTCCAGCCTGGATGCATCCCTAGATCAGTTCGCTGGTGTCATTGTCGGCAGTCACCAGTGACCACTCTGGAGTGAAGCACTCTCAAGTTCATCGCCATCTTTAGAGAATTGAGTTGAGTTCTCCTCGAAGCCTTTCGCTCCAATTTATCTGCCATCGGCTTTCAGTCTGGAATAGGTTTTCTCTTCTGTCGCAAAGCCATACCATGATGTCAAAGACATCCGCGAAACCCATAAGCTGGACCGAGCATGTAAAGATCGTGCCCCAGGTGTCGATGTTTGCCCTCCAGAGCACACCCGCCAGGAAGATGTTGAACAGTAAACAATAAAGTCTATCATCTTGTATTAACTCTCTTAGCGATTCAAAAGGACTATTCCCCAAGAACACACACACAGCACATCACTTGCGCCACCATGGCTTGATGGCCATTGTCGTGCATGACCTGCCATAGCTGTTCTCGATCGACTGTATCGTAAGCCGCCGTGGAGTCAACGAACCTGTAATGTGTGGGCACGTTACATTCGCGAAATTTTTGTAAGATATGTTGGATTGTAGAGATTTGGTCGTGGCTTTCAGTTTTTCATCCTCCCAAATCCTGTAAATGACCTATTGCAGCGCTCTAGCCAGCATCTCTCTCCCATGCTTGAAGAGCTCGCTCGGCAGTCCATCTTTGCCTGCGGCTTTGTTGTTCTTCAGCTTCCCGATCTCACAAAGAACTTCATGAACATCGGGCGCTGGTACTCGGTCATCTGCTGCTGGTGCTTTCTGGTCAGTTCCTATTACGCGTCTGCTTACTGTATCGTCATTTACGTATTCATCGGAGTGTTGATCGTTTGCCACTTGATCACACAAACCGGCTTTCTGCTAAGCGCTATGAAGCCGGTACTCGTTGGTGACACCGCCTCACTTGTAGTATTGTGCCATACGTTCATAAATCCGCTGTACCTTCTCTCCCTTCCGTAAAAGTTCCTGGAGCGCGACGCTATCGAAGTTGATCCAGTAAGATCCGTTCGTTCAGTGATCGATTGAGTAGTATACGGGACGCTAAACGATCTACAGTTTCATGTACCGAGCTTCCAATCCCAATCCTAATTTTATCGCCTAGGTCGTTGTCGATTGTTCCAAAAGACCACGGGGGGTACGGGGCGTATAAAAAGTAATCGAAATATGACCACGAGGTTTAGAAACAGCCCCTTGAGTATTCGTAGTGTTAATTTTTCCCGGTAGAACAAACGAAAAAGCACATTTCATAGTTCAGCCATCCGCTTCGGGTCAGTCGCCATTGGAGTCGCCCCAGACAAGGGGAACAGACGTTCAGATTGAAATGGTTTCATGACGAATAAAGCTAATATTATTCTAATAAACTAAGTTGAACATACTTCATTGCACCATCGTTCGAAGTATGTGCGGTATTCTGATGCCATAAGCCCCGCTTTCTCCAAGGCAAATTAGAACTTATGATGTTTGATGTCATTTCTGTAGATATGTAAGATGCGCGTATGCTAAAGTATGTAAAAAAAGACGAACTTTTCAATCAAGGTTGCTTATTCAATTTTAGGATGCTAAGTAGTACCTACTATAAGTTTCTCGAAGCGTGGGAGCCCCTAAAAGCAAAGCAAAGCCTTAGTGCTAACATTCTGATTCGGATCTTGACTTTCTGTTTATTACTATATACAAACTTCGCAGCCAATTGTTCAATGTACAAGGACAATTGCGGGGCAAGGCGCTACGATCCTACTGACACTAAACAGACTCTCCCGAGCCGAGACTCGAACCTACGATGACTGGTATGTTAGGCCAGCATCGTACTCCAAGACCAACTTGAAGGCAATATTCAGCCAATATTCGAGGTGAATATTATGATATTTACCGCAAATATTGGCTGAATAACCCACTGAAAGTGGGCTCTCATACTTTGGGCATAAGAGTTAAAGTACTGCTTTCTTCAACAAACTTGTAGCATTACTAGAGGACTGCAAATTTGTCGTATACATCATGTTTCGAAAATGTACTAGTGGAGCGAATTATCGGCACGTGGCCAAATGAATGGAATTGACACCTCCAATATGCAACCTCGTTTTCAATCTTTTAGTTCAAATCTGTACAGTAATAATAAAATGCACAATGACGAGAAAGTCTTGTTCAATATCAAAGACATAGGTACTTATAAACATACAAAATATAAATTATTTTTGAAAAATAATAGAATTTTTAAAAATAAATTCGCAAAAAAATCGTCAATACACAAGCAAACAGGTTTCGCAAGTTACATTCAAAACAGGAAAAGAAGAGAAAAAATTAATCCAAGAAACTTCATAATTGGAACCAAAAGTTTTATAAAATACTGTGTGCTACTTTACAAAATCCGTGTTGATCATAAGCACCAAGTTTAGGAGGGCAAGGGTTTTTTAATTACTTCAGTGTTTTTAACCCATGTCGTAGTGTATTTCAATGCATAACAAGCAAAACATGACGAATAAAACTGAAATTCCAATCAGTAACAGAAACATTCATGGTCACGAAAACAAGCCAGTGTCTAGGCATCCATGCAATTTTTTATTTTTGATGCTTGTTACATAATCTATTGGAAGAAAAAGTCCAATCACCGCACCCAATTGATTCCAGCACAGCATACGTCTAAGCAATTGGATATCATTACACAAGAAGAGCCCAATATCTCAGTTTACTCCCGAAGGATGCAATTACGAGTTTTGCGTACTGAGTTGTTGGCCCCTAGATAGTAGGTACAGTATGCGAAAGAGCGTGGGTGTATTTACGCACACTGTCGGACATGACATACTATTTCCAGGGAGCAAATTAATAATGAATACTCGATGAAACCTAATAGGAGAGCATTGTAACGTTTCAAAGAACAGTCGGTAACGAAAACCCAATGGAATACATGGAATAACGAAAATATACCGACTGTGTTCTGGCTTAAAATTACCATAAAACTGATGATTGATATATTCCAACTAATAACTTGACATGGCACAAATCTTATAGCTAGCGGGAAGAACGTGTCGTTTGAAATGGTTTCGCAGAATGAGAGTGCTTTCATTGAAACGGAAGAAAATCCGAAATCCGTGTGCAATATTTTATTACAGTGCACTACAAACAGTTGAATGCTAAACCAGGTGTGGGGGACGAAGAAATAATCAATAATGGAAAACGCGGAATTATGTGAAATAAATGAATTTTATTTCGCGGAAGAAATGGCGCGTGCTTTCTATTCAACAGTTACGAACGTACTCTCTCTTCGCTTCAAATCTTCTCTTCATCACTCACTCTGCTCTTTTGTTTAGTAGTAGTAGTGTTTCACGAACATCTTTAAATAGGGTAACACTCAGAGTGTGCACCCATAGTTGCCCCCCAGTTACGCCAAGAAGCGGACGCGGTGTCCGGACTGCGTAACTACAGTACGCTGGTCATCGCAAGGATGACTTGACATGTTCTCGTCACAGATGAATGCAGGTTTCACTCGGTCAATTGAGATTGTTTGCTTTTTTCCAGCGATAAGTACATCAATGTGCTTCGTGCCACGATTGATCACTTGGTATGGTCCCTCATATGGTCTTTGCAGCGAACGTTTTACTGCATCGATACGAACGAATACATGTGTACATGTTTCTAGCTTTTTATGTACAAATACCCGTGGTTTGGAATGCTGCTTTGTCGAGGGAGTACGCAGCTCGGCTAGAGCACGTCGAAGATCATTTGAAAAATCTGTTCTACTAACGTTAGTCACTGGAGGGAAAAATTCTCCCGGGACGCGTAGAGCCTGGTCACACACCAGCTCTGCCGACGAACATTTGAGGTCTTCGCGATATGCAGTCCTGAGACCGAGCAGCACAACCGGTAATTCCTCCACCCAACACGCAAAAGTTGGATGGTGCGAAACCAGTACAAAATTGTGCGTTTTTAGCGCAATTGTTGATGTAATTCGGAACCAGTACAATGATTGCGTGTTGGGCATAACGCAATTAATGCTCTAGCGTTTTTCCAATGTATTTGGCAGCTCCAAACTACTACACCTAAACAGTTTCAACTGGTATCAAGCAGCATTGCAAAGCGAGCGAGAAGCAAAACCATTCTCTTCCTTTCTGCTTGAGGACGAGACATATGCTACGCTTTTCAAGTCTTTTGCACACACGCTTTCGAGATACTTTTTCTTCTTCATGCATTCCTCTGAATAGCACGCACCGACAGTATGAGTGAGACTAACAACACTGGTATTAAATCAAGCATGTACAGCACGGGTGTTTCGCTCATTTCTTGACGCAACGAGATATCGCCTTGCGCGTCGCAATCCGAACCGAAAGAGAAGCGAAAGAGCAACCTGCAAATTGTATGTGATGTGTCTAGTCTAGTCACTAATACACTCGACGTGAGAAATAAAGTGTCGGTATATGATACATATTCCGATTTCATTCTATGTCAATGTATTCGCAGTACAACTGTTGCGTTATGCGTTTCACACATTTACTGTGCGATTTCTGTGCAACATTTGTGCGAATCGGGAGTACACAATGATTGTACAAGACTTCAACTTTTGCGTGAATGTTTGCCTTCTTTGCACATCAGTGAGGCCTTCAAGGTACGGTGAAACCGTTCGACAATTCCATTCGATTGTGGGTGGTAGGCTGTCGTACGAATATGATGAGTTCCCAAAATATGTGTCAGCTCCCGAAACAGCTCCGACTCGAATTGACGGCCCTGGTCGGATGTGATTGTCTCGGGGGTCCCATAACGAGCTTTCCAACCAGAAGTGATAGCTCGGGCAACAGTTGGCGCAGTCATATCTGGCAATGGAACAGCTTCCGGCCAGGTAGCGCTGTTCATTTGAAGGTGGAAGAGGGCCAACTAAATCAATGTGTATATGTCTGAATCTTGACTTTGGAGGGTCGAAAGAACCTAAAGGTGATACAGTGTGCCGCGTGACTTTAGAGAGCTGGCAATTTGTACACGTTTTAACAAACAGATTAATGTCCTTTTTCATGGCCGGCCAGACGAATTTGTCGCAAATGAGTCGTCTTGTAGTTCGGGCCACCCATGCCATGCAGTTGCTGCATTATGGCTAAACGATGTTTTTCTGGAACGAAAGGACGAAAACGATTGGGAATAGAAACATCACAATAGATCGTACGAGAAGCATTTGCGATTCGCATTGTTTCAAATTTCAAAGATGTTGATTGCATCAGTTGTGCAAGTTCCTTGTCGACAGATTGATCCTGAGCTAATATTGCTAAATCCACAGCTGATACAGATTCGAAACGCGAGAGTGCATCAGCCACAACGTTTTCCATTCCACTAATATGACGAATATCTGTGCTGAACTGCGGTATATACTGTAAATACCTTTCTTCGTGTGGCAGTCTGCCAGGGGAATTAGTACTCAAAGCGTGCGTTAACGGTTTGTGGTCAGTGAAAATGGTGAACTTGCGACCTTCCAAGAAGTAACGAAAATATCTTACTGCCATCTTCATGGCAGTGAGTTCGCGACCAAAGGTTGAGTACTTATTTTGGGACTCTGACAGTTTCTCTGAATAAAAACCAAGTGGTTGCCACATGTTTCCTGAAAATTGCTGAAGAACAGCACCGGCTGCTGTACTGGATGCGTCAATCATCAACGCTAGTGCCTTCGATGAATCAGGGTAATATAATAAAGCGGATGTAGCAAGGGAATTTTTACAGGAGTTAAACGCTGACATAGACTCGTCGTTCCACTGTATTTTCCTAGTGTCATTTTTTCTGTTGCTGGGTATCAACTTGCGGAGTTGTAGTTGGGTATCCACAGCCTTCGGAATAAATCGCTTGTACACGTTAATTAGAGCCAGAAACCGACGAAGCTCTTTAACTTGTGAAGGCAAGGCATATTCACTTATGGCTTGCACTCGTGATGGAAGAGGTCGAATTCCGTCCTGGTTTACTAAATATCCAAGAAACTCAACCTGTGATTGAGCAAGTTTGCTTTTAGCAACGTTAATGACTAATCCGTTCTGCTGTAGACGTTCAAGTACAATGCGTACATGATCCCGATGCTGTTCTCTTGAAGTTGATGCTATGCAAATGTCATCGATGAACACTGTCACAAAATCGAGATCATGAAAAATTTTGTTCATGAAACGTTGGAATGTTTGGCTTGCGTTACACAAGCCGAACTGCATTCGTGTAAACTCAAATAAACCGAAGGGAGTTATAACAGCGGTTTTGGGGATATCGGCTTCCTGAACCGGAATCTGATGATACGCTCTTTCAAGATCAATGGTTGTAAAAATGTTCTTACCGCAAAGTGAGTTCAGCAAATCGTGTACATGGGGTACTGGATAACGGTCAGGTTTGGTAACGCTATTAAGTTGCCGATAGTCGCCGACAAATCTCCAGTGGCCGTTTTTTTTTTGGCACGCAGTGAAGTGGGCTTGCCCAACTGCTACTGGACGGTCGACAGATGCCCAGTCCTGCCATCAAAGCAAATTCCTCCTTTGCTGCTTTCAGTTTGTCAGGATGCATCCGTCGTACCTTTGAAGCAACTGGAGGACCGCTGGTCACAATATGGTGAGTGACGTCATGCCGAATTTCAGCACGAAATGTCGTCGGCAGTGTTACTTGCCGATATTCTGACAGAAGATCGTGAAATGAATGTTCGGAACCTATAGTAGTGATGCTGTGAATATCTGCAGTCATCATACTGCCTGTTGAGCGCAGGGAGGTTTTTTCATCGATCAGTATGCGGTTTTTAAGGTCGACAAGCAGCCCAAAGTGCGCCAAGAAATCAGCTCCAATAATTGCGTGACTAACATCAGCAACAAGAAAGTTCCACGTAAATTTTCGCCTCAGACGTAAATTGGTCGTAAAAAATTTTGTTGAGTACACTTTGATTTCTGTGCCGTTAGCTGCACGTAGCATAAATGGAATTGTACCACCCATTTTCTCCTTTCTGGTAGCTGGTAATATCGACACGTCAGATCCGGTGTCAATCAAGAATCGATATCCGGCGACTTGAGAACGTTCTGCCTACCTCAGCCGATTCAGGTAGGCAGGAATTTAGTTTTTTGAACGAAACTGGCTGGGTTGCTTGCAGCGCAAGGCTTTAGTACCATACTTTTGGTGGTACCAGCACAAATCGTTAGTGCTCCGGGACCGTGATGATGAACGGTTTCTGCGAGGAACTGAATTTACCCTAAGGCGATGTATTTCGGCGCTGAGAACTTCGATTTGCTCTTTTAAGTACTCGGTCTGATCGACATCAGCCGATGAAGACGGTGTTGAAACAGATGCGGCTTGTGGTTGTTCTATCATTTTATCGGCCATTTCAGCTAGTTTAGCCAGCGTCCCATAACTGATGGTTAAAACAGGACGAATGTTGCTTGGCATCCTCTGCAGGAAAAGCATTTTTAGCAAGTTTTCGTTCACGTTCAGGCCAGCAGCAACCTCTTGCATTTTTGCCAACAAATGTGTTGGGCGCATGTCCCCAAGATCCGAAGCTCCTAGCAGCTTGTCAAGTCGTGCCTCCAATGATGAAGCGAATCGTGCTATTAGACGTTCTTTTAGCGCTTTGTATTTTTCCTGAGCAGCTGGGTTCGATACCAAATCGGAAATATGGCATATCACTGTTTGATCCACTTTTGCTACAATATGGTAGAACTTGGTATCATCTTTTGTCACGTTTGCCAAAATGAATTGTGCTTCTGCCTGTGCAAACCACATTTCCGGGTCTGTCTTCCAAAACTCAGGCAGTTTGACACAAACAGCAGCAGCGTTTCACACGGTTTCCTCATTCTCCATTTTGTTTTTAGGCTAAGCAGCACTCGACTGGAAATGTCCTAAAAAGTCGCTTAAACACTTCACGTACTGTGAGATTTCGACTCGTATTCGCGTCGCGGGTCACCAATGTGGGGGACGAAGAAATAATCAATAATTGAAGACGCGGAATTATGTGAAATAAATGAATTTTATTTCGCGGAAGAAATGGCGCGTGCTTTCTATTCAACAGTTACGAACGTACTCTCTCTTCGCTTCAAATCTCCTCTTCATCACTCACTCTGCTCTTTTGTTTAGTAGTAGTAGTGTTTCACGAACATCCTTAAATAGGGTAACACTCAGAGTGTGCACCCATACAGGTAAATTTGATGTAATCCGTATTCGCGATAAGAACCCAATAAATTCAAAAGCATACAACTTCTAATTAGTACATATTTTGTCCGTCTAGCCATCATTTTCTCTAAAATGGAATCGGTACTTGTGAATATAGATGAAAATATTTTTCACATTTTCAAAAGAGACTTATTAATGGGCGTTCGAACGAAATGCGAATTTTCGATACCTTCGTAAGAAGATGGATTGAACGAAAGCATAACATATGAGCCACTTTATAACAAACGTCGTGAGCCTATTGTATATCTTCTAAGCTTTGTCAACAATCTACAATATTACTAGCCAACATGTATTTATTAAAACCAGCCTAATGTTTGTTAAAATACTAAATTTACATTCTCACACCATGCAACCAAAGTAAAAGGAAATAAAATACTAGAACCACCTTATCTCATCGAGGGAAAGCCTGCTGGCTAGGAATGAAGCTCATGCAACTATCGTTGTTTTTTTTCACAGCTTAGACTCGGTCAACCACTGGAAGTCTTGCGGTTTGCGATCCGCCTGCGGACTGATGATAACATTGATGATCGTTGGTCTGTTAGTTAAAATCAATGCCTCCTTGAGTGCTGCTTGAAGCTCCGGTATAGTACGCACAAAGTAACCTTTAGTTCCAAACATATTCATCATTGCTTCGTAGTGTGTTTCCACATTGAGCGCCGATGGCGGAGTTCTAGAAATAAAATTTTGATTGACGTGGCTGGAGTTTCCCATAAAATGTCAGCTCAGTTACTTACACCTGAGTTAAGTCTCCGCCTGAACGAATGTCGTCGTAAGTTTGTTTATCAAAACCTGAGTAAATTCCACCGTTGTTTACTATCACAATCACAATCGGAAGCTGATAGCGCATCATCGTCTCAATCTCCATACCGGAGAAACCGAACGCCGAATCGCCCTCCACGCATATTACCTTCTCCCCGGGAAAACGATCTCGACACACCAGTGCAGCGGCAATTGCAAATCCAGGTCCTACGCCCATTGTTCCAAATGTGCCCGCATCTAAACGGTGTCGTGGCCATTTGTTGTGCAGGAAAGATCGGCCAATATCCATCGTATTGGCACCTTCGCTAACAATTATCGCGTCTTTTGGAATCAATTCCTGAAGATGATGGAAGACGGCGTGATAGTTCAGCGGAATTTCCTTGTTCATCGCCATTTGGTGAACTATTTTTTTATTCTTATCACATTTAGCCTTAAGGTCAACCCACCAATCATTATTTTTATGGAAATAGTATTTTGAACGAGCCAGCTCGTCAATTAATTGCTCAGCAAAAGGAACAATATCTGCCTGAATAGCTACTGCACTTGGAATGCTGTTGTGCATCTCTTCGGCACTAAGGTCAACTTGGATAATTTTCACATCGGCACTGTATCGAGGAGTTCTACCAAAATGCAGCATCCAATTCAGCCGTGCTCCAAGCAGCAGAATAACGTCTGCCTTTTGCAGGGCCAAAGTCCTAGCGGGGGCGACGCACTGCGGATCCAGATCGGGCACCACTCCCTTACCCATCGGAGTCGGTAGAAATGGTAGGTTCGTTTGATGTACCAACTGCCGCAGATGGAGTTCTGCCCGCGCATAAGCCGCACCCTTTCCAATGATTATTAATGGTCTCTTCGCAGAGCTGAGCAATTGTGCAGCAAGTTTCACTTGCTTAGGATCAGGGAATGCCATAGGCGGCTCCGGGTGTGCGTACTGTTTCGCGATAGAATCTTCCGAAACACGCGCAAGTAGCAGATTTCCAGGAAAATCAAGGTAAGCCGCTCCTGGACGTCCGTAGCACGCCAATCGAACAGCTTTTTCCACGTGTTGCGGTATTAACGCAACACCCGGAGGTCTGGCTGCGTACTTACAGTACGGTCTACTCAACTCCACCTGCGGACACTCCTGGAAGCCGCCGATGCCTTCGTGATCCTGAAAGGTAGAACCACCTATCACAAGCAGAGGCCAACAGTTAATCTGCGCGTTGGCCATACCACCAGTTACGTGCAGTAGTCCGGGACCCGAAACGACCAAACAGACTCCCGGTTTGCCGGTGAGGTAGCCGATCGCCTAAAACGAGCAAGAGGTAATTCATTTAAAAAGCATTCAACAGTTATCTATGAATAACCGGAACTCAAATTGATTCAAGTGCAATAAGTATTTAGGCTTTGTACGGGCGGGTGATCGATCATAATTATTTAATGTAGATTTTCTAGGGAGTGAATAATAAGCTAATCTCAGTTGATTTATCAGCAAGCATGCACTGCCTGCGAATAGGTACCATTGTTCAACATAAGTAGAGTTTTCAGCACCGGGAAGACATTTCTGGTAACGCAGATAAATTCATTGGTAAAATATGCTACGTCACACATTCTCTCACCTGTGCAGCATAACAAGCCGACTGTTCATTCCGCATCCCGATGTATTTCAAGCCTTCGGCCTGCATCGCCATAGACAGCTCCACAACCGGTATGCCAACGATGCCAAATACATACTCAATGCCCTGATAAGAAATAAAAAAACGCATGTAAGAGGCAGATATCACCAGCAAAGTAATCATGGAGCCAAGATTATTCGACTATCAAAATTATCAGCGAATCCAAAGTCCCCTCCAATTTCTATAAATTCAACGGTGAAAAGAATGATTAAAGCGTGAATTTAAATATACCAAACGTGACAATATTCCGATATATTTTCTATCAGAAATATTGTCCCGTTCTTTAACATATGTTAAATATTTAGGAGGACTCACCTGTTCCTTGAGAGACCGAGCCAGAACGGTGTTACCATCAACTTCCATTGTGCTGGGTGGAATCTAAGTATCAAAACTGAAAAACAAATTCTTAAAGTATCTCGTTTTAAAATTCATACTCATCGTGTTATCACCTTAGAACTAATAAAAACACAATTTATAACCAAATCGTCCAATCACACAACTCAGCCACACTTCGCCGAAAGTGAAACTGTTTTGAGAGTTAACTGCTGAGTTGAGTTGGGTGTCTCTTTAAGTCTCTCTCCGAAATCACGGTTGCCATAAAGCCGGATATACAGACCGACAGACCCAATCCTCATATATTTCGGCTATGAATGCTTTTAAAGTATCGTCTGAATGTTCAAATATTTTGTAGAAACTACTTTCCAAAACATCCACATTTCTTAAATTATTAATACTAATTTTTTTCAGTTATCATACTGATTTCTGAAATAGCAACAAATATTTAATTAAATATTTTTTTTTTTATTGGAACCCCTGTCCAACAGAAAAGTCAACTTACGCAGCCACATTAAACAAGATGATACATCATGAGGTGGAAATGCGCAAATATGATTCAATCTTCGTTTCACTTTATTCACAGTTCGTTACAAAAATTTGAAAAGATTTTTTATATCAGTTTGTACCTTTTGGATAATCTAAGTATATACCTCATCTTTACAGAGAAAATTTCAAATAGTCCACCATTAAATTTTATTATAATAAGAGTTGTTTTTTGCTATTTAATCCATATATATTTTGAGTTATAAATAATAATTTTGGCCAAGCGATATTTTCTGCATACCTGAAGAGCTTGAGCAGAAGTGCCACTGCGACAGGAATGTTTGTCTTTTTTGGCTGGCCCCGATTGCTTTACACAGTTTACAGGATGCTCGAACTCACTGATGGAGTTGAGTTGAGCTAGTTGGTTGTAAGCCTGTGCCCCAATTCGGAACAACATGGTTGATAAAACCAGTGACCGGTTTGGGATTGGTGCTATATACCTGGTATGGAGTTGAGAGGTAACTTCCGAAGAAGTTAAACTTCGATTAAGCAAGAGCTCCGTAAAAGCAGTTCAGTGTTGAAACGTCCTTACTTACTAAGTTTTATGGCAACATGGCGTAGAGTCCTATGCCGAATTGAGGATACGCCTTCACAAATCTCGGTTTAGGCTTTTACTCTCCAGTCGCCCCTTACAACCTTTGCTCGGGCATCCTCGTCGACAGCACACATCTAACGTGTGCAGGATCTGCCTCTATCCAATGAATATGAATATTGTCTTCGTCGGGCGCTCATCCGCCATACGCCATACGTGGCCAGCCCACTTTAGCCTGCCGGGTTCCATCAGATTGACAATAACAACGTCTTATGTATACTTCGTACATCTCATGACGCATGCCCCTGCACCACACCTCATTTTCCAGCTTCCGCCGAGTATCGATCGCAGGTTTCTACGTTCAAAGACCCTAGCGCTCGTCTATCGGGCTCCTTCCATGTCCGCGACTCATGAGCGCCTCCGAGAGAATCAGCATTCTTCAGAGCGCAAACTTCATGCGGATCTCTAGGCTGCGAGACCTAAGCTGGCTACAAAATCCGTAATAAGTCCTGTTCGCTGCCACAGCATCACTTTGTTCCGTTAGCAGTGTGATGAAAAGTCCAATTTGTGCAATTTCATTTCTGAATGCCGTAAAAGCTTTCTCTACAGCTCTACGATAAACACCAATAATGTCGATGTCGTCTGGGAAGCCTGGAAACATTTGAAACTTTGTGATAATGGTGCCACTCCTCTGCACCTCTGCCCTCCACACCTTCCAAGCCTATGTTAAACAGCAAGTGCGAGAGCTCGCTCCCATGCTTCAAATCGTCCAAAGTCACAAACTTGCCCGGAAATTTGCTCGCTGTCCTGACGCTTGATGTGAAACCATCAAAAGTCGCAAGTATCCGCTTAATCAGTTTGGTTGGGAAACCATGCTCAAAAACAATCTGCCACAACTTGTTAGGTTTCACTAAATCGTACTCCATCTTGTTGTATATTAATAGATAATGAGTCAAAACTGGTCGAAGATCTATCTCGAGATGAACATCAGGTCCATTGTAAGTCGTTCCGCTCAAAAACCGCGCCTGCTTTCCAACCAGTTATAGAAAGTTACTCCTTCCAACCAGTTATAGGAAGTTACTCCTCAGACCATATCCTAAAAATGATTTGGTGAATATCACTATACAGCTGCTCGCTCTCGACTTTGAAAACTTTGACCAATAAGTCGACCTTTCCAGCGGCTTGGTGGTTCTTAAGCTGTTTTGTAAGCTTTTTTTGCAGAATCCACAGCTTGTTCATTATCCCCATTTGCTCTTCAGTTCCCCTGAATGATTCTCCTACCTTTCTCACTGTTTAACAACGCTTCGAAGTGTTGATCCAACGCCTGGTCACCTGCGGCTCGTTGATAATCAGGTTCTTATTCCCGTCGTAACACATGGTATGAACTAGCACGGTCCGGTTTCGTTAATCGTCCTAAAGAAGCTTCTCGTGTCGTGCCTGGAAAAGCAATTCGTAGTGTTCACTAGAGATGGTCGGGTACGGGTATTTTTACCCGAAACCCGTACCCGACCCGTACCCGACGGGTTCGGGTCGGGTTTCGGGTAACGCCAAAAAATATTTTACGGGTTCGGGTCGGGTACGGGCAATTAAAAAGCCAAGGCTTCGGGTTCGGGTCGGGTACGGGTTTGAAAAATTCTCAATTGGTCGGGTACGGGTAGTTCAATTTTCGTGCATTATGAGAATTAAATTTTTATCATTTCAAGCCTGGGTGTTTTCTTAATGTCGATAATCGGTAAAATCGGAGAAAAAATCGCCCATCCTCACTCAACGAGAGATCGCCCAATACCTATTCTGACAGTTGTCGGCAGTCTATGCACCAAGGGAATGACATCATGCTATCGCTTTCTAATATTAGATTGAATAGTTCTTCCTGCAACGGTTTTGATTTAAATGGAATTTTTGTCGGGCTTTTTTCATAACTGTCAGGAAAACCGCGGAGCATTGCACAGTGGGGCGACTTAATACAAATGCTTGCCAAGTAAAAAAAGTGTCGATAAATACGTCAAAAATATGGTATTTACTTAATTTTTGGGTGCTGAACACAAATCTCTATTCCACTTTTTAGTTGGGGACGTTCATAAAGCACGTTCTTAATTTCTTATGATTTTTTAGCACTTTTCCCCTCACTTTTTTATTAAACAGAATTATATGATCTTTAACCACAAGCAACGCCACAGGGCGTCCTCTTTACAAAGACAGATCACGTAGTTTTTGCACAACTCCTCAAATCAACCAAATTCGCGGAAAAAATTTGTTTTTATAAAAATTAAAACAATATTATATATTATAATAGGTAATAAAAACTAACTACAAATCAACTTTTTCTTCGACGCCAAAAAAACCAAGCTAACATTGAAGCTGCAGAGCGTTTCAAAGTAATAATATATATTTTTTAAATATGTCAAAAAACGTCAGTATGCCGAGCTTTTAAAAGCTATAAAAAATCAAATTTTATGATATTGCACCCAAATTTTGGACTTAAGCACTCAAATGTTATAGCAATAATGGAAAAATATTATGGAACAGCTGACGTTCAAACATTTGTTTTGATGGCCAGCGCTTTCCCACTGTGCATTGAGATGTTTAGTACGAAACAAATATATGAGATTTGATAGCGATAGCATAGTCTTGGTTTGTACTGTGACCAAGACTGCCGCATGTGCAGAAATATCTGTTTTTTACCGATTTTTAGAATTTATCGATGACACCGAATCTATACTCAAAATTACAGGTTTTTGGCAAATGCAGTGTATTATCAAATTTTTCTCAAGTTATAAACTATATTAATTTTGACCTTTTTGAATTTGTTTGACCCTTTGATGTGTTTATAAAACTCGTCGTTTATTTTGAACTTTACCAAACATGTACTTTTCATAGTGGACTGATTCCTTATAGTGGACCACCCGCCTGAAACTCTGGGTTCATTATCATTCGTTCACACGCACACTCGGTTCTAGCCTAACTCCGGCCATCATCTCGAGAAACCACATATGACAATCAGTGCATAAAATGTGCGAGGTACTCAGGCATTTTGAAACAAAAAATTTGAAAAAAAATCCAGGACGGGTCGGGTACGGGTCGGGTACCGGCAATTTCGGCGTTTTTTTCTATCGGGTACGGGTCGGGTACGGGTAGTTGGAATAGATATTTTTCGGGTTCGGGTCGGGTACGGGTATTTTAAACAAACCAGACTTCGGGTTCGGGTCGGGTACGGGTTTGAAAATTTTCGAAGAGTTGGGTACGGGTCGGGTACGGGTAACGAATTTCCCATACCCGACCATCTCTAGTGTTTACGTTTTCACGGCCGTGAGGTCTCTTTTTGGTAGTCCTAGCTTCCCGGTTTTTCTCAGCATCTGACGCGTCACACGATTTGCTGCCACTAGACCACTTATACACGTGGTTTCCACTGCCAGGCCTGTCACCTCTCGCACAGTTTTACTGACTGACTCGTGGATGTTCTTCCACGGCTCGTTCATGGCCACTTCAACTTTCCGAGTATACTCTGCAGTAACTGCTTCCGCTGATAGCCTTTGGATGTTTGGAACCACTAGCTGATTGGTTGAAATTGAAAACCCCGGGTGCGGTAAAATTTATCATCAGGCCCACGGTTTTAATTTTGGCAGTGTTGCTGAACAACATGTTTTTGTTGTTCCGATTTATTTATTTATTTATGTTTATTTTTACCTAGAATATTCAAGTGAACATCCAAACTAAAGTACAAAGCGTACAAATACGGGCGTAGTAAGAGATCTTATTGGGAACACCACGATTTCCATAAGATTCAAAAGTGCGCAAGGAGTGGATACGGTTTTTCCAAAAGCACGCTCAATACCGGAAGTAATATCGCTCAATATCGGTAGTAAATTGTGTAGTATGACCTTATTCCCACTTTTGAATTCGTTCTGAATTAAATTTAAAATATATCTACTGGAACATTTTTCTTATGCGTACGATTTAGATAGGTCAATGCGAACCACAATTATAGATCGTTTAAAAAATATTAAAAACTAAGCCGGCGCAGATTCTCCGCTAATATTGTGAATAATGTTAATAAAAAGCGGTAAAATCATACAAGTAGTTTCCGTGTTAATGGCATCTATTGCCTTAAAAATACAACAGGGATCATCGAGGAGGTAGATGAAAAAGAGTAAGAAGCCAGTTGTCGTCCGTCAGCTATAGACTACATTAAAGTATTTGCTTGATAAGTATTCTATTTTCGCTCAACTTTTGGTACGAAATCAGTTTGTTTTGAATCCCACTTGTTTTGAGTAAATACTACTTTTCCCTATCCAATTTATGTAGGCTCATATTCAAAAATTGCGTCGTATAAATATGAATTGCTTACATCAATTTAATTCCTTCAAGTCCCCGGTAAAAAGTTTTTATATAACAAATGTAAACGACCTCGCACTCAAACAGTGGCAATTATAAATGTCGTCATCAAATTTAAAGCTCTTGGGGGCTCGTCGCTTTATTTTTCTTATGCAACCAACTCCACACAGCGAAGCTTAGAGAAGAAAAAATCATCGAACCATTAGAGATATGCTCAATAACGAAACACTTAGCCGCAGCAAGCTCGAAAGAGAACAGAATTTCCACCACTATTTCTTGGGACATTTACAAGTAACGAAATGTACCAATATTCCGGGTCTCTCATGAGCGCATTTCTTCCTCTCCAGCCGATGACGATTGATGAAAAATTTCGCACACGCGATTGAACCTGAACTTATGTTGTGTTATGTTATGCACTAAGGTGACTTAGAAACTTGTCACACTAGCAACAAGTTTAATTTTATAACAGTTGGACGTTAATTAGTACTTTTTTTCGCACTAACACTACAACAATTGCAGCGGAGCTTTCGCAGCCAGATTATGACGCCCTCCCTTTCCAGTGGGGAAGTTTTTCCGCTCAGCTGCGGTGTCAACTACTGGTCGACGCTTTGCATCGTCGCGACGCCCCGTCAGCGACTTTGCGCACATGGTTTTATTATAAAATTGGCACATGCAGTCGCAGTTCATATCAGTTCGCAACGGCCGGTCAGTCGTTTAGTGTGATCACACAGCCAGAAGACGCATTCGCAAAAAGTCTCCTCGTCGTTACAATCGGAGCACGGAACAGTTACTTCAGTATACTTCGGTTATTTTTCGTAATTGTTTGTTTTGGTTTGGCAGCCTTGTGAAAAATAACAATTTCGGATATTTATACAAGTGGTTTCCAGAGTGGCAAAGTGCGACTTTTCGCAATTTTTACTCGCGTGATCGAGTGCCGTAAGCGTGCGATAATTGGTAGAGGAAATATCCAATCGTTTTTATTTGTTACTTTTATTTCGAAATATTATTGCGTTCATTGTGGATCTTAAAGGTATGCGAAAATTGTATAAGTTAGTTATAATTATTTTAAAGTTTTGGTGGTAAGATACAAGATGTTCGTCGACAAGTCAATCCTTAAAGCACAGTGTAATTTAGATTGAAAATTGTGTATCAAGTTGTGAGCGTTTGAAGGATGATGGTGCTGGTGATAATAAATAAATACGAACAACCCTTGGACTACAAAGAATTAACTATAACTATGTTAAATATTGAGTCTAAATACTTTTAATTAGAACCAAAGAAATTACATTACTGTTAAATCAACGCATTTGTCAGCTCTGCGAAATATTTGTGTTTTCATCAACAAGTGAGAAAACATATTTATACAACACTACTTCTTATTAGAAACCTACGTATGTAAGTACATTTTACAGTCAATAGTTACGAACTGCTCCTCATACTCAAACGAAAATTAGCATGTTCTATTTTTAAGGTTAAAAAAAAAACTTTTCTTCTGTAAATATTCCTGGCGAACAACACCACTTTGGATTTTTTTTTATTTTGACAATCAAGAGCGTTTGTCGGACAAGTTTCCTTGAAAATGTTATCGAACCCATCAATTTAGTTTTGTTTGAGGAGCTGCGTAACCTTAAGTTTACAGAGTCCAATTCGACGGGTGTCTACTGGAACAAATAATTCTATTCAAATCTTTTTTCATTTTACTAATTACAAAGCCTTGTAACGTGGCCTACCCGAATTAGGTTATACTTTCAATTTGCGACAAAACCAGCCCAAAAGGTTTTCCCCCTTCATATTTGTGACACGTCCTGCAAATATTTCCGAAGAGTCCAATTTTTAGCACGTCCCTTTATGCATCATTTCTATTAGCACCCAGTCGCAATCTATGATCGATCGACACCGCACTGACCGCGTCGATCAAACGTGTTACCAATTAACATCCATCGACCAATGAAAATTACCATTTGACCAATGCGGTCAACAGTGATAAATAAATACTAAATAAATCCCTTTCTGATTCCATTTTTTTCAGATCGGCTGAATCAGTGGTGAATTCTCAGTACCAGCAAGCACTGAGAACCATTGTAGCTGTAGCCATTACCCGGAAACATGAAACGGGAAAGGTGCAATATGAATTTTAAAAGTTCTGCTGGTGCTTTGTTCCGCTGTTGAGTTACAAGTGAAGAAAAACGATACCGTCCTTGTGCTGGCTAGATAGTGATAAAACGGAAAACGCCGTTCACGTTTTTTTATAAAATCCATTCGAGGGTCAGTGACTTACCTGAGTATTATAAATTGTTTTAAGTAAGTAAGAAGAACAGAAACCGCGTCACAATGGTGTTGAATCCTTTAGTACACTTCATCAAAACAGCCGGTAAGCAAAATACTGCAAACCTACTTTTAAATTGACGTGATCTCATTGAATCGTTGATCGTTGCCCACGAAACAAACTTGCGTGAATTACAATTGAATCGCAATCATTATCACATAGCTAACACAGTATCAAACATGCAAAATTCCCACGGGTTCCGATTTGCTGCTGATGTGAATCTTCCTATCGCACTAATCAATGCTTAAATCTGCACTTATCTCAACGAAACAAACTCTGATTCAATTAGCTATAGCTTGCTTAGTATAAAAAACGTAACGCGTACTAATCACATAAAAATACGACAACAACTTACGACAAAAGCTCACACAAAATCAGATGCACCTTTCAAAGCTAATGACACAGAAGTCCTAACTATAATTCTAGTGGGTGGTTGTTTGTGACGACTGACGAACATCGATAAGCTGTTCGGTACAGGGTTTGTCGCTTGTCGAGGAAAGTAGATAAAATGAATAGTCATGCGAATTGCGCTGATGCTATCTTCGCTGGAACAGCTAGGTATAATTATTTCTCGGTAGTCGGTAGTGCTTCTGTCAGGCACACGAAAAACATTCCGACGTATCAAAGTTACTCAGGAGCAAATTGAAGACCTGCTGGAGTACGAGTTTAGCAAAAGGCTCAGCTCGATCACTCCAAATTCAAAACCTCTCTGGTCTCTAGCCAAAGTATTAAAAAAGGCATAAACCCATTCCCCCACTTGTCTTGTCATCAGCCCTAGTGGAAAAACGAACACGCTGGGGCAGTCATTCGAGTATTCACACAATTTGGGACGTCACATCGCCAGCCTTTCGAGCTGGCTGGGTGACGTCCCAAATTGTGTGAAGACTCGAATTACTGCCCCAGCGTTTTCATTTTTTCAACAGGGCAGAGTTACCGTTGTCATGCAACCCGATTTTTATAACACATTCACCTCATGCTCAACCACTTGAACCACGGCTTGCTTTTGTAGCACGTGTTTACAATCGATGCTGGGAGTTTAGCTACTTTCCCTCAGTTTTCCAGGACTTATGCCGCAGAACTTAATATCCTTCTATTCTTAAAAGCTACCATCCCATTAGTTTATTCTCTGCCCTCTTCAAACTGTTTGAAGAGACAGTCCAGAGCCGTTTATTTATCAAAGAGAAAGGTTTTCTTCTTGAAAAACAGTTCGGGTTCCGAAACGATAGCAGTGGCACTCTGGGACATTGAAAAGACCTTTGATAATGTATTGCACGATGACCTAGTGTACAAGCTGCATTGGAGTCTGGCAACTGGCTCTGACGACTCTTTTGACATTGGTTTGGTTTTTACTTGCGAAAGTGAAGGAGGGAAATATTTTTGCTTTTGTTTTCACACAAAAACTGACAGTTTCATATGAAAATTCGCGTAGGTGCGAACAGCCTTAAAAATCTCTTTTACTTGTGTCAGGGCCAATAGAACTGCTACACTACTTCAACACTCACTATTACGTTGCACACGAATGCATTGGATTGGACGACCCCTCGTCGCTTTGTTGACATTGTGTCTTAACTGTCAGTGAATGTATGTGTTACTTTTGTAATCGTGTGTTATCCGGAATAATGGATCTAGAATAGAAACATTGTACTGTGATCGCCTTGTTCCGAGCGAAAAAACAAAACGATGAGATAGTGTGCTGTCCGATCTCCATGTGTGAAGAAATTTTGTATACAGTACAGTAAAATCAAATGATACCTGAAGACCGGAAGTATAAAAAAGCTACTGAGGTGACACCTGACATACTAAAGATTATCGAGTAAAATCCTTGATGTAGTGCCACCAAATTGGTTATGGATCTCAACAAATCTGATCGGAGCCTCTGTTGAATCCTGAGAGATGATTTTTCAAACCAAGCCCTATAGACTGTTCCAGAAGAAAGGGCACACTTCTCTGTCTGCTCCATCTCAATGTTTACATTTACACTTAAACGTCGAACCGACAACACCTCACAGCGAAGTTCCATGATGGGAAAGATTTCCCATCGATTCGACCTATTCGAACGTGCACAGATGGTGCACTATTCCAGGGTTATCATTCAAGAACGCGAAACTGGAGAACGCTGATGTGAAAGTGGTACGTATTGCGATCCGAAAGTTCGGGAAGGATAACTACCATGCGAACCTGCCACGAAGTGGACGAAAAAAAGGAGTGATGAACTCCAAATTGGACAACGGAATCGAACAAGCTTTCTCTAAGGCAACAGGTGCCTCAGTTCACGATGTGATCAGAAGGCTAAACATCTCGTAGTCCAACTTTCTAGTTGAAAGTTACTACTGGAAAGTTACTGGAGCTGAAGACGTACAAGGAACAGAACCTGCCTAAAAGAAACCCTATGCAGGCGGCCTGCGTGAAGCCCAAACGCGAAAGCCGTACGATCCAATTTTCGCCAAGAACAAGTACTGCATTAAGACGGACTACGAAACGTATTCGAAGCTGGACTATAAAACATTGCCGGGAACGCAATATTACACGATTCGTTAAAGTGTTGATGTTGACAAGGCGGATACTCCAGTTCTCGCTGGAAAATTTAGAGGCAATGCACAGTGGTACAGAACGACAATTTAGGCAGACATGGGGTTTTCGATGCAATTTTGTGATTTTACAGCCATACTTTCTATGGAGAAGTTGCTTCTTATAAATAGGTCTACAAACACAATGAAATAAAAATTAGGGTGGTCCTTAAACCTGCAAAATAGAACAACTAAAATTCCTGTACGTCAAAGAAATGGTCAACTATCTTTGGCAAAGTTGTAGATTACTTGATCTTAAGCAAATTTGTAGAAGACTCTTTGTTTGTAGCTCTTGAATTGACCAAAAGACGCAACTTTTGGTTGCTAAACTTTGAAGATATCTTTTACGGGTGAAGAGTTATTATTGTTTAAATTTTTGAAATACGTTCGTTTTCAAAAGTTGATATCTATGCATGGGGCAAATGAAAACAATATCTTCTGGTTTAATTTGAAAGAGCAATTCGTGTACTTTATCATATGATAAAATTGGAGTTATACTTTTTCTTGAAATTTAATAAAACTGGTTTGAATCTGCTAACTTTTGTCGAAAAAGTAAATTTTTTTCAGTTATAGTTTATTTATTTGGTACATATTTTTCGGTAAAGTTATAGATAAGCTTATTTAAGATAACTTCGCATTTAAAAACACCTATATCTCTTAAATTGACTGATAGAGTGTAATTTTACCTGGTGGATCCACGATTTTTTATATATAAACTTATGTTTTACTCTATACACTAGATGCGTGTTGAACTTGCCATCATATATTCACTTCAAAAGTTACAGTTTTAAAAACTAAAAACACTGATCACTGACGTAGTATGGTGGGGCGGAGGAGGCGACAGAAGGGAAGTTTTAAAAACTAAACAGAGAGAACTATGCTGAAGTGCCACTGCGACAAATACTTGTCTTTTGTATCTGAGAAATTGGATGCGAGTATAGAGCAAAATATATGTTTACACAGTGATGATTCGCTCGTTGGATGTTCGTTAGTTGGACGTTCGTTAGTTGGGTGTTCGCTAGTTGGGCTGTCACCCAACTAAAAAGCACTCTAATGTCAGAATTCAACGTCAATCAAATGCATTTCAGGGGTCCGAAAAGTGAAAAAATATTACTAAAATAAAATTACATTATTTATTGTTGCGAAAAATTTGTAAACATGTTTGACTATTACGCTTAATCCATTCAGCACTAATAAGTTTGTTCCTCAGCGCTATTAACTGGACACTTTATGCAGATCACCTCTGGCATAATCAGTCGCGTAATTTGAAAAGTCCATGTTATAAATTGACAACATTTTGTGTGTAATTTAAAAGTATACTGTTCGGTTGTTTGTTTTTATTTCTTCAACTCCTGCACCGGAAATATCCAGCGTAGCGATCTTTCATATTTCAGGCATGAAGCAAAGTGACGTGCTTGCGCTTTATCATTTTGCTTCTCGTTGGATTTTTTGTATGAAAAAGTATTGACCAAATACATAAAATATTTACTACAGCAGCAAGACAGATGAGCAAAGTTGATTTTCTTTGACATAGTTTTACCGCAATGAAATTAGGAAATTTCCCGAAGCAGGAAGAAAACAAACAATCGGCGCTCCCCTTTGAAAAATTTCTCGAGTTGTCAGTTTATCCAACTAACGAACACGATTCGCTAGTTGGGTGGCAGTTGTGTTCCAACCAACGAATTTCGGCTGTATATGTTGTACAGAGTTATGCACTCGAATCGATTCAATCAATTATTGAAAAAAGGTCAGCTTTGTTTTGTGAATGTTCAAAAGTACACTCTGTCAGTCAATTTGAGAGATATAGGAGTTTTTATGTGCGAAGTTATCTTGACTAAGCTTATTTACAACTTTACCGAAAAATATGTACAGTAGTTTCACCAAATAAATGAACTATACCTGTTTTTTTAAATCTTTTTTGACAAAAGTTAGCAGATTCAAACTAGTTTTATTAAATTTCAAGAAAAAGTATATCTCCAATTTTATCATATGATAAAGTACACGAATTGCTCTTTCAAATGAAACCAGAAGATATTGTTTTCATTTGCCCCATGCAGAGATATCAACTTTTGAAAAGAACGTATTTCAAAAATTAAAACATTAATAACTCTTCACCTGTAAAAGATATCCTTGAAGATTAGCAACCAAAAATTGCGTCTTTTAAAGTTCTAAAAGTTGTCCCAACGCAACTTTACTGAGAAATTTGAAATAAAAATAATAGAGCAAAAAAACTGTTTTTTCAGAGCCGCCCTAATCAGAATTGCTCTAACTCAGTCAATTCAAGAGCTACAAAAAAGTAGTCTTCTACAAAATTGCTTAAAATCAAGTAATCTACAACTTTGCCAAAGATAGTTTAACATTTTTTTCACAAACAAGAATTTTAGTTGTTCTATTTTGAAGGTTTAAGGACCACCCTAATTTTCATTCCAGTTTATATATAGACCTATAAATAAGAAGCAACTTCTCCATAGAAAGTATGGCTGTAAAATCACCAAATCGGGTCGAAAACCCCATGTCCGCCTAAATTGTGGTTCTGTACCACTGTGCAATGATATGGTGTGGTAGGAAATTGGCTTGAATGCTTGAAAACATATTTGATGCCACCGATTCGCCAACATGACACTCCTTTAATATTCTGGCCTGATCTAACAATTCGAAAACGTAACAATTGTTCCGAAAAACATGAATCCCCCAATTTGTCCTGAAATTCGTCCCATTGAATGATTATAGGCTCAAGATAAGAGGTATCTTCGCCAACATATTCAGCCAGCGGCATCCACCGTGGAAAAATTCAAACGAGATTGGACAAGAGCATCTAAAACAGTTGCTAATCAGTCCATGAAAAACCTCATGAAGAACGTTAGAAGAAAAATTCGAGAACTTACTTATAAATGAAAAAGTCATCAAAAGTCTTTGATAAACAATGTTAAGAAACCATATGTAGGAGGATGAGTTGATATAAATAAAAGATAGTCAATTTTTAACGAACTAATTATGTGCCCTGACTTTCTGAGACGGTCTATATAAGGTTCAGGAAATTCAAGATCATTCAGTGAGGCAAAAACAAGAATGGGTGGGGCTAATCAAAAGGGCCGCGGACGGATGCCTTGGCGATTATCGTGTTTACCGACGAGAAACTCTTCAGCATATTGTATAGCTCATCCATGAAGGCCGGACTCCGCTTGTTTTTGTCCCTTAAGAAGTGAAGATCAATCAAAATACATACCAGAAACTAGTTCTACAGAACGTCGTCGAACCGTGGGCACGTCGTCATCTTGGTACCAGGGATTGTATTTTCCAACAGGATTCGGCGCTGGCTTGCAAAGCGGAGAAAACGAAACTCTTATTGCGGAAAATTTTCCAGTGTTCATTTCAAGCTCGAAAAGACCATTGAGTTCACCGGACCGGAACTTTATGGACTTTGTCGTCTGGGGTATGTTAGAGGCTGAAGTCTTCTCTGGAAAACATGAAGGTGTTGAAGTCCTGAAGCGATATTAGACAGTAGCCTGAAATAAAATACCACAAGAGCACCTGTGGGCCTTTTTTTTCCTTGTTGGGGACATTGTACCACTGCGACCAGTGTTTAGATCTTTTGTGGTGTGTCCTCTTTTACTATAGGCCTTTACCTGTATAGTCAACTACTATGTGTCTGAGTAGTCGCCATTGTCATTGAAGGCATTATCCCAATGAGGTATTATACTGCGAATAAAATTCAGAACATTGTTCGGAGAACTAGCCCATATTTCCCAAGGTTCTAGAAGTCCCTTATTAAGAAATTTGCGCCGTTTGTTGAATATTGCTGGGCATTCGCACAACAAATGATGAGCACTTTCACTCTCTATGTAACAGAAGCGACAATTGTCATTTTCAAGCCTTCCTATTAGCTTTAGATGATAGTTACTCGGACAGTGACCAGTGATCAGCCCAGTATAAGTACTCAGATCCTTCTTTGAAAGGTTTAACAGTTTCAGTGCAGTCGAAGCGTTAGGCTTGATGTATCGTTTCGCATGACGAGCTATTTTAGTGCTTTCCCAGTTCAGCAGCACCTGACCTTTTTCCCACTCTGATAGCTCCATTCTCAGGGCACTAAAGGAAACCCCACAGAATGGTTCAGGACCAATAAGTGTCATTGCTGATCCAGCTCTTGCTAGCTCATCTGCTTTTTCATTACCTTCGATACCACAGTGTCCAGGAACCCAGTAGAGGTTTACCTTGTTGCGCGTAGCTAGTTGTTGAAGCATTTTAACACATTCCCAAACTAGTTTGGAAGTGCAAGTAACAGATTTCAAAGCACTCAAGGCTGCTTGACTATCGGAAAAAATGCATATGTTAGCATTTCGATATTTTCTTTTCAAGCAGATTCAGGTACATTCCAAAACGGCATAGATTTCAGCTTGGAACACCGTGGGCCATGTTCCCATCGCCACTGAAAGACTTACTCCAGGGCCTGATATGCCAGCCCCTACCCGATTTCCCATTTTTGAGCCATCAGTGTAGAATATTATTGAGCCATCTCGGGTGCTGGGCCCTCCACATTCCCATTCACTACGACTTGGATCTAGAACTATAAATAGATGGTTGAAATCATACTTTTTTTCCATCAGATCTTCATTTTTTAGTATTAGAGGATTTATATAAAACTCCTTCAAAATTCGTAGGTGACCATTTAGGTCTCCTTCAAAGAGAGCATATGTACGACATAACCTAATTGCACTTTTGAGCGCATCTAGTCGAATAGTCTGAGATAAGGGCAGAAGGTTGAGAAGAGCATCAACGGCTTTAGACGGAGTGGTACCCATTGCCCCTGTAATAGCTGTAGTGGCAAGCCTTTGAAGTTTTTCAAACTTGAGTTGAGTCGTTTTTTCTTTGGTTTTTGGCCACCATATCAAAGCTGCATATGTTATTCTGGGTTTTACTATAGCCGAGTAGATCCACTGTATCATTTTAGGCTTAAGCCCCCATTTTTTCCCAAAAGTCTTTTTGCAAGCCCAAAAAGCACAGGTAGCTTTGTTTAAGACTTGTTTAACGTGTGCGTTCCAGAGAAGCTTACTATCCAGGATTACTCCAAGATATTTAACTTCCATGGAGAATGTCAGCAGAACACTATTTAGGTAAAGAATGTTGAGATTAGTTTTCCTTCTTTTTGTAAACGGTACTAGTGTAGTCTTAGATGGATTTATATTTAATCCTTCTCTTCTACACCACGAGGAAGTAAAGTTTAAAGCTGATTGCATTCGTTCTGAGATAATGTCATCGTATTTACCACGGACTATAATAACCACGTCATCCGCAAAACCGATCACTTCAAACCCCAGTGACTCTAAGTTTTTTAAGCGATCATTTACTACTAAAGACCATAGTAGTGGAGAAAGAACTCCTCCTTGCGGACAGCCTTTAACAGCTATTACTTTAAGCGACGAATCTCCAAGATGCGCAAGTATTTCTCGTTTTGTAAGCATTTCAACAATCCACTCAATTAGACAGTTCTCAAACCTGTGAGCTTTCATTGCTTTTTTCATGGACTTATAGCTTGCATTGTCGAAAGCTCTTTCTATGTCGAGAAATGCTGCCAACATCATTTCTTTAGCCTTGTAGGTTTTCTCAATTTTTGTTACAACTGAGTGAAGAGCATCCACTGTTGATTTTCCACTTTGATACGCAAATTGCATTTTACTCAACGGGTTTCTGCAAAGTATTGCATCCTTGATGTATTCGTCAATAAGTTTTTCCATTATTTTGAGAAAAATAGAGGCCAAACTTATTGGTCTGAAGGATTTTGGTGACGACTTGTCTTTTTTGTTTGTCTTAGGAATAAAAACAACTCTGGTTTGCCGCCAAGCTGTAGGAATATAACCTAGCGAAAAACTTGCTTTATATATTTTTGTTAAAGCAGGTACTAATCTACCTTTGCATTTCTGAAGAAGTATTGGATAGATTCCGTCAACTCCTGGAGACTTGAATGGAGCAAAAGAGTCAATAGCCCATTCTACTCTAGGGGCTGTGAAGATCTTGTTGCCTAGACTTTCAGCCTCATTTTTGGATAATTTTGGTCCACTAAGTGTGCCATTTTGACTAGTTTCAACATTTTCGATACTTGAAGTGAGACCCAGCATTGAAGTATTTGTTGTTGTATTAGAAATAGGAATAGAACCAGGAAAGTGAACTTGCATCATCATATTCAACGTTTCCTCTGTCCCTGAAGTAAAAGATCCATCACTTTTCTTGAGGGATCCGAGGCCATTAGAGTGAGTTTTGGAGAGAACTTTCTGAAGTCTACTGATGACTGGTACGCTCTCAATTTGTTCGCAATTGAACCTCCAGTCTTTTCGTTTGGATCTTCTTATCTCTTTATTATACTCAGTTAGGGCCTTTTTATATTCAACCCAATTTGATGTTGCTTTAGCCCGATTGAACAGTTTCCTAGTTTTCTTTCGAAGGTGTTCCAATCGTTTGTTCCACCAAGAAACGTCTCTATTAATGGAAGGCTTTTTTCCGGACAATTAGAATGGTAGGCCTGTTTGATTTTACCTATTATGTTTTCAGATGCAATTTCAAGCTCATGATGACAATTTATAGAGATCGGAATTATATCACTCTCACCCTCAAGGGCCGAGCTGTAAGACTCCCAATTCGTTTTACGAGGATTCCTGTAGGTTTCATTAAGTAAACCATTTGCTGCGTACTCAAATAAAATATGGTTGTGATCAGATAGAGAAATTTCTTCTGAAACATGCCAATTTTTAATATTTTAAGAAATTGCAGAACTGCACAATGTGAGATCGAGAACCTCTTCCCTTATTGAGTTCATGAAAGTTGGAGAATCTCCCCGGTTGCAAATATCAATATCGTGTTGTGTAATAAATTCTAAAAGTGACTCACCTCTTTTGTTCACATCAGAACTACTCCAAATTGTATGATGGGCGTTTGCATCGCACCCAATAAGAAAATTTCTGTTATGGCTTTTACAGTACGAGATAAAGGCTGCAACCTTCAACGGAGGGATATCATCTACATCCCCTGGAAAGTACGCTGAAGCCAGATCCACTTCGTGGTAGGTACTTCTAGCATTATTGCAACAATGTCTCTATCAATGAATTCTGTAATGGGAACAAAATTCATATTGATGTTTACCAGAATTGCAGCTCTTGGAGAGAGCTGACTGCTGTCGTAGACTAACTTACAATGTTTCGTAGGCAATCCAAAGATCCTACTATTATATGCCCATGGCTCCTGGAGAAGGGCAACATCCAGTTTGCTTTTTACAAATACTTTGCTAAGAATATATGAAGAGACCTTTGCATGGTGAAGGTTATTTTGTATTATTTTTATAGTATTGTTAGCCATTTAGGAGAGACTTAGACCTGCGGGCCTTATGCGATGCGTTCCTCAATCGTCTGCGGCGAGCGGTTAAACTCAAAGGCGAACAAGTTTCACTTGACCAGTGAATTTCCAAAAAGTGATATGTTTTCAAATGAAATTGAAATTAAATGTTTTTGTTTGGATAAATTTATGTGTTTGTTTCAACTTAGCATCGAAGATGCTCTGAATGCGTATTTTATCAGCTGGAAAGTTTTGATCAATGCGGCTGAGACTCATTCTGTTCCCACATGCTTGATCGCCCCTGTTCCTGCTGACGATTGCAGGATCAACGTTGTTAGTTATCTTAAACTCACCCTGAATAGTCATCTCGGGTTTCGATCACACGTCGACAACTTAATCAAATTGCATTTACAAATTTTAACAAATGTGCGTCCCCTTTCTACAAATAGATCATCTACTCTGCGTTAGAGTACGCAGTTTCAGTGTGGAAGGGCTGTTCCAGAAAACACAGGCTAAGGTTCCAGCGTGTGCAAAACTGAAATTTTAAAAAAGATTTTAAACCTACCCCCTTTGGACAAGGACGAAGGAGGTACACGAACTCCCGAACCTGCATACCTTGGAAATCAAATTCGACCCCTACTGCATTAAATATGGAAGGAGAAGCTTCGCTTGCGAGTACGCGACTATAAAAAACAAAAAAAAGGAAAGATCTGAGAAGAAATGCTCTAGTGAAACGCTTGCATTGTAAAATATTGTAAAATCAAAATACAGGTGAAAATAGCTCAAATTCATCGTCTGCAGCCCAAAGCAAATTGTGTCTCTGCTGATGCGGGCTTTTATAGAATACCTAATAGGTGCCAAAGTGTTCGAATTGTCGTGATAACAAGAAAACCGGAATCATGCCATGTTATACGCAAATTGTAACTATTGTAACACATCAATGGCACTTCTTAGAGCAAGCGCACCGGGGAGTTGCCATTTGAGTTGCTATTTTCACAACGCTGGCCGTTGCTATTTTGGATAGCAACCGATTTTCGCACCGGTCGTTGCTAATGGGGATTACCAATTCCACTATTTCTTTTTCACACCGGCAGTTGCCGATTTCTGAAGACCGTCACTAGCCAGCGTTGGCAAAATGTTTGTTTGTGATGTATTTCGCATATTTTTTGCGGATCTAGTAATAATCAACTTATCCGTCAGTCAATCGTTTCCGGAATGATCTACGCTCTTTCTACTTCATAAAATGTTCCCTCCATTTCACGTAACTTTGTTTTAACTTTGTTTCCGTTCTCCCAAGTTATCGATAACTAATTCTTTTGCAGGTTTTTTTACTTGTGCGTACATAAATTTTTTCATCCCTATATGTTTATTTAAAGTAATTCCGTAAAACTGGGCACGTCCCGCAACGTTGGCTTAAATGACTATTCTACTGAAAGTTGGAGAACTGTCATTAGTCGTATTCTGTATTTCATGCTGTCTCGGTTCCCACAGTTTGCTATTAATATTTGAAAATTTGCCGCCAAAAAAAAACTTAAATATAGAACGCGTAAGTTGTTTTCGATTATTTGATTGATTCTAGTGATGAAGAAAGTGATTTCGCAAAACAAATTTCCTTATACACGATTAAGAAAATGGTTTTTGGAAAGATTCGGGGCGACTCTCAGCCTAGTAAATAGCCAAATATTGACCGCCATACGGAGGAAGGTGCCATCCAGCGTTTTAACAACGGTCTATACCGATGACCATTTCTAACGCCGCTTTCGAACGCATCTTAGGTTTGAAGATTGAAACAGCGGTAAAGGAGAAAAATGGTTTTTTATACAACGACCGAACGAAACGGGAAAATAGTTGGTAATACTCCCGAGCAGATTTGCTTAACCCTTCCAGGTTTATTTAATAATATTGGCGAATCTTGTGAGGATTTGAGCTTTCCGCATCGTGTAGGTTGCAGACCAAAATGCCAACCAAAATGGTCATCTCAATAATAAACCTATACAAAATGTTTACCTGCCCGAAAAAACACCCTGTGCAAAATTTCAGCTCAATCGGAAATAAAATTGAGTAGTGGTTCACGCCGACACTTGCGTCCTACGACGTGTTTAACAAGCATCAAATAGCAACGATTCGGCTCGTTGCTATCGCGTTGCCAAATTTAATAACTCGCTACTACCCGAGGTGACGATTGTTATTTCTCAAACCAACATAGCAACGCCCGGTGCGGTTGCCGCGTTATGGTGGGAGTTGCCAAACTAGCTTTAGAAACTTCAATTTAGCCACTGGTGGGCTTGCTCTTAGCGCCCCAAAACCATTTTATTGTGAAGTAGTTGATATATTTCTTCGGCCAGTTCAACTATTAAAACGAAGAGATAACAAAACTATAATCATATCAGCAAATGGCAATTCGTGAAAATAATAGTGCCGCTGTCACTATTGTGGTGACACCCCAATGGCACTTTTTAGCGCTTCAAAATCATTTTAGTGCATCCAAAACAAACGGGAAAGATATAATTTTTTTGGGCGTAAAAAGCGACCCCAGTGTATACAAATTGGTTTCACTTGGTTCAAATTTTGTTCGTGAACATTCACTGTGTTGTGAAAAAATAAACCTGACAGCTATCGTCGTATTTTTCTCTACTTCGCATGCGTACAACGAACAAATTTATACACGTATTCTGGATAAATTGGAGATGGAAGAAACTACAGATGAGCAAGATCGCGCCAAATGACCTATGATCGAATATCGACCATTTTTGATTTGAATGAAACTTTGCACACGTATTTGGCTTAGCAAACTGAGCATTTTTCACAGATGGAGAATTTTTTACACCCATGAGTTACATTCTGAAAGGGCGTATGCCTTTTGGCATAGGTTTTATTCGAAGCATTGTAGCCCAGAAACCGTTGGTTGTATAGAAAAACTGTCTGAGAATGAGTTTTAGGGAATTAAAAATTCGTCATAAAAAATATACACTGTACAAAGCGGGGTCTAAAATATTTTTGACCAAAAAAAAATTAAAAATAAACAATAAATTTCAATTTAAAAAAAGAGAGTTGATTTGTTTTTTAAGAAACTTGACGGTAATACGCAACTTTAAAAAAAAGGTCCAGGGTGGAGAAATGAAAAATAATTTTTTTATGGTAGATTAATTTTTTTATAAAAATTCTAATTTAAACATTTTTCAAAATATTTGTATTCTGATGATTTTAAAAGATGCAGAAAGTCATTTTGAATCAAAAAGCTCTTGGAACGTATGGGTTTTGCTGGAGAACCACGGACAAATTAAGAAAAACGTGTATCTTCCTAAATAATTATAATTTTCAGAGCTTAAATTAGAAATAACTCGAAAAATGTGTGTGTGTGTGTGTGTGTGTGTGTGTGTGTGTGTGTGTGTGTGTGTGTGTGTGTGTATGTGCAGATTTTTATTCTCACGCACTTTTCTCAGAGATGGCTAGTCCGATTTTCATGAAATTAATTGCAAATGAAAGGTCTTGTTGTCCCATAAGACCCTATTCAATTTTATTGTAATCGGATTTTTAGTTTGGAGGTTATGTACCAAAATGTAAAAACCATGAAACATCATTATCTCGAAAACTACACAACCGATTTAAACAAAATTAATTTCAAATAAACGGGCTACCTTAACTTTTGAATTTTATGAAGATTGAACTTGTGGTTCAAAAGTTATGAAAAGAAACGTGTTCTGAAGACTGTTTAATCTCACTCATGTTTCTCAGAGATGGCTGAACCGATTTTCATAAAATCAGTTTCAAATGGAAGGTCTAGCTGCCCCATAAGACCCTATTGATTTGTTTTGCAGTCGGACTATTACTTTGCTTGTTATGTTTAAAAATGTGAAATCCAGCTTTTCATAGGAACGTATTCCGATGACTACTTGAACTCACTCACTTTTCTCAGAGATGGTTGACCCGATTTTAACAAAATTAGTGTCAATTAATGATTCTAGCTGCCTCAAAACACCCAATTGAATTTTACTGTAATCGAAATGTAACTTCGTCTGTAATGTACCGAAATATGAAAATCACGAAACTTCATTATCTCAGTAACTACACAACCGATTTGATCAATATTATTATCAGATGAGCGGGCTAGTTAAGGGTTAACTGATGAACTATGATTCAACACGTGGTTTCAAAGTTTGGCTGCCCTATACGTTCCCATTTCATTTGATTATAATCGAACTTAAGCAACCGTTATGTATTAAATTGTTAATAAAGCAACGAAAGTCTATTATCTCAAAGATTACATGACTTATTTGAACATAACTAGTGTCATACGAACGAGTCATCTCTCAAACCTACAAATAACAAACTTCATAACAATTTGATTTGTGGCTCAAAAGTTATGGAAAGAAAAGAAATTTAAAGACTATTTAAAACTATACCTGCTTTGATCGATATATGTGGCCTCAACATAATTTTAATGTGGTATCATACTATTTGAACGTTCCAAATTTTTTGATGCCTTGCGATGTGTTTAAAATCTGCAAATGCACGACGAATCGGCCATAGGATATGATCAAAGTCAAATAACAAATCCTCGACTTTTGGGTTCTGTACATCGCCTTAATTCTGAATATATTCATATTGGGTGGTATTCGGTCATTTTCAGCTGTTTTTCAGGCATCAATCTGACACCAAAAATACTCATATTGGGTGTTAATCGATCATTTCGGCTGTTTCCCAGGAATCGTAAGTCGTCAACCTAGAATTTTAAATAGGGTCTGTGGTCGATTTCAGCTGCTGTGTATCATTCTAGATCCGGAGATACTCCTGCTAGACGGAAATCGGCCGTTTTTGGCTGTTTTCCAGAAACCAGAAGTGGCCATCCTACAATTCGTAATGGTGTCTGAGGTCAATTTTAAGCTTCTTGCAATATTCTGGTTCCGTAGATACTCATATTTAATGGGAATCGTCCATTTCAGGCTGTTTTCCAGAAACCGGAAATTGCCATGTTACAATTCAAAATGTTGTCTGAAGTCGATTTGTGGCTCCAGTGCATCATTACGATTCCGGAGATACCCATGTTGGGTGGTATTTGCTCACTTTCCGCTGTTTCCCAGAAACCGGAAGTCGCCATTTTGGATTTCAAAATGGCATTTGGATACAATTTCTGGCCTTGAGGCGTCATTCTGGTTGAAGAAATACTCATATTGGGTGGTATTTAGTCATTTCCAGCTGTTTTTCAGAAAACGGAAGTCGCCATCTTAGAATTCAAAATGGTATCTGTGGTCGATTTTAGCTCCTGTGTATCATCCTAGATTCTATTATTATTACATTCGGTGGAAAACGGCCATTTTTGGATGTTTTCCAGAAACCGGAAGTTGCCATCTTACAATCCAAAATGTTGCCTGAGGTCGATTATGGAACATATTTGTTACCGCTGAAAACATTCACCTGCCAAATATGGTTCCATTTAATTGATTAGTTCGCGCGTTGTATGGGACCCCTGCCTTATAGAAGAGAACAATTATGGACATATTTGTTACCCCAAAAAACATTCACATGCTCAATTCGGTTTCACTTACTCGGTTAGTTCTCGAGATGTGCATAAATTTGTGTTTCATTTGTATGGCACCCCTCCCTTCCAAAAAAAGGATGGGTGTCAAAACATTATGGACATATTTTTTACCACTAAAAATATTTACCTGCCAAATTTGGTTCCATTTAGTTGAATAGTTCTCGAGATGTGCAGAAATTTAT
The DNA here is from genome assembly GCF_029784165.1 of Wyeomyia smithii. NCBI lineage: Eukaryota > Metazoa > Arthropoda > Insecta > Diptera > Culicidae > Wyeomyia > Wyeomyia smithii. The sequence goes on along the minus strand of NC_073695.1, from coordinate 197,071,846 downwards.
GTTTCATTTGTGTGAGACCCCTTTCTTCCAGAAGAGGGAGGGGTCTCAAACTATCTTAGGAACCTTTATTGGCACCAAAAACCCCTACATACAAATTTTCACGTCGATCGGTTCTGTAGTTTTCGATTATATGGATCAGACAAACAGACCGGACTGCATTTTTATATGTATAGATTACAACATCAATATTTTAGAACTTTAAGAGTGAATATACATATATTGGATTGAAGCGTTCATGTAAATCTATTTTTAAAAATAAAAGTTTGAATGAGAAAGGCTGGGATTTTATTGTACACGACAGCATGTGTTTTTACTTAAGTGGAGATTAACCCTATTGCTTTTAGATAACAAATTTGTTACAAGAAGGAGAACTTTTCAATGTTGCCTTGAAAGTGGAAAGGCAAACTTTTGCGTGTTGCTAACGGCCAACATTAGATATTCGTGATATCGTAACTAATTTTTAGGTAACAAATTTGCTATGAAAGGGAGAATTTTTCGTTATTGCTTTTAAAGTAAGAAAATAAAATTTTGCGTGTAGTTGTTATTTTTCCATCACTCGCCAAAACGATGCTAATATTATTAAAAAAGCTTTCACCCGCCCAAAGTATCACGTATTTAATTTATTACATTAATTAAGAATTCCGAGAAGAAGATTTGAGTATTTGTTTAGCCAGAACAAGCTTCGGTCGAAAGCTATTTTAATTCGTATATCTACCAAGTAGAAGCGCTAATCTGAATAGGAACCTAATATCCATCGCAAAACCGGTGGTGAATTTATTGAATAATCAGTACGCTACAAATTCTCATATTTTGAAAAGGTTGTTATACTTGTTTAGTTGCAGTACATTATCACGACCCCAAAATTGTTTATTTGTCACCAACAATTGGATCAGAAACATTTTGCTGCGGGGATTTCTTCCCTCCGCAACCGTCTTCGAAATCAACATACCTGCATTTCGGAAAATACCGGCAAACAACGTCGATCATCGTCGCCTCTGCTTCAGGCAGTGCTTGTACTTAGGCATCGAATGTACATTATCGGCCATAAAAGCACCCAAGTTGCTGGCTGTGCACAAAAGATCGTTTCCGTAAGCCGCCGGCAACCAAAGCAGATAGACGACAACGCTTGCGGAAATGACTGACTTTTGCTACTGCTGGTGTTGATTGCGGCCTGATTATAAATATTTCTCGTCGTATTCGACATCTATTACGTGACACGCATCGCGCAGAGGAAGCGCAGTTTGATTACCCCTGCTCGAGGACACTGTTCCGTATATTTCAGTATAGATATAGTCGTTATCACTTTAGCGGTCAATATCACGGTAATATTTATTATAAGTTGTCCAAATATGTTAATTTAAAATATACATTTAGATGTATTATAACCAAAAAATCGCGAAAAAATTGCAGCATTGCTAATCCACTTGGTTGCTTACCTTGCACGAACCCATTTCCAGTTACCAGGCAGAAAGCAATCATCGTTAAATTAACTGAGCTTGGTTAACCACCCCATTGGGTAGTTTGGACAATACAGATGATCGCTTGAAGTCGCAAACCGTACCACGGTTCGCAATTGTCAAGAAATGCAAAACATCGGCGAATCAAACTCCTAGTGCTATTATTAGACTGACCGGCAAGCGGCACATGTGTTGCACGGAAAGTCAAACAACCATTACGGGAGCCTTACAGCAGAGCGTAAAGACAGGTAGACGAGCGATAGTCAGGTTTATCACCCGGAGCCCGGCTGAAAAACGTGAGAATCCGTGCGACGCATTGATGTAAGGTATGGCGTTTTTTTTTTCTTCGGTGCCGCACGAGCAAGCCAGCTGATAAACTGTAAGCGTGCCTTGACAACGGATGTAGAAAAGTAAAATTCTACTTACAAAACTGGTTGACACTCAAACCGTCGGATTCTTAATTAAATTTCTTTTGTGATCACCGAAATAAATGGTGTTTTCTTGTAATAACATCTACCACAGGACATACATTGGATAATCGAAGAACGATGTTATACTTTAATTGAAACTGACAAGTGTTCTGTCTGTAATGTTTTGAATATGTTTAGGTGAACTCCACCGAATTACGAGTGAAAAGTAATGTTGTATGTTTTAACCAGCGAAGTGACTATATAAACTGGAATAGATTCGACTAATCAAACAGTTTTGTCGAACCTCACTGAGCTATCAGCCCGTAGTCATAAAAATGAAATCGATTATCATTAATATCTTGCAGTTGGTAGCCTTGGTGTCCTGTGAACCACCAAACCTACAAAATCCTGGAAGCAATTTCTACAACCTTGGAACTAACGGAGAATACCACTACGGTTACAACGATGGACAGACCGTGAAGGAAGAATGGCGTACTTCCGACGGAACAGTTCACGGCTATTACAGCTATTTCAATGATATCAAATCGCTTCAAACGGTTCGATATCGTGCAGATTCCGCGAATGGATTCGTGATTCTGTCAGACAATCAAGCCCCAGAAACGAACCCTAATCTTCAAGCCGCTGTACAACCTACCAGCGTTACTGCTGAATCACTCAGCACGGATCTACCCATGACAACAGATGATCCTCTCAACCAGCAACAACAAAATCAGCAAAAGCAAGAGCAACAACCAGAATGCTTGAATGTTTCCACTGCAAGGGCTCCTCCGATAACTTCTACAGCATCAACTGTCGAAGTTTCCACAGTGAGCACCTCAGCTGTTAGTAGACCAACACTCCCTGCTGGAATTGTGTCCCTAACAGATCTCCTCAATCAATACCAGCAGTCTAATAAGAATCGCAAGGAGCCACCTAAGCCTTTTTCTAACGTAGCAACGCATGTTTGATAAATTGCCACCGCAAATTTGTACCAGTTTTTGAATAATATCAATAAAAAAAACCTAAATTAATCCACCTAGCGGTCAGACTCAGCCTTTCTCATCCAAACTTATTATTTATGAAAATAAATTTACATGAATGCTTAAATTCAATAAAGGTATATTTACTCTTTGGGTTTTAAAATATTGATATTGTTATTTAGGTATAAAATATGAAATTTGACGTATTGTTAGTGCTTAAGAAATAACGAAATAAGAGAAATGACTCTTAATTTCGAACAATTTTAATCACGAGCGATACCAGAAACGTTCAAATAGTACGATACCACATTTTACTAGCCCGTTCATCTGATATCAATATTGTTCAAAACGGTTGTGAAGTTTCTAGGATAATGAAGTTTCGCGATTTTCACATTTCGATACATTACAGACAAAGTTACAGTCCGATTACAGCAAAATTCAATAGGGTGTTATGAGGCAGCTAGACCTTCCATTTGACACTGATTTTGTGGAAATCGGTTCAACCATCTCAGAGAAAAGCGAGTGAGTGTATGTAGTCTTCGGAATATGTTTCTTTTCATAGCTGGATTTTACATTTTTAAACATAACAGGCAAAGTAATAATCCGGTTGCAAAAAAAATCATAGGGTCTTGTGGGGCGTCAAGACCTTCCATATGACACTGATTTTATGAAAATCGGTCCAGCCATCTCTGAGATACATTAGTGAGATTAAATAGTCTCCAGAACACGTTTCTTTCCATAACTTCTGAACCACATATTCAATCTTCATTAAATTCGAAAGTTAATGGTTTTTTAGGTAGCCCGTTCATTTGAAATTAATTTTGTTCAAATCGGTTGTATAGTTTCTGAGATATTGATGTTTCGTGATTTTTACATTTTGATACATAACCTCTAAACTAGAAATCCGATTACAATAAAATCCAATGGGGACTTATGGGCCAACTTTACCTTTTATTTGCAATTAATTTTATTGAAATCGGTTCAGCCATCTCTGAGAAAATCGAGTGAGATTGGGAGCGCGTTACACACACACACACACATACAGAAAATGCTCAGCTCGTCGAACTGAGTCGAGTGATATACGACATTCGGCCCTTTTAAGCACTTTTATACCTTTAGTTTTTGCAGTGATTGCTATACCTTTCTAGGAGAAAGGCAAAAATAAATGACTTTTAATATCGAACAATTTCATCACGAGCGATACCGGGAACGTTCAAATAGTACGGTACCACATTTAAATAATTTTGAGCCCATATATATCGATCAAAGCAGGTATAGTTTTAAATAGTCTTTGAATTTCTTTTCGTTTCATAACTTTTGATCCACATATCAAGTTATAATGAAGTTAGTTATGCGTAAGTTTAAAAGATAACTCGTTCGTATGACACTTGTTATGTTAAATAAGTCGTGTAATCTTTGAGATAATAGACTTTCGTTGTTATTTCAATTTAATACATAACGGTTGCTTAAGCTCGATTATAATCGAATGAAATGGGAACGTATATAGCTGCCGAATGAGGAAACCACTTGTTCAATCATAATTCATCAGTTAACCCCTAGCTAACCCGTTCATCTGATATCAATATTGTTCAAATCGGTTATGTAGTCTCTGAGATAATGATGTTTCGTGATTTTTACATTTCGATACATTACAGACGAAGTTACAGTTCGATTACAGCAAAATTCAATAGGGTGTTATGAGGCAGCTAGACCTTCCATTTGACACTAATTTTGTGGAAATCGGTTTAGCCATCTCTGCGAAAAGTGAGTGAGTTCCAGTAGTCTTGTGAAATTTTACTTTTCATAGCGAATTTCACATTTTTAAACATAACAGGCAAAGTAATAATCCGATTGCAAAAAAAAATCAATAAGGTTTTATGGGGTAATTAGACCTTCCAAATGACACTGATTTTGTGGAAATCGGTTCAGCCATCTCTGAGAAACATGAGTGAGATTAAACAGTCTCCAGAACACGTTTCTTTCCATAACTTCTGAACCACATATTCAATCTTCATTAAATTCAAAAGTTAAGGGTTTTTTAGGTAGCCCGTTCATTTGAAATTAATTTTGTTCAAATCGGTTGTATAGTTTCTGAGATATTGTTGTTTCGTGATTTTTATATTTTGATACATAACCTCTAAACTAGAAATCCGATTACAATAAAATTCAATAGCGTCTTGTGGGGCAAACAGACCTTTCATTTGCATATAGTTTCATTGAAATCGGTCCAGCCATCTCTGAAAAAATCGAGTGAGATTGGGAGCGCGTTACACACACACATACGCACACACACACATACAGAAAATGCTCAGCTCGTCGAACTGAGTCGATTGATATACGAGATTCGACCCTCTGGAGCACTTTTATACCTTTGGTTTTTGCAGTGATTGCTATACCTTTCTAGGAGAAAGGCAAAAACATTTGCACAAAACTGTTAATTGAGCCAGTTTACTATAGTTTTTTTGAATACATAAATATTTTAATCATCAATAATTTTTAACAATAACTGTTCCAAACCGATCTCAATTTGCAGTAATAACTTATTAATTGAAATTGAAGCTAATGAGTATTCTGCCATGCGTATTCAAAAATACAGAGGCCATAACACTGCTATCAAATAGTTACGCCTACGAGTACTTCAATTACCCGCATTTAGTTTTATTTTCAGAAGATTGATGTTTTATTCCGATTTTAAAGTGCTTTTCTATAGTGCCATAGGGCAAAATCTTTGGCCAAAGCGTTAGGTGGTAGCGAACATTTTAATCTATTAAAGATTGCTTTTTACCATCCAGTTTAATGTCAAGTTAATGTATGTCAACATTAACGATAAGGTTTTTTAGTAGTTCTTGAATTAATAGTACTGCTTGGATACTTCTTGAATTAATAGTACTGCAACTTTCTGATCACAGCATTTGCAAAAAAAATCTATGTATCTACTTTTAACAATGCAAGGTTAGCAAAATTAAATAAAATTGTGAACTAAATTATGATAGAATGTTAAAAAAAGCAGGTATCACAATCACCTATTTCCATTCAAAATGAAAATGTCTCATGCAAGTAAGCCTACAAAGGGCCAACCGGCAAAGTCTCGACATTTAGTTTCTCTTTTAGAAAACTATGAAGCTAATTCTGTCCAAATCCTTAACATTAAATTTTACAACTTTCTCGACTCTTCCGCTATCTACAAATTGCTAAAAAACTCTTTATTTTGAGCTGAACAACACGATTTCGTATCTCAAAGCGTTGGAAAACCGATTTTACCTAAATAGTGAAATGGCCACGTCCTTGCAATCAGATGGGAAGAAGAAAGGGATGTAGGCGTGACCTGTGTTATTCGGAGACTGTGTTAAACTCTGCACCTCCATAGAGGTCACAGAAAGAAATTTTTGATAGTAGGGAAGGGTACGTTGAATCAGGTTTCACCTTGATAAGTGATGCGATTGTTTACTGAATCGCGGCATTTTTTTCAAAAGTTTACTGTAATTCAGTTCTATTATTTACTGAATTTCGTTCAGTAATTTTATTTTTGCTGTAAACCAGTATTTCATTGATAAATTTACTGAAAACCAGTAATCGATTCAGTGATTCGCAAAAATACAGCAAATCTATTTGCTGAACAGAAAACAGTAAATGAATGTTTGCTGGAATCCAGCGAAAGAATTGATAAGTCAAAATATTTTACGTCAAGCTGACATTAGTAAAACGCGCCAAATCGCTGTGTAGCTGGTACGGGATCATCTCTAAGCTCCTGATAGCGGATGTGGGACCATAGCTAAGTCACTGTTGGGCTAGATGAACTTAAAGGTTGAAATGATAATCATTCATCTCTAGTTCAACAGTAATTTGGCTATGATCCGATGGGCGGATGGGAGCTGGTGCCTGAGGGAAACATGGTTCCCTTGAACTAACTGGTTAACCAGTAAATTGATTTATGCTTTGCTGAATGTACAGCAAATTGTCATAGCTGACAACCAGCAATTTGTATTTTGTTTTACTGAACATGCAGCAAACGATCTGTCATTTTTATGCAATTGAGCATTACTGAATAATCAGCAAATTTCATTTTGCTGAACAGATTGCTGGAAACACAGCACACCAAAAATCAGCAAAATTTTGCTGGTTTCCAGCAATGAAAATTTGGTGTGTAAGGACGCTGTTGGGGCAACCAGCAAGAGCGTGTGGCTTATTTCACTGGAGCAGAACATTATTTGACTGAAATTACGAAGAATATTGCAAAGATTAAAATTTGTCCTGTTCCATTACAGGTTTGTCACATTGTGACTATACTTTTAAGCTTCTGTAAGGTAGCTCCTTCCAGGTGGTCGAGGTACGATGCTGGCCTAACAAGCTAGTCGTCGTAGGTTCGAGTCTCGACTTGTGAGAGACTGTTAGTTTCAGTAGGACCATTGCACTAGCCCTGCAATTGACATGTACGTACATGAAACAGTTGACTGCGAAGTCTGTGTGTAATAAATACAAGGTCAAGTTCCTAATCGCGATGTTGCACCTAGGATTTGCTTTTTTATCAGGTGGCTCTAGTAATCAGTACAGCACTGACACATAACGTAGGTCTGATTACAGTTTTTTTTTCAAAATTTGAATCCGATATCAATCGTGATCCAGATACCTCACAGTTTAGCGAAGGTAGCCCTATACTAATGTTAATATGCTCATTTTTTTTTTTCTTCATCTATAGTTTATTTGACACGGCACAAATACAATTCAATGTTTAACGGCGCCAATTATATCTGGTAGCTTACTTTCTAAAGTATCTTAAAAACTAAAAGCAAATTTTTTATCCTCGCTGCCGACTACGAGCTGAAACTAAATCTAACTTAAAGCTAGAATATTTTGCATTAAAAGCACAGGTTTGCTGTTTGATGGTTTTCATTGCCATAGGTAAGCAGCATATTAAATTTGTTCCGCTGCTGGGCCAAGATATTACGGACTGGCATATTGGGTTGTTTCCATCGGGCCTTGAGAGTATCGTGCGGGTCTGATTGCTGTTTCCGGATCCGGGGTCTTAACGTGAATATGCTCATATGTTATTTAATATTCTGGTGTATACTCTTCAAAAACCTTCCTTGAGAATAGTATGGTGTTTAATTCGCATCATATCTATCCACCGTCTAAGCATGTTCACGACATGATCGTAGAATATTTTATTTTATTTTAACCCTTAGTCATTACACAAGCCTTTTTCTGTTTAGTTTTATCATCTATATTTTTGCCGAATAACGATTAACATTAGCTCATTTTCGTTTTCAGAACGAATCCCCACACGCTTCAGTGTGGCCAGTATGCTGTTCATGTCATGCTTCATCAGTTATATGTTGCGAGTCAACATGTCGGTTAACATCCTAGCGATGGTCAAACCCATCCAGAACGGTCCGCGGGCAAATGCACTGGTGGCCAACAGTTCGGCTCATGTGGTTGAAAACACTACATTTATAATACCATCGATTCCCGCACCGATAGATGTGAGTATAAATTATTAAAACAAAATAATTGTCATATTACAATAAAATTTACTTATTCTTAGTACGGACCACGTTACAACTGGTCATCACATGATCAAAGTGTCATTCTGGGTGCCTATTTCTATGGATACTTGCTAACATCGCTTCCGGCAGGAGTCCTGGCTGAGAAGTATGGCGGCCGAGCACTGGTCGGTTACACACTCGCGTTCAGCGCGATTCTAACGGCACTCACCCCATTGGCGGCTACCTACGGTCTGTGGACAATCGTCGCCAACAGAGTTCTGTTGGGTGTACTAGGAGTAAGTAGACAAACTTTTAAAGACAACACAGCCCATCGGGACCTTCTTTATAACAAGAACATAATTGTAAACATTTTTTATGACAAACTAGCATTTATTTTTGATGTTCTTAGAACTGCAGTTCAAATTAAGTTGCTTTTTCAACTCGTCAGGAACGTCCACATAAATTTTATCCTCTCCAAATTCCGCTATGAACCGATTTAGCTTTTCTACATTTACCGCATCACCGGCACTTGACCAAATTGTATACGTGACGTTGTTTGTATCATTCAAAGCAGAGTACAGTGCAAACAATTGTACTTGACTATTAGCAGCGATGCCTGCACGGATTGGGAACGTAATGTCTAGATTAACATTATTCTCTTTTATCGTATCTATCATTTGTTTAATGTCATCGTCTGAATACTGTCCTGCGTTTCGATCGTCTCCCCATTTGGTGGTCCACCCTATAGAAATGGCGACAGACGATAAAAGCTTCACGGATTGGAAGAAACGCTCCGGATCCACTGGAACGGTAGCTGTATTGTTGACAGGACCTGGCAATATATCTGCATTAATCCACGTTGTGAAACGTTGCGTATCATAGTACGATTGAATGATCTGAACCGATTGTTCGAACGCTTCGATGGATTTGAAATCCAACTTAATCCCTTTAACCCTGTTAGCATCCGCCAACTTATTAAATTCGTGTACTTGCTCTAGAAAACTTCTCAATGACAAATCCGATTTAGTTGCTGGAGGATGAGCCATGATTGGAATCAAATTGATATTTTCTACATCACTGTCCAAGTAACCCAAACCAATATCTGCTTCAATGAAATTGATGTCTCCTGCAGAGAAAGTGGAAAAAACGATGTTCAGCTTTTGCTGTTGGGTATTATCAAATGAAGTTTACCTTGCAACACAGCCGAAAGCAATTCGTTGCTGTTAACAGCATGGGCCCATGTGATGCAGGTTAAATTTTTTCCGGATTCCATGGTCGCGGTGAATTGACCTGAAAATAAAATTGAATGTGAACCAATCTAGCAGAACATATTGTACCTATATCACCGAGAATTATTAAACCACATAGAATGCGCAGCATTTCGCTCATTTCGTTATTCACTCAACTAGTGAACTGTGATTTGCTTCGACTTTAAAAATTGGACTCATGCAGAGTAATTTGCCCGCTCTGCCTAATTCCATTCTTACAACTGTTGACAGTTCATGAGACTGAGTAATACACCAATACAGAAATGCTAAACTGTTTGCCGGGCTGAAAATACATCTGAGCGAAACAGCTGTTTACCACCATACCAGTTCAGTGTTATAACTAAAAGGCAGTAAACAGAGAACAGCCGGTAACTCTCACAGTGCGCAAAATAGTCACACAACATAGGTAAAGGTTACCTAATCTACGGTGTGAGTAAACATTGAGCATAAATTGAGTTTGATTCCTCAACAAAGAGATTTCGTTCTATGAAATGCATAGCGTAGCGTCTATGCCAAATCATTGAAGACACTATCAAACTTGAACTGCTGTACTATCATCACCGGTCAAACTTCTCACTCGAATTCTATCAATTTCTAAATGCATTTATGTTTCGGTTGGTGTCAAAAATGTCTTACGTATTATTTCTTTACTCAAACTAAATTAGTACCTGCTCGACAGTCTTCTCAGCTGCTTAAATATTTTACATCAGACGCTGCTTTTTTATCGTCCATCGCTTCTGATAGCAGCAGTTAAATAATAACATCATCTTATCAGTAATTCAGTGGCGTTTGCGTTGAAATAAATTCAGCACAATCTTCTTTGTCACAAAGATTGTGGCTAGACGTTATCTGAGAATCTCATTGTAATTGTTTACAGCTCAAAGACTATACACTTATTACTTCCCTTTTCAACATATCATTCAACATTTGCAAAAGTTAATAAACTTTAATTGTGTTTGCGTTCTACGGTTCGATCGATATTTACATACTACATGAGCCTAAAAGGCTTTGAACTCAACATATTTTTTATGAAAAAACTTCTTTTCTGTGAGATAGTATCGATCTATAGTAGGTAATAAACTTATAACAGCAGTACAGGGCGTGAGGAATTTTTGAAGTAAACGACATGTTTTTTGAAAAAATATTCCAGTTTACGCGATAAATGTTTTGCGCTCCATTGCAATGGTTTCCCTCTCGATAATTCGAAGGATTGATATCATAACAGCTGAGGGGCTTTTTATTTTGTCTAATCGGCTTGCTTCAGCACCGTTCATGAATTAACCTCCGCGTAGCGCTTACGACCTATAGCCAAGGTTTTTGGCCATTACCGATTTCCTGAGTCATGGGCCTTATTGAACTACCTGAATTCATTTTAATCATTTTCCACTTCTTTGACCCTGCACTGAATTATCTTTGCACTTTTACCGACCGTATTATTTTTTAAGTTTGTTCCGGCGCGCAATTAAAACGACGGCTGATCAATTACTATCTTGTTTAGAACTCTTTACGTTTACTCAAAACTGTTTCTTTACATCTGATACCTAACTGTATAAGCTATCCCGTGTTGCCCGATTCATCTGAATCACAAGAAATTCCAATTTGAAAATTACTATGGGAAGGCATTCCTTGCGAAACCCTCAAGTGCGCGTAAAACCCCGCATCTTTTGATTTAAACATTTACAAATCATGAATTTAGTCTAACAATGGCACATTAATACTACAAAGCTGACACTGACTAAGCTTAACTGTAGTAAATCTAGAACTTAAGACTAACACATTATAACATTCGCTGAAGTCTATTTTTGAAAGTAACACTTGATTCATTGATGTCAAACAATTCAAACACATTATTAAAGACACTACACATCCTCCTTATGGGTTCGTCATTTTCAGTGCGTTGGAATGGAAGACGCAGGAAGTGTCGTGATCTCAGATTTCTGTAGGGCACATTCACGTTAATTTCAGACAGAATATTTGGCGCGTCTATTTCGCCGATCAGTAATTTTCCCACAAATACGGTCCTGGACACATCTCTTCTCTTTGCCAGTGCACTGCAGTGTGTCAATACCAAGTAATTGGCATCAATTGGCATATGGTTATAATTGATCAGGATTACACCATGGGAATGATCTTAAAGCATAACGAAGAAACTTGGCCTGTACTGATTCAATTCGTTTGGTCCAAATGTCAGTGTAGGGACTTCATACTATAGCTGATGTTTCCAAAATAGAACGAACTAGGGAAACATAAAGCGATCGCAAGCAAAACGAATCGGTAAACTCTTTGGCTATTCTCATGATGAAACCTAGGTTCTTGCTAGCGTGCGCAATTATATGAGAGTAGAGGTGCCTGTAGGATAGTTGTGAATCAAGCAGTACACCTAAATCCTTGACTACCGATACTCTTTCGAGATTTTCTCCGGATATATTATAGTTTCACGAAAACGGATTTTTTTCCCGCGTGAAAGAAATTGCAAGACATTTTAAAACACTTATTATCAGTAAGTTAAGATTACACCAGTAATTAAAATTATTTAGATGTTGTTGCAGTTCTCTACAGTCTGCTATAGTACGAATTACGCGAAAAAGTTTTAAGTCGTCAGCATAGATAAGTTTACAGCCTGGTCGAATGACGTTGCAAACATCATTGAAAAAAATTGAAAAAAGAAGTGGTCCAAGGTTGCTCCCCTGAGGCACACCCGACAAGCTAACGAAATTGTCTGACTCGGTGTTGCCTAGCTTTATGCAGAGTGTGCGGTCAACGAGGTATGATTTCAGCCACTTGGTGAAATGGTGTGATGCACCAAGATGTTCAATTTTGGCCAAAAGAATGGTGTGATCAACACGATCAAAAACAGCCTTCAGGTCGGTGTAAATAGTGTCCACTTGCATCACGTTCGCCAATTTTTTAATACAATTAGATGTGAACTGAAGAAAGTTAGTAGTGGTCGATGTACCAGGGTAAAAGCCATGTTGGTCTAACGAGATATATGTCTTGAACTTACGAAGTAGAACGTTGCCGACGAGAATCTCAAATAATTTTGATCCAGCGGATAGTGAGGTTATTCTTCGATAGTTCGTTACATCGTGTTTGTCGCCTTTTTTATAAACCGAGAACATAACAGACTTCTTCCAGCACTCAGGAAATACCGCTTGCGAAAGCGAATTGTTCATCCTCAACAGTACGCAGAGCGCGATGGTACATTTTTTCACATTTGGCTGGGATACCGTCAGGACCAGTGGAAGTTGAAGGTTTCAATTTTGTGGTGGCCTTCAGTACATCTTCATCAGTAAAACATAAGCTACTCAGGTAGTTTATCACGTTATGAGGAACGTCGTGGAGGGCATTCTCCATTTGAGCTGTATTTGCAGTAGTGGAACTGAATACGCTTGAAAAGCGTTTCTTGAATAAAGAACAAATACCATCAAGCGTTTCCGCGTTTTCATTCCCAAGAAACATTTTGGTAGGAAGCCCACTTACTTTTCTTTTACTGTTTATAAATGACCAGAAGCGTTTTGGGTTTCGTTTGAGCTCAGATTGGGTGCGTAGTAGGGGAGGACCGTACAAGACGCTCCAGTTGGGTAAGATGGCCCATGCTTTCGATTCCTCAAAATACTTACACAAGTGGCTTTTTATGTCGAAATTCTTCGCTTTTTTCATAAAAACCCAGCTTCTCTGCAGTTCTCATATAAAAAAGTGTGCCATATTGACAAAAATACTCAAAAAACTGTGCAATTGGCTGTGGCTCTGTCCAACATGTAATTATTCATGAATTTTATTTAAGCTTTTATGATTAACTGATTTGTAAATAATACAAAAAACTATGGTTCCCCTACCCTTTACACTTTTGGAAAATATAATACTATGAGTATTTGTTTCATTGCGCTTCTCACTTCGCGTGCTGATTTCTGCTAGTGGCATATTAGCCTACTGCTTTGGAGCATACTGACCTTTGTTGTGGTGCGTTTTGGTCACGGGCTTGTTTGGCGGCAACGGTAATTTTTACCAAAAAAGACATTGAAATCAAGTATTTTATAATAAACTTCGTCATAAACATACAATAAATAGGTCCTACAATTATCCCACACGTTCAATGTCGCTTCGAAATGACAGCGCTTCAACTGTAAATCGCGCAAATGCTTAACTGGTGCGTTTTGTACAATCCTCCCCTACATGCTGAGAATAAAGGAAATGATTGTAGATTTTATAATTTTTGCTTGCAGTAGTAAACGAAAGTTTAGTCATTGCGTTTCGTCGTTTGACGTATCTCCGAAGTGCCGCTGCCCTTAGTCGTCTTAGCTCACGAAGATGTCGATTAGACCAAACAGGCTTTCGCCGGGGGTGTGGTGCCGGTACAAAATTACAAAATTGCTGTTTGAGCGTGTGCGAATATATATCAACTAAACTATTGACGTCAGGTGCGCGGCATAACAAAGTTTCCCAATCGATTGCAAGTAGAGCCCTCTGATGTCCATCAAAATCGGTTTTAAAGAAGTTGTATTGTTCAGTTTCAGACAACTCTTAAAAGCGAACTGGCTGCGTGCAAGCTAATGAGACAGAGACCGGCGGGTGATGAGCATCAATGCCAACTAATGGGTCGCATGCTTAGGCAATATTGCAGTTCAAAGAGGATTCATCGTTGACGAAAACGAGATCAAGGATGCGATTTCGAGTGTTTTTAACTGTGCTTATTTGAGACATGTTGAGTAGAGACATCCCATCCAATAGTACAACACTGGAACTATTAAAATTCGAATCAGAAGGATCTGCAAAGACGCGACCAGAGTGGTGCCTAGTTGATTATTATCACCGCATGGAAGGTGAATAGTATGCGTTTGAAGTGAGTCCGTGACAGCAAGCACTGAGTCGATATGATTTTGCATCACAGAGGCGTTGTCTGCGATATCGGGGGGGATATAAACAACGCCCTTCAACTACAGCCTAATAAATGTGTACGCACCGACCAACGAGAAACCCAATGAAGAAAAGGGGGAGTTCTATGAGCTCCTGGAAAAGACATACAATGAGTGCCCAGGACACGATATAATGATTGTCATCGGAGATGCAAATGCACAGGTCTGGCAGGAAGTCTTCTTCCGCCCCGTAACTGGTAGGGAAAGCTTCCACTCTACTACGAACGACAATGGCCTAAGGCTTGTTAATTTTGCTGCAGCTAGGGGGATGGCTATCTGTAGCACTTATTTTGCACGCCGGAACATACGTAAGCACACCTGGATGCACCCGAATGGAGAGCTTTGCTCTCAAATTGACCACGTTCTGATTGATGGACGGCACTTTTCAGACGTTACAGACGTTAGGTCGTTCAGAGGACCGAACGTTGACTAGGATCACTATATCGTAGTAGCCAAAATTCGCGCCCGGCTGTCCAACGTGCTGAAATCCAAGGCAACGAGGAGGATGCAGTTGAACGACGTTACAGACGTGAGGTCGTTCAGAGGACCGAACGTTGACTAGGATCACTATCTCGTAGTAGCCAAAATTCGCGCCCGGCTGTCCAACGTGCTGAAATCCAAGGCAACGAGGAGGATGCAGTTGAACATCCAGTGGCTATCAACTTAAGGAGTGGCAGCAGAGTACTCGCAGAAGGTTGATGAACGGATTGAGGAAAGAGTTGAAGGGAACCTGAATGAACAGTGGAGGCACATCCACAGTTCGATCAGCCCTACAGCGCGAGAAGTGTTGGGTACAACTGCGGCAGCTGCGCCCAATGAGTGGTTTGACGCTGAGTGCCAGCGAAAGACGGAGGAGAAGAACCGCGCCAGGGGTCACATGTTGGCCACGGCTGTGACTCGTCAGAGCATGGGTAGATATCGAGATGCAAGAGCCGCTGAAAAGAGACTCCATCGCCGGAAGAAACGACAGCATTGGGAGCGTACTCTTGCGGAGGTGGAAGGTTCCTTCTCCAGGCACGATGCGAGGAGCTTCTACAAGAAGGTCAACGGAATCAGGAATCGAAACGTGTCAGCCCCTGTCATGTGCAACGATAGGGAGGGGAACCTGATAACCGATAAAACAGAGGTGGCCAGGCGTTGGAAGGAACACTTCAGTGTGCTGTTGAACGGTGAGGGAAACAGTGGAGTCGAAAGGAACAGGATGACTATTGAGAATGATGATCAAGCTGTGGATCCACCATCCATCGACGACGTGAAAAAAGCAGCTAAACAGCTGAGAAACTGCAAGGTAGCCGGGAAGGACGGCATTCCCGCCGAACTCTTCAAAGTCGGGAGCGAACAGCTGTATCGTGCCATCCATCGGATCATGCTGAGAGTGTGGTCTGATGAAGAATTGCCCTCGGACTGGTTGGAGGGTCTCATATGCCCGATCTACTAAAAAGGCCATCGCCTGGACTGTAGCAATTATCGGGGCATAACTCTTCTCAATACCGTGTACAAAATTCTCTCCCGCATCCTGTTCCACAGACTGAGGCCGTTGCAGGAAACCTTTGTTGGCGAGTACCAATGCGGTTTTCGAGGGGGACGCTCCACGACGGACCAAATGTTTACCTTGCGACAAATCCTTGATAAATTTCGAGAATACAACTTGCAGACGCACCATCTGTTCATAGACTTCAGGGCAGCGTACGATTCAGTCAAGAGAAATCAGTTATGGCAGATTATGATTGAACATGGCTTGCCAACAAAGCTGATTAGGCTGATACGTGCCATCCTTGAAGGTTCTACATCAAGCGTCAGGATTGCCGGTGAGATATCGGACTCGTTCGTGACTT
The DNA here is from genome assembly GCF_029784165.1 of Wyeomyia smithii. NCBI lineage: Eukaryota > Metazoa > Arthropoda > Insecta > Diptera > Culicidae > Wyeomyia > Wyeomyia smithii. The sequence continues at coordinate 197,055,500 of NC_073695.1, read as the reverse complement.
TAGATAGTTTGAAGCAGGGTGTCGGGCTGTCGAACTTATTGTTCAACATCGCATTGGAAGGTGCTATACGGAGGGCTGGTGTGCAGAGAAACGGCACCATCATTACGAAGTCGCACATGCTTCTCGGTTTTACGGACGATATCGACATCATTGTTATCAACCGTAGAGCTGTAGAAGAGGCCGTCGGACCTCTCAGGAGGGAGGCTGCGAGATTAGGGCTTGTCATAAACTCTGCCAAAACGAAATACATGGTGGCTGGCAGAGTGCGTGGTAGTCCGTCGGAGGTTGGTGCTGCGGTGGTGCTAGATGGGGAAACATTTGAAGTAGTCGACGAATGTATTTACCTGGGAACATTAGTGACATGTGACAACGAGATTAGCCGTGAGATAAAAAGGCGGATAGCAGCCGCAAACAGGGCCTTTTACGGACCACGTAACCAGCTAAGGTCCCGCAGTCTGCAAATCCGTACTAAACTTGCACTCTATACACTGATTTTTCCGGTGGCTCTCTACGGCCATGAATCATGGACGCTGAAAGAGGCTGATCGGCGAGCTCTTGGTGTTTTTGAGCATAGAATTTTGCGTTCAATCCTTTGCGTTCAATCCTTGGTGTTTGGCGCAGACGCATAAACCATGAAGTGTACCAGACATACAAATCGGCGGATATAGTCAAGCGGATAAAACACGGCAGGCTTCAGTGGGCTGGGCATGTAGCGAGAATGCCGGATGAGCGTCAAGCGAAGGCTATATTTAGCAGGAATCCCGATAGAGGTCGTCGACTTCGAGGTAGACCCCGCACTCGTTGGATGTGTGCTGTCGACGAGGATGCACACGAAATAGGTGTTAGGGGCGATTGGAGGATAGCAGCCCAAGACCGAGGGACATGGCGACGTATTCTGGATTCAGCACTGGATCGATAATCGGTCTGTCGCCTTAAAAGTAAGTAAGTAATATACAACGCCCACACAAATGTTAGTGTCGTGTGTGCGAACGTCCACCCATAATTGTTCGAAATCAAATTCGAGACTAGATCTTCGCCTGGGCTGTAACCTGTTTGATACAGCCACGAGGACCCCGCCACCACGAGATTTACCTGTACTTGCTGTGTTACGATCGCTGCGGTAAACTTTGTACATTTGTCCAAAAAGCTGAAGGGAACTAATTTGATCATTTAGCCAGGTTTCAGTGAGGACGACGATGTCATGTTCGGCATCCGAAACAGCAACAAAAAGCTCATCTATTTCCGGTTGCAATACAATGGCCCGACATCAACGCAATACTCAGCAGTACAATTTGCCTGAAAAGCGGATCGATTTTCAACGACGGCAGAATCCGAGCACCTAGCTCCTGAAGAACATATACATTCTTGGTGTTTACCTGGGGAAAACAATCGTGGTGTCTATGCTCTTTCATTCGCAGCGATGAGCGAGTTGCGTGCTCGCATTTATCAGGCGTCATAATCTTTGTTTCATTTTTGTCATTGGTACATGGTATCTTTGCGGAATTTGTACTGCAGGTTGAGCTATGGGAGATGAGGATTTCGTGATATTTCAACCGAAGACATCGGAAATCTGACGGGTGTGAAACTAGATCGTAACGCAATGCCTTCAATTTATCGATCGTATTGCGAGCAAAATGAGTGGAAGCGTTGTCTTGGTAAAAGAGTACTTTTTCTTCGCCTCATCGACCATTTCGTCTTATTTCCAATGTCCAGTCGATACAATGATGTATAACATTGTTTATTGGTTATCTCACCATGTTTAAGGGAGTCGATGAATGTTATGCCTTGTGACTACTAAAATAAACTGCCCAACAGTCTCGACTACCAATCGAAGAGCGTAGTGGTGGAACAATGATTCATTCTCAATCGATCAAACTCAATGATTTATAATATAATTCTCTCTGTCACGTCGAAGATTTTCAGGTATAAACCAGGAGGCGCCATCGTGGATTTCAAATGGCGTCAGAAGCTAATTGTCGGACTCTGGGTAGAACGTATATATCTCAACGGTTTTTTCTTGGTAAGAAAAATAGGAGAGGAAAGTGAAAAAGCGATTTTTCCCAGTTTAGAGTTAACTTTTGTCGTATAGGAGAAAAAAAAGAAGATGATGACTACGAAATGTATAAGAAGTCAATAAGTTCTGGTGTTATCCAAAAAATTGCTTTTTCTTGACGAAAATTCCTGGGACTCGGGACTAGGACACTCTGACAGCCTAAAATTTTTTCAAGTCTTAGCATGTCGATGTTTTTAAATGTTTCGATTCCTACAGCTTCATGAACTACTACCTGTGCATTTTTTCCATCCATCGAAACCGGGTTTGTTTATATAAGGTTACATCCGTAATTCGTAGAAAAAGGAAATAAAAGTGTGCCACAAGTAAACGGTTACAGGACTATAATTTTAAATCAATTCAATTATAGATAATATTTTTCGAGATCCCGGGATGCGAATTAATTCATCCTTGGAATTACGCTCTAGCTCAAGGTATCCTTTGGGTCGCTATCCTAAAATTTGAAATAGCATCTGTGGTCAGATACTGGCCTCTAGTTGGACATCACCTCGTTTGTGATTCTTCGTCAGTGGAAAATATGCAGCTTGCGTTCTTCCGCACACGTAAAGTTTAGTATCGAGTTTCACTGCTTGATTACAAATCAAAAATTGTACAACCTGAGTACAATTGAGCTTGAACGACCTCGATTTTGGTAGTTGCTTCGCCGTGATACATTCTAGCTAATGATACATTCTAGCACAAAGAACCATCGTAAGATGGCCAATTTGGGATTAGTTTATCATCTCAAATCTGCAACACTTCAGTAGCTTCCAAGGCCAGCGTCACCTCATTTCCCCGAGTGGGTAGTAAGGAATAGAGAAGGTTCATGAGTGACAATGGCTTAGCCGGGAGGGGGGGGGGGCATTGCGACCTACTGATACCTGAACATAATTTTACGAAAAATCGGCATCAACAATGGGGTGCAAATAGAATGTTAAGGAGAAATTAGATTTTCTAATTTCGTTCAGTAATAATGTTTGCATTAAAAAATGGACTCGAGCGGGGGCCTAGTGTGGTTGGTAACGTCTCGCCAACCACGCTCGACGCCTGGGTTCGTATCCCACCGCCGACATAGGTGTCGATGGTTGTGAGGTGGCGTGATCCACTCACAACCAACCCAACTGGTCTAGATTAAATCCTAGCCGACACCGGGAGATTTTCTGAGGCGAAAAATCTCTGGGATCACGCCTTCCATCGCATGAGGAAGTAAAGCCGTTGGCGCCGGTCCGTTAATAAACGGGTCGTGAGTTAGGGTCCTGGGTGTGGAGTCGCCTCTCTGGGCGTCGGTGATTGGCCACAACAGTGGTAGAGCTAGACCGACGGTGAATAAGCGAAAAAAAAATTTAGGACATTTTTCGGTTGGTGATACATAAAAACCAAGACAGATAATTGATTTGAAAGAATTTCTCATGAAGGTAATTATATAAGCTCACTTGCAAAAGCAATTTCACGCCCTTGCGAGTGGCTTTCCGGGAGTTTACCGGAACATTCACAATGGTGGACGAAAACATGCGTGTAGGCATGTTTTTGAATTCTTTCGTCGTTTTATTTATCTATTCCTCCTCAATTTTCGCGTCAAAATGGTTGGAGTCAGTTTTACGCTTCTGGTTTGCACAGACACTCTGGATGGGATGCAGCTGGGGAACGTTGGGTGAGTTGGCCGACCTGGGTACCGCATCAATTTTCAGCCGCTTCATCTCCTCCAACGTTTGCATTGATTAGTGGGCCGACTCCAGATCCGGCCAGAGCACCGTGTATTCGCCCGAATGGTATTTTTAAATGTACGACGCAACTTCCGGCAGGCACTTCGTACTATGAACTTTCCCGATCACGGCCAGTACAGAACTTCTCGCTGATTGTCAGCAACAGCAGTACCTTCTTTGGGAACTTGGTGTGTGAAATGAATTCCATCTCAGACTCACTTCCTTCGTGGGCCAAAGGAAAATACGGAGTGCCCTGCCAGTCGTTGACATCCAGGTGAGATAGGTCTCGGCGTCCACCACTACCATCACGTCGCGATTCGCCGGTGAAATCGACTCGAGCATCTTATTCAGCCGCCGACACTGAGTCATTGCCTGCAGCTCCGAGACCAATGGACGGGACTGCCGCTTTCTGATGTCCATGTTCGCCAGGTACTTTTGCACTGTTTAGCCGGTTGAACCGACCTCCCGATCAAGCGTACGCAGCGATGTAGCCACTTCTCCCTCGGTCTTCCTCTTCAGCATTCTTTAGAGTTTTTTGTCGCTAGAGTCGTCGGCCGTACGGAACCGGTCTATCTTTCGATGCTCTGATTGTAGTCCAACAGTGCCAAGATGTTGTAGATACCGGAACAAGCATAACTGATATCCCTTTTCCGTACGATGTTCGTTTTCGATGCGGTGGGTTCTTTGATCGCGCACACTTCTCAAAGAAGTAGCTTCACTATTTTCACCATATCGGTTAGAATCTGAGTCAATGTTTTTCTGCTGACTCATGGGTTACTATGATTGCTGCTGCATGGATAGTTTCGTCAATGCGTGTAAAGGTAAACCCATGAAAAATCGGCATTTTTGGAACAATTTTGTCTTCGGACTTCTGATGAGGTTCCACTTACAGTCGTGAAAGTCTTACATTTTTGACTAATCTAAAAATGCACAAGAGTAGTTCTTTAAGTTTCCGGAATCGAATTTTTGTTGATAGCAAATCTCTTAGAAATGCATGCAATATCGAGGTCTGATGTTATTTCATAAAAATTTGTTTGAAAATAAAAATGATCAGGGACATGGTAACTTTTGTGTTGGAAGACTCGAGCTACATCAGAACACACAAGATATCAAAAAACTGTAACTTTGACCGCTTTAAGGCTCTACTTCCCGAAATTCTATTGAGCTCAAATTTGGCATGAGAAATTTTTACGAGAAAATATTGTTAATCTTTAGAACTATATCGTAAATAAAATTTAGAACTCTATCATAAATAAAATTCTCTATTGTAAATGAAACAATTGGAAAAATAATCCTTTTCCCTGAGAAACTTCACAACGGGACATAAATCTGTAGATTTATAACCTCTCGCTCAACAATTTCCATCAGAAAATCTGTCGCTCGCAACATTACTTTTTTTTGGTTTTGTCCGATAGTTCCGTGTGGGTAAGTACCCACATTGATATTTTCCGAGTGGGTACTACTACCTATACTACCCACATAAAATGCAGGCCCTGGAGCTTCCGCTACCGATAACGGCACTGGCTACGTTCTTACGGTCGGTTAAGGAAGGAAAATAAGATATGTTACAATCGCTTTTTTACCAGAGATCGAGTTTAGCTGTGTCTCTCTAACGGGTGTTACGAAAAGGAAGTACACTTTTGATACCGTGATGAGTGGCGGATTTTTATACTTTTACCCTTTCCGCTACGCCTAATCATACTGCTCTTCTTTACCGAGCCTCGTAAAGTACTCCTCCGTTGCATGGACAGATATGTATTCTTTAACTGCGTGTTTTGAGACTGACTTTTTTGGAGTTAAGCGTGAGGGAGAGGTAAAAAAAGAAGGATGGAGAGGAGCCTGAGAATAAACTGCCATCGAATGGTCTGATTCTATTAACATTCGAGCTCGTGATCATTCGCCTATCAAAGTAGACTCTGTTACCTTGAGGCTACGAACTCCACTTATGTACAACCTGAGTACAATTGACTATTGAAGATAAAGCGTATTGAACTGAATTTTGTGACAGTTACCTACAGTGTTGTTAGTTTTGCTCATAACAGCATGCAACACCTCAAATGAGATTCTCGTTGCTACCGATATCACACACTGGAGTATTCTAAATTCTAGCTATTGATCGTTCTTTTTCGCTTTCTTCCTTGCTCTTATTCGCTCTCGAAATCATAGGCACACCCTGCGTCTACTCCCCTACTCGCTTCACGACCAGCCGAAGAAAATTGTTTCAAAATGCATTGCGATGATTACGGAGGGACATTATTTCGAACAGGGTATCGGACTACTTTGGCAGCTTTTTACTACGGCTAATTTTCCACTCTCGGCTGTCGGTGCACGAAACAAACCCGGGTAGATGAAAAAAGTATTTTCGTTTTGGGGACATTTTTTCATATCGAGCAATCTTAGTCGAGTACTCCTGTTCGCAAGTAGAATCTCGCCTACCCTTTTACAGTGGCGAGTAGGAAGACAAAAGAGTTTTTGCGTGCCGGTGCACGTTAGCTGCTGCTCTAGCGAATGCGTGAAGAATAAAGAGTATCTGGAAAGCGTATGTGCAAAAGACTTGAGAAGCGTAGCATATGCTTCGTTCTCAAGCAAAAAGAAGGAGAAAGATTTTGCTTTTCGCTCGCTTTGTAACGCTGAGCACATAATTGGCAAAAAGTATAAGCGCAGGAAGACGCCCAAGCTGAGTTCCAAACTTGTGTAAAGTTTTTTGTAGTAGCAATTCGTAACCAGATAGCGCTACCAGTGGCGCCAGCCTCGTACACATGCGAAAAAAATATATTGTAGCGATATGGTCACCAGACGGCACTAGTGTACGAGTGATTTATAACGGAAAAGTTGAAAAGTTACACGGAATTTTTGATCAATGTTGTTCTTGCTTGAATGTCTGTCTGTGCTATAAGTGTTCATTAATGGGAATACGCAATCAGGAAATATTTTTATAACATTAAAAAAAGGTTGCAGACGAAGCCGCGACCGCAAGGTTAAGCATTTGAAAAAGAACACATTTCGTCCCCTTTTTTGTTCTTAGATATTCATTGTATACCCCTTTAGCGAAACTTCCTTGGAGACGTTGTTCAACGTCAAAAATCACAATCCTAGATTCTGCTATTAATTCCTTAAAAATGTGAAGTCTTTACATTTGCTCACAACCACAGCATTTTATTGAATTAGCGAAGGAGTTGCTAGCCGATTTGGCACGAAACTTGTAAATAGTTACATATTTACAAACATAGTTTATAAATACTTAAAACACGGCACAAGACAATCGCTGTACACAAAATAACAGAAGCAGAACAATAATTTCACTATCCTGTTTAACTGATAGTCGCAATTAAATTGCCAAATAGAACAAAATCATCCAAATGACCTTACAAACCAGCCTGTTGACTCTGTGTACACGTACATATATGTATAAATAAAATCGTCTGGTCTAACTAATTTTACGTAACCATCTTTCCACAGGGCTTTCTATATCCAGCACTCCACCAGCTAATCTCCAAATGGGCTCCACCGAACGAGAAGGGCAAATTTGTATCGGCGCTGATGGGAGGAACCTTCGGGACGGTTATCACGTGGCCACTGGTTGGTGTTCTAATCGAAACCTTTGGATGGGCGTTCGCGTTCTACGTCCCAGCTGTGCTAACTACCATCGTGGCATGCTGCTGGTTCATTCTAGTAGCAGACTCACCAAGTCAGCATCCGCGCATCAAACAAGAGGAGAAAGAGTTCATCGAAAAGTCACTCGGTGCTGCCGTATCCAAGCAGAATTTGCTTCCACCGCTGGTGAAAATAATGACCTCGGTTCCCTTCCTTGCTCTGCTGGTGCTGCACTTCGGTAACCTTTGGGGGCTGTATTTCCTGATCACGGCTGCCCCCAAATTTATGAGTGAGGTACGCTTAAGAATACTTAATCCTTGGGTAATGTAAATTCTAACATTTGACCTTCAATCGCTACAGGTTCTCGGTTTCAAGTTGGCCAAGGCAGGATTCTTGGCGGCTCTACCATACCTTGCACGAGCGTTAGCTGCATTTGGTTTCGGCAGCATCGGAGATTATTTGAGAAAGAAATCGATAATCTCCGTGACAGCCATTCGCAAATCCTTTTGCCTTTTCTGTAAGTATTTTTTTAATATGGACCTGCGAGACTAACAGTCATTTAACCAAAACTGAGTTTCTATTGAACGTTTTTGTTTGTTGCAACTGTACATGCAGTCCTTAAAATGCAAGTAGACCAATTGTGCAACCATAGCATTTAATCACATAATTGGAACCTCAAATTCTACTCATAGTACAATTCAATACAAATAGATCCATTCAGGCGATCGTATTAGAAAATTTCTCCATCGGAAAGACACCTGACATATGATACCTGACACCGACTGGTTGTCTTCCATCAATCATTCCGTTACCTGGCGCGCCCGACAAACGATCGGAATTTGCACGAGCGCAACCGCAAATCGTAAAACACAAAAATCATTCCATTTGCACACGAGCGGAAAACTACTAGCAGCTTGACCATATGGTAGAAGCAAAACATCGTAATCAAAACGAAAATACAAAACCACTTGTTTCGATGTAAGCCATCAAACCGTAACTTGCCAGGCTAGGACCAAAACCGGAGAATCATGTTACCGGCAAAAACCCGCCTATTCGCATCGTGACCGTGCATGACGGGAGGTTGACTCTAAAAATATAACCGGTATTTAATGAAGGCTCCTAGTTTTGGCAAATCCGATATAATTTGCAAAAGAATGCAGCGTGGTTTAGTCTTTCACAATGCCATGTTTTACATTGACCGTACACTTGTCACGTGTTTTTTTTTTTTAACAGCTGGTCGTGCCGGTCAATGAAAAGAAGAAAGAGTTTGAATTGCCCCAACGAAGTTTAACCTTCTCATGACCATGCGTTATTTGGCACCTCTATTATTTGAAAATTTTTGTTAGGTTCTGCTAGATATACACTTATGTAAGTTCTTTCATTCTAAGGTTTTTAAAAAACACTTGGATTCTTAAGGCATTGATTTTTACTAAGTATTTTAAACTACTTACGTCCTAAGACGAGAACAACCTCTACACACTTCAAACGTTTCACTGGAACTAAAGCTCCTGAAAAATTAATATAAGTTCCCTACTCATCGATGGATTGGATTACTGCTGCGTAAGGATTGTTGGCTCCGCTCTGCTGCCGTCGCTGCTGTCGTTGTCGTCGTTGCTGCTACCAGCTCGGTTCTGCTGCGTCAGGGGTAACAGGGGTACAACGTCCGTTGGTGGAGTTGTCGATGTCGCCGTGTTGCTATGCTGGAGTCGTTCTGGATGCCGGTCGTTCACTTGCTGCGTCAGGAATGTCGGGTGTCCAGTTGTTGCATCAGAAATGCCATATGCAAGGATTTGCCGTGTCAGGAATGGTGCGTCCGGTGTTGGTGTACAGTAATGTCCATAACTTCCCCCGCCTTAGATTGAGACGTCTCGGGTCAACTTGTTATGATGTGCTGCTAGGTGTCTGGATATGGATGAAATCTCTAATACCTCGTATTTTTCTACTTTTGCAAATGTAAATAGTAATTATGATCAAGGATAATATGATAAGGCTCCCAAGATCAATCGAATTGTATTGATGATTAGTAGTCTCCAAAAGGTTGATTCTGTGCCGGTCATTTGTTTGCAATAATTGCATTTCTTCCACCGGGTCCGTCTTTGTTGAGGTTTTGTTGACTTCGACGAAATGAAGTGGGATAACGTCCAATTTAGTTTCGAACCTAAGTGTCTTGCTATCGTAGTGGGTACCTCCAATGTTAATGGAACAGTTGAAAAATGTAATGAAGAACGATCCTGTTAGGTTCTTTGGTCCGTAGCCACAACTGTTTTGGAGTGTTATTGGTTTTATGACGTTCGTTAATAGAATGCCATTGTTCTCTAAGACTCTTATTTCTGGTTCTTTGAAGCTATTGCTGATAAATGGACATCTGCCAGGGTTTCCCCGCAATAATTGATGATAGCATTGGTTTTTCGTAACGTTAACCAAGTTTTGACTGTTGCATTAAATGTTTTTCTCGATTTGAATGCATTTCTCGTTTGTTAGAAATGATTCCGACTCGCTGATTATAGCGTACGTTCCATTGACCTGTATGACTTTTTGGTCAATTGGGACGGTTTCAACTCGGAGTAGTTGATAATTTCCGATTTTAAATTTTGGGATTTTTACCGCGAGTATGATAGATGAACCATTATGGAAGGTTGAAGGTTCTAAATACTCGTAAGTCTGATCATAACTACTGATTTCAATGCCTTGTGAGGTTAAGAGTTCTGTTGCAAAATCCAATTCAGTGGGGTATAGTAATGCTTTTGATACTACGCCCAGCCTGGAAAGTTGAATGAACTCGAAGATGGTTTCTAGTTGATAGCGAACGTTGTCCATATTAAAAATGATGTTCTGAAGATGTAGCATGTGTTGCCAGTCTATTGCCCTATCTAAATTTAGTCTAGCCTGTCTAATGAATCTGTTAACTTCTATCGCTTGATGAAATGCTTGTTTTGTCAAATTATTTAGTCGTTTTTCAAAAAGATCGTTAATCTTCACTTGTTCATTATTCTCTGTAATTAAAACATTATTTGAATGCTTCAACGTATTAATTTGATTGCTCAAAGTTATAAAATCTTGGCTATCTAGATTTCCTGTTATGGATTTTACTATCGATCCTAAAATTTCAATACTTCGTTTATGTCTTTGTCTTGGAGTCAAATTTTGAAATACTACTTTAGCTTGCCTAACCTTTTGTTTTAAGAGTTCGGTAATTTCCCTAACTTGTGGGTTTTGTTCTAATTCATTAATGGTTGTCTCGTATTGCTTTAGAATAGTATGGAATGCAAATAGCTTAAATTCATGGATAAGGGTATGGTAGCCCTCCTTAATGAATACTTTACCGATTCTCAAAGCGAATAGTCCAGGGTGATTGTTTAGGTCTGTTATCTCTAGGTGTTGTGTAGGGTTGGGGTTGGAAGTACAGATGAAAGGAATTCCAATGGATATGATGATGATGATGATTATGGAAGGGTTGATCGTCTTGGTCATTTTGGTGTTGCTAAAATGAGATAAAAAATTGGTATTAGTAAAAAGTTAAGTTTTTCGTTTTCTTTTAAGTTTAGACTTGTGAATTTTCCTATTATTTGTGTCTAAAACATGAGTCTCTTTGTTTTCCATGATCTTGTTTTCTTTGTATCGCTCTTCGTGTTTTAGATTGTTCCTTTTTCGCTCGTACACTGTCTCGTTTTCTTGGAAATGATCGGGGTCTTCTCTATTTTTGTTTGCTTTGGCCAAAAATCTCTTTTTGTCCTCTATTTGCTTGGCTGCATAGATCCTGTATAGAGCTTCCTTTTGTCTTATCCTTTCGTCAAGGTCTGTTGGGACTGAGTCTCCATCTTTTATACCAAAAAATAATTCCTTGGGTGTCAATTTCGTTTGTGAGTGGATCGAATCGTTGTAGATTGATACTGCCAGGTTTATTTTCGCAGTTTCGGTCAGATTTTTCGTGGATTCCTTATTGGATAGTATGTTGTGAAGCTCTCTCAAGGTCATGTGAACTATTTTTATAGTTCCATTTGAGGAAGACTGACCCACGCTGGTATAATGGTACTGTACGTTATTTTCCTCTAAGAACTCTTTAACGGCTGTTGAAGTAAATGAAGCTTCCTGGTCCATTACTAAAAGAGAAGGTTTTCCTAAATTAGAAAAGAAATGTGTTAATGCCTTTAATATGTGTATAACATTTCGTGATTTTAAAGGAATAGCCATTGACATTCTGGAGAATTTGTCACATACCGTAAGATAGTTTTTGTTGTTTATTATGAATATATCCATATGCACGATCTGCAATGGTTTTGAGGGAATTTCTGTAAGTTGGTATTTCTGTTTATACGGGTGTCTCTCATATTTCGATTTCTGACAGAGTTTACATATATTTATAAATCTAGTGATTTTTCCTTTCATACCAGGGAAAAAATAAGTTCGTGAGATATGGGACTAGGTTTCGTTTATTCCTCGGTGGTTTCCATTATGCTGATTCTGTATGATCTGGTCTTGTTCTAATTCGTCGGTTACGTCTTGTAACAATTTTTGAGTCCAGAATATTCTTAAAGTCTTCGCTCTTGAGAAATAATTTTTGTAAATTGTTTGTAATTTTCCTAAGATTCGTTCGTTGCAATAAAGTCCAGTAGTGTGTTTCGTAGATGTGTATTCTTTCAAAATATTTATCAGTACTGCAGGTCCGAAGTTCATTTTCCTGATTGTAAATCTGTGATAATTTCTAAAAATGGTTTCAGATTGTCTACTGTCTTCGTTACTTTCTTCGAGAATTATTTGGTTCCTAAATTCGTTCAGAGGTCTTTCTGTTGATGGAATAAAGTCATTGTCGTCTGTGTCCGCTGAATGTTGAGTCATGTCATCGTCTTTCGCTGAATTGGCATTAAGTTCGATTTTTTCTGATTCTAAAGTTATTCAAGAGAGTGCATCTGCGTTTCCGTTTAGGGTACCTTTCTTATATTTGATATCAAATTCTAACTCTTCGAGGGCTAATTTCCAATGAAGTAGCCTTCTGTTCAAATCATTTTTCTGTCTTAACCACACCAAAGGTTTGTGGTCAGTTCGGATCTCGAAATGAGTGCCAAAAATGTAAGGCCTGAAATGTTTCGTTGCCCACACAATTGCGAGAAGTTCTTTCTCTGTAGCCGAATAATTACACTCAGTTTCATTTAACGTCCTAGATGCATAGGCAATGGGGTGTTCCTTGCCGTCTTCAAATTTTTGGGATAAAACAGCGCCTAAAGCGAAGTCGCTAGCATCTGTTTCCAAAATGATTTTTTTATTGAAATCTGGATATTTCAATATTGGATCTGTTGTCAAAAGATGTTTACAATCATTAAAACAACTGACAAACTCTTCATCATGGATAATTTTTGCATCTTTTTTCAAGCATTTTGTAAGAGGCTTGGTCAATTTTACGAAGTCTCGAATAAATTTTCTATAATAACCAAGAATTCCTAAAAAAACCCTTGATCTGTATGGTGGTTTTCGGTATTGGCCAGTTTAGGATTTTTTCAATTTTGTTTGGATTGGGTCTTATACCTTCTTGGGTAACTATATGCCCTAAAAATTCACATTCTGTTTTTAAAAACTCGCATTTATCGAGTTGGACTTTCAAATTCGATTTTATAAGTCTTTCCAACACCTTGTTAAGGTTTTCCAAGTGTTGCTGGAGAGAACTGCCAAAAATGATGATGTCGTCTAAGTAGACAAGGCAACATCTTCCAATTAAATCTCCGAGGATATGATTCATGGCACGTTGAAACGTTGCCGGTGCGTTCTTTAACCCAAAGGGCATTCTGATGAATTCAAAATGTCCCTTGTCTGTACTAAACGCGGTTTTTTGTCTGTCAATTTTTTCAACTTCAATCTGGTGGAAACCAGATTTTAAATCAATTGTAGTAAAATAGACACTTCTTCCTAATTTGTCTAAAATTTCATCGATGTTCGGGATGGGAAATTTGTCGTCGTCTGTCTTCTCATTCAGTTTTCTATAGTCGACCACGATTCTCCATTTTTTCCTGCCACTTGCATCGGACTTTTTTGGAACAATCCATATAGGAGAGGTCCAAGGAGAGATAGAATGCTGGATAATGCCGTCAGCTAGCATCTCATTAATTTGCCTTTCTACTTCTGCTTTGTGGATGTTGGGATATCTGTATGTTTTGGTGTGTATAGGAAGATCGTCTTTTGTTTTGATACTATGCTTAATAGCAGTAGTGCAAGAGAGTTTTTCATCTTCACGATGAATGATATTGGAATTCAGCCGGAGTATTTTAAGAAGTTTTTCCTTTTCTTCCATATTCAAATGCTGTGTTCGTATAAGGTTTTCCAGATTATCTAATTGATTTGAGCGTCCAGAACACACTGTAGAACTCGAATGATTTATCTCAATTAATTCAGAGACTGGCAATGTTTCGGCTGGAGTTTTCCAAAAAAATGTTACGGAGTCGCCTAAATTTGAGGCAAGTGCGCTAATGTAGCCATTTTTCGCGTGGTATAAGCCAGAGGGTACGATAGCATCTCTAATTTTGATGTCTTTTCGTAAAAATACGTTACCATTTTTTTGAGAGACTGGTATTTTAATAATTGTAGCTGTGTGTGCACTCAAAGTTACTTCTGGTGGTCCCATTTGTCTGACTTGTAAATTAATGGTTTTCTGCGGGAGTATTAATTTGTGGTTTGTCACGTCAAGTAAAGCTTCTAGCTCTGAAAGCGTTTCGTACCCGAGAATACCATCAAAAAATTTATGAAATTTAAACAAATAGAATGCAACATTTTTTTCGAGACCAAAAATTTTTGTTATAAATTTAAATTCA